>NC_081153.1:3064887-3372387 GCF_958295425.1 Solea solea | reverse complement strand
GCTTCATTTCCGCACCACAACCAGCTTTCACGTTGACAAACACTCTGTTCTGGATGTAAACCTGGATGTTGACTGGTTTTCCCAGGTTGTCCAGGTAATGCCTGTGTGTCCCTGGGACGACATCGGAGAGTGTTTTTCTACAGCCTGACATTTCCTGAATCTCGCATAGCTTCCATGCGGCTGATACATATTTACATTTTTTTTTTAACAAAGGAAATTGAGCATTTCTTATATATATAATAAAAAATGTCAACACTTTACCGACTGTCGTTTATTAACCTGTTAAACTAAGGAAATGCACACATTTTGCAACCCTAACAGACACACACATACACCCACACACACACGCGCTTGTGGTACCTAATAAATTGTGTTCAGCCACTGGCCTGTTGTGCCCTCTGGGTCAGTGTGTGGAGCAAAGGGACATTAATCATTCTGAGGGAATGTGTGTAAGCAAATACTGTGCCGTGCATCACCACTTTGTGCCTTGTAAGCATGTATTTGTCCCAGTCATAGCACCTTTTGTTGTTCATGTGTCCGTCAAATCTCTGCGCTCATTGGAATTTAGGTTGGAGTGATTTAACTGGAAGTTGGTCGCACGTATTGACGAGCTGTCGACGAGTTAACTCATAAATCATAGCGTGTATATGTGATAAACGTGTAATAGAGTGTATGGATTAGACCTTTTGTTAAAGCAGGTATATTTGTGGAATGAAAGGACAAACGCAGGTTTTCTATTTATTTTAATAATGGCGCTGCTTGGTCGTAAGAGCGTTGCTAAAACAACAGATCTAATGGTGGCCTTAGTTCACTGGGGGAGTGTTTGTGTGGGTGACATTACCTCTCTTCAGAGAGAGATGTCTCCTTGTTTTAATGTGTGTATGTGTTTTACTGTGTCTTCATGTGTCTGAGGTAAAAAACGTCGATGAACCTGTCTTCATGCCCTCAGGCCTGTTTCTCCATCTCCATGCCCCCCTTTTAAAAACCCAGCCGCTATCTCTTCAGCACATCTTTATTGCTTTTCCTCTCCTGCCTTCATTTCACTTTTCCTTCCCTCCAATTCCGTCTCATTTGTGCGACGCTTTGTGAACCTTTTTTTGTTCCTGCGTTTTACTTGTGCAGTTAATTTTCACTCGTTCATCTCATTATGGTTCCACTCCCAACTGGATCCACTTTTCTTTTTTTTTGTTTCCTTCCTCTCTTCAGTCTCACCCCCTCACATGTATCATCTATTAGCTGTGTCTTGTCAGGGCTCCAGTCCAGTGTAATGGGAGACAGGCGGGGCAGATTGCACCGTGTCACATTCATTTGCCGTGGCTAACTGTTTGTACATCAGAGCAGAAATCAATGTGCCACCCCCAACCTTTATCTCCCCAGCGCCATCGCCGCTGACACAACTACACCCGTTGCCCTTTCCACCACCCTCCAATGTCTGTTGTCTGCCAGACTGTAGTCTTATCGCTAGAATAGGTCTTGAAGAGTTTCTTTCGTCTAACAGGAAATTCAGCTCTCTCTAATAAACAAGTTAAACTCTTACAAGGATCGCTGTAGTAGCAGCTCCTTCTTCATCCAACCCTAGTTTGTTTGCTCCGTTAGCTTCACGTGAGCCAAGTGCAGGAAGCGGACAACAACGCATGGCATTGTGGGTAAACACCACCAAAACATATGCGTGTGTAGAACGATAGCTGGGAGAAACGGCTGAGCCCATCACGTAAAAACAGAATAAAAAACCCAACATTGATGGGATCGGGTGTATTTTTACTTTGGTGGTTTAAGTAAATGGTGTCTTTTTACTCTTGTAGTCTGATCAGCTACTTTTGGAGCAGCTCGCTTTAAGTTTACAATATGGTAATTCAACGTAAATAAACTTTTTATAAATGGTTTGTCTCTACCATCCCCTGGACTTTATGGGGACAAAAGGTTGGGTTTGTTTCACTAAAGTGTCAAAGCAAACTCGGACTGGCTGAATGTTGGGACCCCCCCGATCGTACCGAGTCTAGCGGAGAGACAATTGGGTGTGAAAGCGACCGTATTCACACGGCTCCATGGACGGCAGCGTTCCTGTTGCTGATACTCTCCACAACCATGCTAATTTATACAGATCTTTGTTTATCCCAGAGCGTGACTCATGACTCATGTTTGGAGTATTCCCTTGACTTTTTCCTGTCGTGCCAGCAGGTTAGTGATTTTCACTTGTTCCTTTTTTTTTAGGATACTCCTTGTGTTGCCACAACCAGGTCAAAGTTTTCGCTCCTATTAAATATTTATCATCATTTTTCAGCTGAGGATAAACTCCACAGCTAGTTGTTGGCATGTTGAGCGCCATTCTGAGTCGTCCTGCATCCATGAACTTTAAAGATATAGAATTCATGAAGCTGACAGAGCTTTGGAACACACAACATAAAGAAATTTACCCCCCTGGAATTTCCCATGTTTTCCCTCACGGTTGTCGTCGTCGTCTTCTTACTGACTTCTTATTTCTGGGTCAAAGCTCGGATGTAAACAGCGTGCTGAACATCAATGTTTCATGTTGTATCTTACCATGTTGAGCATGACTCTCAGTACTGTGTGTGTGTGTGTGTGTGTGTGTGTGTGTGTGTGTGTGTGTGTGTACACTCCTCCAACGTTTTGATGAAGTAAGCATGAAATATCCAGGCTTTTAATCTGAGAACTGCGTCAGGGTGGATGTATTTAAACATCTATTGTGCGTGGGCTCCGTGTGAAACCAGTTGTTTGTTTTACGTATGTCCTCGTGTGGAAAGACGGAGGCAGACACAGAGTTAGGAATGCTTTGCTCCATTCAGTTTGAAGTGAATTCAAAAAACGACTCCATCTTATTTTTGTTATGAAATATTTAATCTTCCAAGACTGACAAGACATTAATTAACATGGTGACGAGCAAAAATGTTCTTTTCTTCCTCCCCCTTTCATTTTATTGCTTATTGATTGGGAGCGTTCTCTTGTTTTCAGGGAATGCAGGAAATATTTTCATCTTACTCACAGCTTCTGTTGGAGATGCTGAGCTGATTTTAAGAGATGCTGACTTATTGATGTGGGGTTTTTTTCTTCTTCTCCACATCAATTATAGATGGCCATTGAAATGTATCATTCGGTCCGTGTACTTGAAGGCCAACGGATTTTCGCTTTAAGAAAATAAAACCAAGATCTGAAAATGAGCTGTTTCCCGATGACCGTTTTACAAAAATCATTGAGAAGGGAAAAAGACGGAATGATCGAATGTGCAAATAAACAGAAATCGGGAAACAAAATGACTGTGGAAAAATAGTTTTATTTTGTTATGCAAACCACCTTTTTTTTTTTTTATATAACCATTCTGTCTGTTTTCTGCTATAAAACTAGTACATTGGTGTAAAGATGTTTAGATTGCAGGCAAATGACCATGCAGTGCAGCGCTCCTGACTTCCAGGTTTACTGGTCACGACAAAATAAACTATTGATCTTCCACAGTCGGCCTTTTTCATGATTGTCATTTTCAAATTTCATTTTCCTATTTAATGGTAATCAGGGAAACGGCTGGTTTTCCGATTTTCTTAGCTGTCAAGTACACGGATCCATTCGCTGGTATATAAATACTTTTCTGCAGGCCTGATGGTGGCTACAGCTACCCAAAATCACAATCAGCACCATGGACAGCGCCCAGACTTTGCAATGCGCAAGGCTCACATTCTTACTGGATAGTTTCTGTTAATATAATCTAGAGCTGAAACAATTACTCGATTAATCGAGTACACGATCGTCAAAGGTTTTTTTTCATGATTCAAACAAGATTTTATGGACCAAACGATTACTCGATTAAGCGTGAAAATAATCGTCAGATTCACCGTTTTCTGAAAATAATCGCTAGTTGCAGCTCTGATATAATAGCATGCAACTGCAGTGCCTCTGCGGTACACAGGGAGGAATGTGATGACATCATCACGATACAATGGACTCACAATGTTAGTTGTGGTGATTTTTGAGTGAGTGACTTGGAAAAGTCTAGCTCACCAACATACAGTCAGTAGTGATTTATTTTGAAGTGCAACAAGGGGGTGTCTGACATGAAATTTTAATGTCACCTATAACTTTGACTAAATGAAACCGATACATCAGTCCCCTCCTCCTGTCGAGCCTCTGGTCAACACTCCACCCCCAAAACACTGTCATTATTGTTATGTCAGTGACATGTTTTTCATCATATTTGCCTATTTCCTGTGTAATATTTCCCCATAGCAACAGCACAAACCAGCCCCAGTCTATTGTGCCACCACACAAACACCAGCCCATGCTACGTCCATGCATCAGAATGAGAAACGGCACAGTGTCCTAATCTTAACAGGAGTGGAGTTGGGCACATTTGTAATTTCTTATCTGCCGCTAATTACAGCAGTAACAAGACCCTGGAGAAGTGATGGCTGCTGGTTTAGACGTCTGCCGCTTTGACAGCGGGGTTAATTAACAGCCTTCACCTGAAGATTAAGACGGGACAAAACTAAATAGACTAACACACACATATTCAAGCACATGCACGCTCTAAACGGCCTTTGCACTAAGGGCTGAGATGGAGATCGCCATTATTCCCGTCCATTTCAGCAGAAAATGAGCCGCCTGCTCGGTAGACACGAAGCCAGGCGCCCTAGACGTAATACATTCATTCCTACAACTGTGTGACTTATTGATGCTGGCACGTGCACTGGAGAATGATTTTGTTGATCCTCTGAATATGGCTCATGAGAGGAAAACGCAGAGTAAATGGCATTACGGGGCTGATGGCTACATGGCTGCAAACCCTGTAATGCCCATATTGTATTCCCCGCTGAACCTCTGCAGTGATCCCATCTATCTTTCTGCTCTGTAATGTCATGAAATGTGAATGTGAGTGTGAAAGATTTGTCTGAGCCTTGCCTAATGTCTCATCTCCACCTTGCCTAGTGGTAGCTGCGTTCATGCAGAAACGTGCACACACAGAGTCTCACAGCCAGGTTAGTGAGGCAACACAGTCATTGGGCTGTAGCGTGTGTTGCCTCCCTCAGCAGCTGTCCTAACGAAGCTCCTCCAGAAGACTCCATTTGGACAGAGCTCCTATATGAATAAAAGAAAGCTCTCCCTTTCACTGCCTTGCTGCTATCTTTGGCTTGCAGGCTTTACAAGAGTAGAACCGAGAACCATACAGATGGTCTTTTGCCTCCTCTGAAGACACATGTGTCATACACACACTTTTAGATACAATGAATATCCATGTGTATAGAGTTATTAAAGAGTGTATTGGCAGAAATTGAATACATATACTGTATAGTACCAAATAACTTGTAAATATGAGGTTGTTTGCTTTTCTTAGCTTTAGAATAAGCATTTCACACTAACTTACCTAAAGCTTTTCTGTCAGGTTTCTACAACAGCCTGAAGGGGCGTGCATTTCACGGGCAACATAAAATGGCTCCAATGGATCCAATCCAACTTTATTACTTAGAAGTAAAGGTGTTGTTTCTAGTGGCTTTGTGTGTCTGTTTGTGTTTCCGCACTGCCAATATGACCAACAGAGGCCGACAGAGGCTTTTTGCGTGAATGGGGTGAAGTCTGTCATCTCTGATTGCCTTGTTTATAAAGCACTTTAAAAAAAAACAAGGCAATCAGAGATGGAAGACTTTGTTTGTGGAAGCACAAACAAACAGACAGACACACAGAACCACTAAAAATAACAATACAATACTGTAGAAAGTATATAAAACAACATAAATGAAGTCATACATCCATCCATTTTCTACTGCTTTATCCTCCACAGGAGGGTCACGGGCAGTGCTGCCAATCTCAGCTGACATAGGGCAGTAGGTGGGTTCACACCCTGGACAGTTTGCCAGTCCATCGCAGGGACACACATAAAGACAAACAACCATTCACTCTCACATTCACACCTATGGTCAATTTAAAGTGACCAATTTACCTAATATCCCCATAGTTTTTGGACTGTGGGAGGAAGCCGGAGAAAACCCACGGGCCCTTGTTCCAACTGGGGCTCAAACCCGGGTCCTATTGCTGCAAAGACAAGAGCGCTAACCACTACACCCACCGTGTGGCCACAAGTCACACAATAAAACTATAAGAAAGATCATACCAACGTCTCATAAGATGCATCTGTGACAAGCTTGGGTCAGGGAGAGGAGAGCGGAGAAGTAATGTTTGTTGGAATCTGCCATTCCAACAAAACCATTACATTGAATTATGTCTTGCACATTGAACCTTTATATGGACCTTTTAAATGCTCGGAAGGTTGTCTCGGGCATAAGTGATGACACGCAGGGCAACTTTGTAAAAGGAAATAATGACAAAAAAGCAAAGTGTTTCATCTGAGTCCATTATATGAGAAAACCCCGATAACAGTCATTTACCATGGTGTTTGTCTTCACATAAATATCCATTGTCGACGTTGTTAATGTTATGTATCTTCACTACTTGGAGTAAAAACGTAGTGGCTGTTGCCATGGTTACTAGTTCTTTAATATAATGTGCTCTGCCCACTGATTTGGAATGGTGGTTAATTATTGAGCTTTAATGGTGTCCCAATGCACGGTATTAATGGACAACTACAGCCAAATGAGTGATGGTGAAAGCACTTTACCCTGCACGAGCTTAAGGTAAAGGTGCAGCATTTCCTTAATATTCCCTTTAACTTCCAAGAAAAGACGGACACCGCGCTCACGTCTGTGCGGTAAATACAGAGCGGTAGCCAAGAGGTGATTAGCAGCAGTCTATCAGCTGTAGCACGAGCTTTTAAAAGTCATTATGCTGCAGGTAACTTCTAAAAAGAAGGCTGCACACTTTCAAGAAAATGTCATGTTGTTGTTTTTGCAGACAAAATTTCACAGATTTCTGATCCTTTTATATTATAAACATTGAATATAGAGCTGAAACATTATCTGCAGAATAAGCTACGAGGCTTTTTGTGGGTAGATAATTGTAAAGGCCTTAAACCACATATTTCTATACACACATTTCTACTTTTTGTGATATGTTGCGGGGGTTGGAAGCTCTTCTTCCTGTTTCCTCTGCTTGGTATAAATCTGCTTCTCATTATAGTTGCTGTAAGGAAATAATGCCAACAAACAGTACATTTCACAGTGTTAAAGTGACACACGTTACAATCAGGAATTATGTGAAATTTGACCCAAGAGTTAATATGGAATCTGTCAGTGTTACTGTAACATGGTTAGATTTACTGTGATTTATAGATATTAATGAACAGATATTCATTAATATGCTAAACAATGACGGACCACCCTCCTGCTTTCTGATACGTCGTCGACAAACGTTCATCAGATGAGAATCTAACTTACCTGCTGAAAGAATCCATCAATACATCTGTAAACATCTATATAATTGATGAATGATTAGTTATAAATACTGTAAAACTGAATTTAATGGGCGTATATCTAAGTACCAACGTCTCTCAGTTCATTTAAATGTTTACTATCTTAATGCTGTCTGCGTGTCCTGATGTAAACTCACATCGTTGAAAACCTGCTGCAGTGTTAAACATCCTGGTTCTCAGGCTTCCCAGGCTGAACTGGACCATTCAGGCCAGACCAGGTGGCAACAACCAAGTCATGATGTCTCCTGTTTAGAAGCCTTGTGATTTCACCAGCACCATGTTGAGGTTTTACAAACACAGTTTCACAGGTGTCGCCTGTAACCAGGCTCTCGTTGGTTTCCACTCATTTGTGTCGTGTTTTTATCTATTTTCACAACAAGAATATTTTCAAAAGTTCCAATGTTGAACTCCTGTTCCATTGAAGACCTTAGACCAGGGCTGTCGAACTCAAAGGACCTGGAGGCCAATGAGCATCTAATCCGGTAAAGAGCGGAAGTCTAGAGGAAAATAGTGGGTAAAACCAGCTGTTCCATAGTGGGTGGGCAATATGAGCTTAAAATAATGACACAATATTCCATCATGATATTTTCATGATGATATTTAGAATGTAAAAGTGCTTGTTTTAATATGGAAGGATCCATACCTCACAATATAACTTATTTATGATAAATCTAAAATTAAGCAAAGAACAACTGTAAATGAGTACACCAGAAAAGTTTATTATGTCATTTTATTGTAATATTTAGCATTACATTCTGTCTATATTCCATCACCTCTGCCACACACACTGTGTTTAAAGGAAGCTTGCAGGCCATGTTTTCATAGAAACATGATATTAAGTGACGGACAGTTTGACACCTCTGCCTTAGACCATTAACTCCTCAAAAAAGTGAATTGATCTTAAAAATCATGTGAGAAGTAGATTTTTTCCTCTAACTTCCATTCAAATCAAGTTATTTTTACGGCCTGTGACATTGCCCCCTGGTGGCTATGATATTCTTCCTTCTGGGTTGTCCCCAACTGGCAAACCAGAAGACTATTCTCTCCTTTTTTTATATAGATATTGTCTTTGGGCCAGACATCATAAACAAATGACGCTTTTATTTAGACTACAGATGTCTCCCACTTCGCATAAATTGCAGTGGCAGCCCGACGCTCTCTGGTGCACATCCTGATTCATCTGCTCTGCGGGTAGGGCTGTGTGCAATGTATAATGCAAAGCAGGAGGAGGTTTTTATGTGGAAGGGAAAGAGTCCCTGGTCCCATTAGAGAGAATGGGCATGCACTGGCATGTCTGCTAACAGTTTCCTACATTAGCACCCCTAGAGAGAGTCGTGCCTCAATGACGGCACTGTTCTCAAAGAAGGAGACCAGCGAAATGGGGAGGGGCGAGAGGGAATAAAGTGAGTAGTTGTCTGACCTTAAAGCAAAGGGGGAGAAAAAGCTGCTGGAGAGAGTTAAAGGTAGATGAATAAGGAAAGACAACTTTGGAAGTGGAGGAGGAGGAAGAGGAGGAGGAGGAGGGGGTGAGTTGGAAGAGCCAGGGGAAAGAGAAAAGATGCCCGACATATAAAATTCAGAGAAGTGGATTTAGTGGGCTGTGCATTTCATGAGGGTGTCACTCATGTTGAGAGCACCAAAATGTCTCACACCATCTGTGGAAGAAGCGCTCGTTCCTCCGGGGGCAGCTGATGCAGAGCTAATGTGTGAGTCAGTGTGTGTTTCATGTCTGCTTTCTCTGACCTACCAGTATAAAGACTCCCGGTCCCTATCCCGGCCCCAAAGTACCAAAATACATTCGAGCAAGAGGTCTGTGGTCTGTTTGTCGTTAATTGGCATGGTGCAACCATAGATTACCGAACATGACAGTGTCTTTTTCAGAGAAATCTATCTGCCGTGACCTCCTGGCACTATTACAGCAAGGTCAGAGAACACAGAGAGAAACCAATCAATACAATATTGAGTGCGAGCGCCAACCAAGCCTGATGCATGGGCACAGGAAGCGGGGGGAAACAGGAAAGAGGACATGGACACATAAAAATGAGAGAGAGTGGCTTGTGCACAGCCAGAGTAGAGGGAGAGAAAATAGAATTGTAAATGATAAGAGAGGTGGAGTGATGGAGAGGAGCCTGGCGCAGAAAACGGGAGATTTCAAGCTCTGGAAGATGAAGGATTGAAAAAAAAAACAAGGTAGAATGGGAGGATGGAGCAGAAGGCCCTGGAAGTTCTTACAACTGGCAGCAGAATCAGTCTGTAGCAGAACCACAGGGACAAACACACACACACCAACAACCGTGTCTCAGACGTGGTGAGCCTGCGGAGGATTATTCTGCAGCCACAGACACCAACACACATTGCCCCAGGGAAGAGTCTGATAACAGTGTATAGAGTAACGTGTATACAGTGTGTGTGCGGTGTGGGGCTGGTGTGTTTACATGTGTCAACGGTGTTGTTTTGTATTGAGTGCTTGTGATAACGGGAAGCATTAGTGAACCGTCCGTCACATGGTGATATTTATATATACACATATACATTTTAGCGGTGTCAGAAAATATGAACTCAAATATTGAGATATGTCAGGGTTTGATAGTGGTTTTCTGACAGTGATCTTTTTCTATTTGAGCCTCCAGCCACTAGTTGGCAGCAGGTTTAAGGCTGTTTCATCTCTCACCTTCTTCCTCTCCTCACTAGACAAAGAACTGAATAGTGTTTGAGGATTTTTGTGATGTCGAAGTGACGTACTGAGGGCCGGCTGCCAATGAAAAGCCTCCTCAAGCTAGAAGTCCCAAAGTTTTCACTACAATAGAAAAGTGGAAGAAGAGAAGAGGCTTCTAAGTATATCATGCACAAGAAACGACTACATTTTGGGGAAAAGATCATAATTGTGAATATAAATATATATTATATATAATATAATTGTTTTGGATATTACATTTTTATCTGCCCGATATCCTATCCAGTGATTTTGACCAGTATTGGACCAATACCGATTCCTGTTGCTATTTATATATAAAACAGTTATTTTTAAGATGAAAGTTTTTCTTAAAATAGACTCTTTGCGGGGAAAGAAACCTCAAAAAGATTGCCTTACTTTTAGTATCTCGATATATCGTAATTTATCATATTGGGATATTGTGTCGCCAGACTCTAAAACATACTGTATACCTGAAGTCTGCTCTGCTGCGATACACATACTTGACTGTATATACTGTATATACTGTGTATACAGTATATACGTACATATACATACTTGACTGTATATACTGTATATACTGTGTATACAGTATATTTATATACTGTGTATACAGTATTGTGATCTGCGTGATGGTTGTGTGTGTACTAGGGCTGCACGATTCTAGCAAAGAAATGTGTATCACGATTGTTTTGCTTAGAATTGAGATCACGATTCTCTGACCTCATGAACAAAACATTAGAAACATTCAAGTTAAGTGCCAAACAGTGATTTAGGCCCTGCGTAATGGGCTTATTGGTATTATTACAATTATTATTGTAGTGGCTTCAGTGACATATGGTGTGTTTCCACTGGCTCGATTTGTCACGTCGTCAAACAAGAATCAAACCGAACGATGCAGAATTGTAGATCAGTTAAAAAGACTTAACAATCCTGAAAACGTGGGTTCATCTCCAACATTAAGCAAAGGAAATGTCTAAAATCTCATCATTTAACAGAGGAGTCTGATGTATTTAGCGACAGCGCTGCTGAAAGCCTGCGATCGCGAGCCGAATGCAAACCTCTTTTCGGCTCAAGCTCGGGTCGTTGGTCATGTGATTCTCGTCATTATCACCTGCGTTTTCGTTTGTGTTTATTTCTCTTTCTCTGATGTTCTGTGCCGCTCTCACTCGGCGCCGCTGCTCGTAAACTCTCAACTGCAGACGGACTTACGCCTCCACTGAATCATGTGACGTAAAGCGCTTCATGTGTTGAGAGAGAAGGCAGCAACAAGGAAACTCCGAGAGGAAAATAGGATCCTGTTTATTTGCGACACAGCTCAGGGAATCAAATGCAGAAGAATCGTTTGTGCAGCCCTAGTGTTTACCTTTTTCTTTCTATGCAGAGACGTGATATTCAACATGAGTACGACTCTTACTGTGGCAAAAATGCTGCTTTCTTTTCCACAAGAATTCTCTTTTCCTTTCTCATTTTTTCCGAACTTCAAGCTCATACACGCACACACGGCTCCTGACTTTCTGTCTCTGTCTCTGAAACATGTTCCACATCGGCCCAGCAGTGCTCTGATGTGATTCATTTGTGTTTCACTTCCTCGCCTTTTCCTGCTGCTGGTGGAATATGATGCTACGCAGGGAAAACAAAAGACAAAGGTTGGCGAGGATCCTTCCTTATACCAACCTCTGTAAGATGCAGGAAAGTTTTCTTTTTAAAGAGTAGAGAAACGAGGCGTAAAGCATATAAAACAAGAGCAGGAATAAAAAAAAAAAATGATTGAAAAGAGCTAAACACAAACAGAAAGATTTAGATCAGAGAGGTTTCACATTTCAGGTTGGTGAATAGAGAGATAAAGAAGATGGGTATTAGCGCATCATGCCGTGAGTGCTAGATAACGAGGTGGTGTGCGAGTGCTCTGTGTTTACTCTAATTAACGGCATCAGTGCTGTCAGGCGTCTTTTCAGGTTTTGATCGGCTCGCGGAGTCTGCCAAAAAAAAAAGTCTGCAAAAACACACCCGTCAATCACGACACGCCGTCCTTTTCATTTCCATTCTTATTCCCAAACAACAAAGGAGATTAATTCATTGTCTCGGAGTGAAATGAGCACCACTGCTAAAGTGTGATGGATGACAGTATTTTCTCTCCTTTCAATTCCACTCTATCCACTTCTGCTCCACCCGCGCCCCTTTCACACTGATGACATCCACTTTTACCTCACACACACACACACACACACACACCTATGTACACATGCACCACTGGCCCGATGTTGAATATGTAAATCGACATCTGCTCTGGTACCCAATCTCCAGCCCTCACCATGTGTCTGATATGCTAATTCAGCCAACACAGTTTCCTCACTCCAAATCTTCTCCTCCTTTTTTTTTTTTCTTCCTCTTTCCTTCTGCTTCCTCCTCTTAGTCAGCCTGCCAAGGATGAGCAGATGAGGCAGAGGGAAAAAAGAGAAACGGTGGAGATGGAGCTAGTGGGTAAAGGAGGGGGTACGAGAGAGAGAGAGAGAGAGAGAGAGGCTTCAAACAAAACCTGATAATGATGTTGTTATGGATGGATGTTACACACAAACAGGCATGTGAGCAACAGCAAGAAGCTGGCCTTATTAGAGAACAATAGCAGGGAATCCAGGGGAGAGATGCTGAGTGTAGGATAGGAGGAAGGAACGGAGCTGTAGCTCGTCTGAATTGATCAGTGCTTCTTGCTCATTAAATGTACGGTTGCCCCTCCTCGCGCCGTCATCTCCACTAACACCGTACGAGCCTTAACTCACTGCTGCTGCACACGTGCGCTCCACGGTTCTGCTTTTGGATCGAGCACGTTATCAAACGCGAGCCCGCAAACTCCCATCCCATTCTTTGGGAATTGTTCTCGATCCAGTTCCTGGAGTGTGCTTTGATCTATAAAGGATGAAATGGGACTCTGTTTCCCAGGGATTCCCACTTGGCTGTGTTTGAATTAGTTCTTAGTGAATACATGAATGCTAAGAGACACTTGTTGTGGCTCTCGGCTCGCTGCGAGCGAGGCCCTGCGTTGGAAAGCGTAGAGGACGGCGCACCGCGAGTCTCATCCAGATGTTGAAAGAGGGTCAAGCTCCGACACAGATTGGAGTCATTTTTCCACAGATGTTCCTGGAAGCGCGTGTATCTCTGTGCTGATAAAAGGGAATGGGATCAAGTGGTAGAGAGTCGTGTTCTCTTATTACACGGAGCAAGCGAGCCCATTTATCAAGGAAGATCTCATTTATCTGTGGAGGGAAATGAATCTGCTGCTAATTTCACTGAAAAATAAAACATTTATCAATGTGATCCTGGGTTTGAACCATGAAGATCAGTCTGGCATCGGGACTCGCATGAGTATTCCCTATTGTCAGGAGGAGAAGCAGAGAAGCAGTCGTACCTTACAAGTCGAGTGAAAGATTCTTGAGTGAAATTCTGCTGCAGTGCTTTTTAGTTACGAGCACGTAACGGCGTCATTAGCTCCGAGAAATCAAATTTGCTGCAGCAGATTAGAAGCAGTCCGAGCTGCACTGCACAAACATTCTCTTTGAACTGGTCTGTTGCTCCAAGGGATGGAGGAATTAATGGAATCACTTCATAACAGGGCCACGCAGCGTCGACTGAGCCGCAGCAGAAAGGCTCACAGCGGACCTGTGAGTCACGTTCTGTCCAATGGCAATTAGCAGCACTTTGGATAACGACAGAGGCCGAACAATCACCTCAGTTTAAGATGAGAAGTCTCTGCTTTTGGTGGTTTATTACAAACCATTCAAATATTTAATCGCATTAATGTCATCGTTAACTCGCGATTAATCGCACACATCTATTCTAAATGTCCCTTGATTTCTTTTTGTCCTCATCATTTTAATGCTCTTATCAACACAGAAAAGTGGATCGGCTTGTTTTGTGCAGATGTTTTTTTTTTATTGAGACAATATCTCTGTCACGCTGCATGTTTTGAGTTCTTCCTCTTATTGTCAGAGTCGCACAATAATAAGAGAGGCTGTGAATAAAGTGTCGTTCTTCAACGCAGACAGAGTCCCGTGGTTTAATGTGTTGTTGCCGTAACGAGCTAACCCGAGCTAAAGGAGCTAGCGGTCTTCGGTGGTCTCCTTACTGCGGTTCGGGGTCTGCCAGCTTGGTTGGTAACACTGCAGACATCATGACTTGATCCAGGCTGCGTTGGAGACGGAGAAGCACACAGCGCTCGCCATCCACTCATAACGTAACGTTAGCCTACGACTCTTCAGCCCAAATAATCGTGTGCAGCGTGCCTGTTGTGTTGTTTCCAGTGTAGCTAGATCCGGTGCAGTGTTGTAGTTTTTCTAACGTTACTAGTTGTTGCAACAGCATGTGAAACAAACTACAAAGTTTGCTAGGCCAAAAAGAACGTTAATCTCGCTCAAAATTGACTACATTAATAACACGTTTAACTGACAGCACTGCATTAAATATAACTTCATTCTATAGTTGCATAGTTTTAAGAAGATGTCTAATAAGAGTGTGTGTGTGTGTGTGTGTGTGTGTTTGTGTGATGGTAGAGGTATTGTTATAATGGAGTCAGTGAATGACACATCCTTATTAGTGAGACTCTGGACTTCTTCCTGAAGCGGGGGTGACTCTGCTGGCTGCAAAAAAAAAAGTGTTCAGTTTAAGTGAAAAGTTCATGGGAGAATGCTGCTGACTTCCCTCTTGATTTATTACACCAGCACCAGGACACATTTTCTCTAAAGGAGTTAATGGCCTCACCATTCACCAACACATTTAGAGGAAAATACCACATGTGTTTGAGTAGACACCAGTGTGATTGACAGCTGGTATCGTCCAATGGGAGTCTGTTTTTATTGATTTTTGTTTTTTGTAAATGCTTCGTTTTATTTTAGTTTTTATTAGTTTTAGTGTTATTTTTATGTAATGCGGATTATTTGCCAGGTACAAGATTCAAAAAATAAGTCAAAATAAATATTGTGTCATAAAAACCCAGCAAAAGAGGTAAATTGCAGCAGTAATAATACAACTCAACTTATACTGTAAAAAAATAAATACACTTCTGATGAAACCTAGAGGATTATGTATGAAATAAATGTACAAAGATGAAAACAAAGCACATTTTCGCTGCAATTTTAGTTTGTTTTGTAAACACTCAATTTGATATCAGTTGGTTATTATTTAAAAAAAAACAAAAAAACCTCTAGTTCTTATTTCAGTGGATTATTTCGTTATTTCGTTGGTTTTCATTAACTATAATAACTTTGCAGGGCGCTGTCAAATTGTGGTTCTGGAGGCTTCAAAATGGGAGTTGAGATTCTCCTCACTCCTCACTTACATTATGAAGAGTTTTGATAGTTTGAAATGTATATACAACAGATAATTAGAATAATTTTATTTGCACACACAGACCAGTGATGGTGAAGCTGACTTTTTTTACACACCAGTGGTGAACACATGGGTCACCCTTCAGTTACAGTACAAGCCCATATAACTGCTGTACATATTTACTCTAACACCAAAGCTTAACGCTTTCCTGAAAGATAAATAAAGAAGATTATTCTGAATGAATTCCAGTCAAAGCACTGCTCACACGTTTATGCTCATGTTCTTAGTGTAGATTTTTAACTCCAACATTTACTATCGCAGTAAAGTATCCGGTAAGTAAAGGAGGATAAACTGTAACAGAGAAAGCTTCATTGTCTCGTGCATAATCTGAATCCTAGTGTTTTATTTTTAGAGGTTTATTACTGTCTGGAGTTGTAGTTTCTGAGAAAATGAAACCATTCTTAATGAAAACTGAGGATTGAGGATTGAGAGAAGGTTACCCCAGTACTGATCACATCTTGCTCCTGAAGCGTATTGATTTGTATTGTTTTGCCTTTATCTCTTTCTTCATTGATTACCGTGTGGCATCTGATATACAGCATGGAGCGATGGATTCTGGCACAAACTGCTGAAAGCAGATAATAAAATTAAATTCCTGGATGTAGTAATGAATACACACAATATACTGTACATTAGATCATGCATTTTTAAAATAGCAGCTTTTTCGGGTCGGTTCGCTGGGATGTTGGGGCCGTGAGATGAAAGACGAGAGGCTGCATTAGGCTTTGGATAAGTGCCGGTGTCTTTCTTTTCAGCTTGGGCTGAAATCCAAAACTAAATAAAATCAAAACTACACAAAGAAAAATGTCAATATGAATGTAATGTGAATAGTTTTGAAGTATTATGGGGTCACAATGAATTACAGCGCTCCACTGAAGTGCAGCGAGAGCAGACCTCTACAGCTGCGTTTGAACACTTGATTTACCGAGAGATGAACACGTTTGTCTCACATCAGCGAGGTGAAGTAAACGCTAAATGGTCTGTATTTAGAAAGGGAATTTTCTAGTGCTTTTCAATGACCGCTCAAAGCTGCTTTACACTACAGTTTTGCCATTTCCACGTTCACTCACACGTTCATACAGTGCATTTTTCTATCACACATCATTCATACCCATTCACATGCTGCCGGTACAATATGTCGACTGATTGAACTCAGTGTTGCCAGATCTTGCAAAAGAAACAAGCGACTTCACTCTCTCACAAACACACACTTGCACAATGACCACAAGATGGACTAAAACCAGTGACAGGCTCTGCAAGTGGCTAACTTCAGCTCACTTATGTGGCTTGTCTCATTTTTTTTGACACAGTGAAGCCAACGCCCATTTCTTCCTGGGCATTTTAGCAGTCTGTCTCCTGTGTGCTTGTGTGTGTGTTGGAGATGCGCAGGGAAAGGGGAGGGGCTGGAACGCCGGGAAACCGTGACAGAAACAGTGGAGCGGTTCGTAAAGGCAAGCCCAAATAATCAACTACACTTTAGAAACAAGCCCAAAGTGGCTTATAACTGCTGCCCCAGGACGACGCTCCAGGTGTGTGACAGCATGTATGCTCCCTATCGCCATCGCGGTTTTCTTCTTCGTGAATGACTCTGGCCTCTTCCCAATTCATTACATGGTTCTGTTGTTTGCAGTGGTCAAAAATGGCTGATTTTAGGTTTTCCTGGTTTTCCTGCCCGTTTCACCGCCCAGCAAGGGATTTAGTAGATGCTGTTGCATTTATTGTCTGGTTGTGTCTTGTTCTTCGATCCCTGTAACTTATAGCAGTTTGTTTTTCTTGTGTTTGTCCTTTTCTGTTGCATGAGGACTAGTGTGCCCGGAATCAAACTCACAACCTTCTAGTTGAAAGACAACTTCATCCCCCCAGTATTATACTGTAACTGAAAACTAGCCACTTGGGTGCCGATTTCATTTAATATCACGATTTGATGGTATAATTGCTCGATTAATCGATTTCTGAACGAATCGTCAACCATTTTGATAATCGATTACTCGGTTTGAAGCTTCTTTCATGATTAAAACAAGATTTCTGATTTTTTTAGCTTCTTGAATGTGAATCTATTCTTTGTTTCTTTGCTCCATAAAACAAAGAAAAATCCTTAAAAACTCCAGGTTTGACAAACACTGATCAATATTTTTTGAAACAAACGATTACTCGAGGAAAGTAATCGTTCGTTGCAGCTCTAATATATGTGACATGATATGTACAGCAGATGTCCCTGCTAATTATAAAAGAAATACAAATAGTTTAAATACAAAATATAAAGTGTCTTTTTCTTCAGTTCACTGAGCTATAAAGCTGTAAGAAAAAAAAAAAAGAAAAAAATGGAATAACATCTTAAAACAGCATTAATGTGAGCCTTCAAATGACCGTTCTTCAAATATGTCTTTTCATGACCCCTGGGCTGCAGGTAACACTTCCAAATAGAATGTCCAATACTTGAAGGTAAATGTGTTTGGCTAGTACTACTGAACTAGTAGAAATATCAGAATTCATGGAAGGAAAGGAAGATTTATAAAATGATGATACCGATTTTTTATTTTTCCCCTTCTCAGTGCAATCTTGCACATGTGTCATGTATCTATATGATTTACTGCATACATGCATATACAGGAGACTTATTCCCATCATAGTTATCAGAACACACTCCAGGTAGTTCCCTGTACAGCCGTTCACATGCACGCACACACACACGCGCACACACACACACACGCACACACAGGGAAAACAATATCAGACATGCTGTTCCAGCTGATGATAACTATAGTTTATGAGAGGGGTGTGGAACCTGTGGCCTCGGGGCTGTATTATAGGCAAGTGAGACAAATCATAGATGAAAAAAAAAGCAACTCTGGAAAAAAATAGCACACAATAGCAGTTTTTTTTTTTTTTGCTGCAAAAAAAGAAAATAACATAAAATAGTCGACTAACACGCCCTTCAGGTTGATCCTCCAGCATATATGCCTGTCAGGTCACGGTCAGGATGAATGCAAACACTGTCGGATCAGCATCTGTCGCCCGACTGTCAAGACAAAAGAAGATGATGCGGAAGAAGTGTCGACTTTACGGAGCATTTACAGTCATGAAAAAGTCTGTTTTTCTGGCCAAAAAAACTGCTTTTTTGCCTCCTGACAACAGCTGTGTCTAGGGCTGCAATGATTAATTGATTAGTTGATTAATTAACTATCAATCATACAACTAACAATCCATTAATTGGCTTTGGAGTTTTTGTTTTTTAATATTTATAAAAGCACTCTTTTTCTCCACGTAAAACACAAAGAAACCATTAAAACTGAACAATCTTTTTTCAGCTTTTGGAATCAACGTGTCTACATTTTAGTTTTAGTTTGTTCGTGTCTACATTGATTGAGTGAAAACTTGACAGATTAATCAAGTGCGAAGTTAATTGTTAGTTGCAGCTCTGTGGAATTAGATTTCAGTCAATATTTTCAAACCCTCGGTTATTGGGATGGGATTTTTGTTTGCTCTGACTCTTTTGTGCTCCCTGATTTGGTCTTTGCACTGTGTTTTTTTTGTTTTTGCGATTCTGACCATGGGCAGGGCTTAGGAAGCTGCCTGTTGATTGGCTACAAAAAAGTTTTGGAGTGACGGTTCAATGGAAGTAGACACATGCTTGGAGTCGCTGTCCATCTAGAATTTGTTCCCCAAAGTTTTCCCCGTCGACGTCTGAGTATCTAACGTTTATAATCTGACAAATGTTAGATACTTGCAATTATTTTGTAACGTTTATAACAAACATTAGTTACTTACAATTATTTTGTAACGTTTATAACAAACGTTAGATACTTGCAATTATTTTGTGGGATGCCGTTCCAGACGCTGTATGTTGTATGATGCTGTACGTTCCAGGCATACAGCATCTACACTGTGTAGAGGCTGCATTTGAAGATTATTTGTGTCACAGCAGTTAGACTGAGACATCTAATTTTAAAGGGTTCTTCATGATGAATACATCCTTCCTTTCCTTGGGACAAACATATCCCAGGATTCATTGTGAGTCATCGCTGGTGACAAAGCAAACAAACTCGCTATGATGCCCGCAGTGGTTACAGATGCAACAGTAAAATCACACCCTGTTTTGAGGTTGCTGTTATGGCTGGAGATATCGGAGATATGAAAACAACTTTTATTTTTCCTGTGACCCGAAGTGAAATACGACACAACTCACCGTTTCTGTGGATGGTATAACTGTTAAGATTTTGTAATATCATCATCATCGTCCGACATCACAAGTAGAGGCAGTTCCAGCTTTCGTATTGGAGAGGTTAGTGTGATGTACGTGTTCAATAATTTACTATGGCTCTCACAGGATGTTATAAAAATTGAAATGGCCCTCGAAAGGTAAAAGGTTCCCCCGACCATGATTTACGGAAAGCTTTAAAGATACACTTTGTGTATCAGTTGAAAACAGAATTACTGGCTTGAGGTGGCGGCTGCTGGAGAGAAACTAAACATACATACACTGAGCGTCGCTGAGGATTTTAAAAGATGATGAGTGCTGTTTGTCTTTTCCCTTTTAAAGTAACTGTCACACAGTTTTATGAGGGGCCGTATAGGCCATAATTCCTTTTTTACCTCACACATACACAATTTTACCTCTTACATTCACTTTTTTAGCTCTCACATTCACTAGTTTTGGCTCTCACATCCACAATTTTACCTCTCACATACACAAAACACCTCTCACATACACTCTTTTAGCTCTTACATTACCTTTTTTGAGCTCTCACATTCACTATTTTTGGCTCTCACATACACTTTTTTTTAGCTCTTACATTCACTATTTTTGGCACTGAAGAGCTGGGAGTGACTGTGAGGAGTCCAAGATTCAAAGAGGATTACTCAAAACGAGTAAAAGTATTTCATATTATTCATGCAGGTAGTCTAGGAAGTACTTAGTTCAGTAGTGTTTGAATCTTGGGCTCCTCACAGTCACTCCCAGCTCTTCAATGCGGTTTCATTACCATTACCATAAACGTAAGTAGCCTTCCGCTCTCACACATACATTTTTTGTACCTTGCATTCACACAAAAACGCTTCACACACACGCACACAAAAAAGTGTATGTGAGAGCCAAAAATAGAGAATATGAGAGCTAAAAAAAAGTGAATGTGAGAGCTAAAAAAGTGAATGTGAGAGCTAAAAAAAGTGAATGTAAAAGCTAAAAAAAGTGAATGTGAGAGCTAAAAAAAGTGATTGTAAAAGCTAAAAAAAGTGAATGTAAGAGCTAAAAAAAAGTGAGAGCCAAAAATAGTGAATGTAAGAGCTAAAAAAAGTGTATGTGAGAGCCAAAAATAGTGAATGTAAGAGCTAAAAAAAGTGTGTGAGAGCCAAAAATAGTGAATGTAAGAGCTAAAAAAAGTGTGTGTGAGAGCCAAAAATAGTGAATGTAAGAGCTAAAAAAAGTGTATGTGAGAGCCAAAAATAGTGAATGTAAGAGCTAAAAAAAGTGTATGTGAGAGCCAAAAATAGTGAATGTAAGAGCTAAAAAAAGTGTGTGAGCCAAAAATAGTGAATGTAAGAGCTAAAAAAAAGTGTATGTGAGAGCCAAAACTAGTGAATGTAAGAGCTAAAAAAAAGTGTACGTGAGAGCCAAAACTAGTGAATGTGAGAGCTAAAAAAGTGAATGTAAGAGGTAAAATTGTGTATGTGTGAGGGAAAAAGGAATTATGGCCTAAACGGCCCCTCTGTATGTTTCGACACAAAAAGCTTTGTGCATTCAGTAAAGGCAGACGGGTCATTTGCAGCATCCTGTTGAGCAGCAGCAGCAGCAGAATCCAAAAAGGAATCCATAACTTCTGTTTTGGTTTCATTATTGTGTTACGTTCGCCGTGTCAGTGAAATTGCGTCGCTGTATCTCGGCTCCATGCTTCTTATGTGCTCCACCATAAAGTGTCTTGGCGACGGCGTGCTGCCCAGAGTTACGCCTTTTGGTATTGTCTGTTTTACACTATTTAACACTTAAATAATGGAGAATGTGGACATTTGTGAATCGATTGAGAATTGTCCATCAATGAATCCACGTTTTTCCCCCTCCCCTAAACTTACAGGTACTCTAAATTCTCCTCTACTCAGCTAACTACCATGAGTCTTCAGTATGAAGTTGTGAATCCATAGATGCTGCGCACATTTCATATCGACCAATGGAAATGCTGTAGTGAAGTGGAACAGGTTGTGTTGTGTTTATGACAAATGCTGCTCTGTGCGGCTCAAGTTAAAAATAGGTCTCATTATCTAACATGTGAAATCTGAAAGAGCCATAATACACAACACATGGACAGAACCATGTTCAGACACAAACGTCTAAAACAGCTGGCTGTGTAACAAATGCAGGTGCAGATTGTCTGGGTCACAGCAGCAGGAGAATCTCCAGAGAACAGCTTCTCCTCCTGTGTTCTCACATGACCTCACTTGAACTTCCTAATCCTAATTTCACATGTAGTCTTGTGACATTCTCATTCTCACACACAGTAACGTTCCAGTACTTCAGTACAAGTGTGGAAGCAGCTTATGATGAATGACTGTGCACAACCATCCGATCAGAGAGTGAATCTAAATACATTGTATTCCTGTTGAGTCTGTGAATCATGTGGTTGTAACTTCCTGCTACATTCATCTTCATTGAGGGAGGAGGAAGGTGTGGATCTTTCTGTCTTTCTGTATCTGTGGCCTGTGTGGAAGTCTTTTCCACGGAAGTATACCAGGGTCTTAAGTCTTATCCAACTCTGAAGAGTCCACACTTTAAACTTTCAAATCAGAAATGTTTCTAGTCATTCACTCTTTTCCTGACACTTAATATGGAGTTCGTGTTCCAGTTCCCTTCTGTCCTCTTTAAATTCTCTGCCTTTAGGTGCATGTTTGAATTTAAAGTGCAGTCTGTCAGTGCTACTAAGTGACACCAGATATTTCCTAAAGTTGAGGACTCTGCTTGATAATCAAGACACACACACACACAGCTCAGCACAAACTGAAGCTCACACAGCGAGGCCCAGACATTGTTTAATACACATGATCTGTCTCAACTCTGGGATGGATTTCATGTGAAGAGGCCTCAGCACTGCTGACTCTCAGCTCACACCGCTGCTCCCTCCCTCCCTCCCTCCCTCCACCTCCCTCCCTCCCTCAGCGTCCTCCTCTGCATTTGCATTTAGATTTAGGTGAAATCAGAGTTTTATTTTCTCAGTATGTTTTCCCGTTCATTGAAATATTGTGTACCTGAGGTGTTGCTTGGGGGGGGGGGCGAGACTCTGCTCCGAGGCGCCGGTGTTTGTCGAGCGCCGGTGCATAACCAAACCACCACATTCACATTTGTTTTGTCGCGACGATGAAAGCGTGACGTGAATGCGCCGTGGAAAAAAGAGCTGATTTCATCTGCGGCGGCCGCATGCAAACACGATCACGTCACATATGTAAAATCCTGTGGATTAGTCGACCACGTGAACACACACAACGGCACGACTGCTCATTTGTGTCTCTAGACGTGAAATAATGAATGAATTTGTCAGTAATTGTGGATTTTCTCTGCATAGTTTTCATCTGAAAATCTAAATCACATAACTTACATGAGGCAGAAAATAAATGACATGTTCAACAACAACACCGATCACTAAGGCAGTGACTGTAAACGTGACTTTAGAGATTATTCAAGGTGTAAATATAAAGACAACAGATCTGAGCTTGAAGAGGGACAGAAAGTTGAAATCCATGTTGGATTTTCCAAATTCTCTTGACTGCACAAACTTTCCTTTGGAAATTGCTTGTTCATTGATGATGGTGTGAGGCTGGCTGTTGAAAATCAGCAGACAAAAAACTATGACAGAAAAAAAGACGTTATTTTTGAAACCGAAGCGGTCCGTGAGATGAAAGTGGTCCTGGAAATTTGTCGTGGAGGCAGATGAACAAATATCACACAGTCAGTTCTCTGCAGCCTCGCGCTTGTGTTTCTCTACAACAGGACTCTCGATGCAACTGAACTCGATGATGAAAAACTTTAGAAGTTCTCTGGAACAACCTGAATAAACCTAGACAAATGAACTGTACTTCAGTGTAGTTTTTGCTCTGTTGTTTTTGACATAATGATCCTCTGCAACCTAAGATATTTCTACAACCAGGTCAGTGTTTGACCTTCTGCTGCTGGCTGAGGTCGTGGAACTCTTCTCTACCTTGTTAAATTTGAAATATCCCTCTCGTCATCCAGCATCAGTGAATGTTGGGTCTGTGTGATTCTAGGAATGATGATTTTCTTGCATGGAATTGAGATAATGAGATTCTCAACATCTACAAGTCTCGCTGCCATTTCTTTCTTTTTCTTTGTTGGTTTGTGCATCGAGTTCATGCAGGTGGAGCCGTGTGTTTGTGCTGCTGTAGAAACATGTCTGTGCATATGGCAGCCGCCGTCAGACAAGGCCCTTGCCAACAGGCTTATTGTACGGCTAAAACCAAATATTATTTTACATTATACACATTTACATCCATACTTCTGCCAATAAATCCTCCTAAATGTCCTTTACATCCTGTAAACATTATCATCTTACACTTAGGTAAGTACATTTTCTTTTTAATAATTTACATTTTTAATCGTCCATCCGTGAGTGGTTGAAGGCGCAGTTGCCGCGATGCACGAGGGATAAAATTACATTCACGGTCAGTGATCAATCCCAATAATCATCTATCACTGAGCGACAGGTCCACCTCAGTCCTCAGCAGAAAACCTTCTCCTGGTTTACTGTGGCCTCAGACGGATGACTGACTCGGTGTGAGGCCTGCAGCAGGGACCCACAGTGGAGAATATTGACCCAGGGTGATTTTTGTTTGTTTGTTTGTTTATTTGTTTCTCTCTGTTTCACCGCCTGTGAAGTGCTGGTTTTGACGCAGGTGTTTGTACCTCATGTAAAAACTGTAACTCACACAAATACTGTCTTCATCTTCCTCAGTATAGTGGTGTTTAGATCTCATGTTCCCTCTCTCTGCAACATTCCCTCGCTGTGCGTGATTTGTCCATAGGTCAAGACAGACAATATTGTACTATTAAAAAGGAGAGATGGCTGCAAACAGGTGGGAGTTTGACTCAGCACACGGCAACATTTCACTGACTTCTACAGCACAGACAAACCTGTAGATCAGCCGTTTAAATACCTCCCTCAGTCAGGTCTGATAGTTTTGCTTGACAGAGCCTGTTTTCAGACGAATGACGCGACATACAAACGATGTTTCTGTCCAAGGAGACTCGTGAATTATCACCAAAAGTAATGCAGTTTTAAATGTGGCAGAGTTGTTGGCATTCAGACATTAGATTACCGACAAGTGAGACAGGAGATTGTAATTGTTTTTCCAGTTAATCGTGCAGCCTTGCTAAAAAGCCGTGTTTTTTCCTGGTTCAAATCTGATCAAATCTTTCCCTGAATCAGGATTTCAAGTCTTGTGTAGTTTTAAGAACTGCAGTACAGACCGTTGCTCATATGACCATATTAATCCTAATTTCAGCAGGATTATCCGCGAGTGTAAACATCAGTGAACCCGAGTCAAAGCTGCTTCTTCTTCTTTTATATGATGTGTATTTGTTTGAGTTTGAGCGCATGATGACAGAAGCCTGCTCTGACCTCTTCTAAGACATGTGATACTCGTATATCCTGAACATAGATGTTCACATTATTATATCCTCCCCTTGAAAATCAACGTGACTGTGATTTATTCTCACAGCCATGAGCGGGCACTGTCACGCCTGTCACGCCTGTCATGTCTGTGCATTTTGTGACAATGTTCGCGGTGCAGTTTTCCCATGTTGTCTGTGTGATGTTTGCTCTGCTGCAGCCGAGACTTCAGCTGTGGAAACCACGTCACATCATATTTCAAATTAAAAACAATAATCATAAAGACCGCGTGCCTTTGGTGGCCTTGACCCCGCTTTAAAAACCTGAATCCTGTTTTCTGGTGTCACTGAAGCACATGAACCTGAACTCTGATTTAACAGATTCTCTCCAATGATTAAAACATTTACTGCCTCACTTTCTCCTGTGGTTTTGTGTGAAGGCCACTGGTGTTAATCAGAGGATAAATCATGTTAATGAAGACTTGTGCTCTTTCTCAATATCCCAGTGTGTGGCAGCACACTGTGTAATTTGTGTGAATTTCCTGCACTCCTATAATAACACCTTCCTCGGTGCTTGGCTGCTCTGTAGGTGGACAGCTCGTTGTCAGCCTTTCAGCCTCGATATATCCTACACACATCGCTACCATCATTAGAGTTTGAAGCACAGACACATGTGGGGGGTGGGGGGTGGGGTGTGATGGGTGGGGGTGGCAGAGAAATGATGGATGGACAGAAAAAGGAAAAGACTCAATGGGCTCCGGAGGAAAGAGATTCAGGAGCATCATTAGCACCAGGGATGGAGAGACCTAGGAATAGAAGAAAATAATGAATATGAGCCAGTGCACTTTAGAGCTACAAAAATATGCAAAATATCAGAGTAAAATTTTAGATGTGTGAACCCAGTCAAGCCTGCACATAGCAACACGTTGCCAAAGGAAGGCTAATTATTCATGACTTAAATCATCATACAAAGGTTGACATAGTCCAAACTAACTAACTAACTCATTTTTATTGTCATTCCAAATAAATATACCAGTGTGCATTTGATTGTGTTTGATTGACCAGCTTCTCATGTGAAGTGTTTATACTGACCTTAAGCCACGAGTCCTTGTGTGTGTGTGTGTGTGTGTGTGTGTCTCGCTAAAAGGAGCTCGCAAAGACGACTACCATAAAGACTTGTTGATTTGCACGCAGCTCATTAGAGTTCCAAAGTCATCTCTCAGACTTTAGAGATCTGTCAGTCTACTGTTTATAAATCCAGACAGTTTGGTGCTGTTGCTCCTCTGCCTCACATGAGGAATGACCTCACATGAGCTGTTCACATCAGGCCATCACAGAACATGGGAGGGCTGAAGGATCCAGAACAATATGCTGTTCTAACACATGGCTAATGGAAGCATTTGGTTGAGGTTATTGCTGCTAGTGGAGGTTCAACTGCTTACTAAGTCCAAGGGTACTGTATGTATGTATGGATGTGTAGACAGAAACAGAAATCCAATGATAATACAGAGGAAGAGGATGACCCATCATGGACTGTCAGATTGAAGAGGTGTCTGCTATCAAGAAATCCCACCAGTGGGCGGGAACTTCTGGCCTGACGGACAGTTCAGAGGCATTGATCATGGCGCCACAAGAACAGGCACTCGGTACAAGGTGAATATAAAGGCCCGGGGTCTGTCACACCACAGGGTGCAGGCTGTGCACAGGTGTCAGTAAAACCGTTCAGCACGTAATAGCCAGGTGTTAAGATGCAGCGAGGAACAGCATGTACATGTAAACGCCTTAACCAGGTAATTGGAATAATGTGCAGAATCAGGTGTGCTGAGTGTGACCTGGAAGTACCAACGTCAGTCTGACCAAGACAAGATCATGTGGGACTTAGAGCAAGAACATCAAGAAGAAGGAGCAGGAGAAGCCTGAGAGAGGAGCTGGGGAAAAATGTGTGGAGTAAAAGCAAAGTTGCGGTCAGAGTGCGGGTGACTCTGAGCACAACAGACGAGCAGAGATGTCGCATGACCCACAGATGCTGCTGGAAATAGCACCAGTGAGTTGTGTTTGATCGTCATTATTATTTCAGTTCAATTTCAACATTAATGTCCACGAAGAAGCAAACGTGTGTGAGGGGGAGGAAAAAAAAAACCCTGGAAGATGGACTTTTCAAAATTTAAACAGGGTTCAATATTTGAATAGTGCATTTGAAGAAACCGCGTGGAGGTTTTTATTGACTTCTATCACGTGCGTCTCCCCGTGGCTCTCAGAGAACGCAGAGTTTATCGTAACATCAGTCGCTCTGGAGGCACTGAAGTGATTTATAACAACGTATGAAGTAGAGAAGATGGCGAGGGGCGCGGGGGGGTGGGTGTTTGGAGATGACACATCAGAGAAACACTGTTAGCCTTTTCAGTCACAGTCACTGGAACTTTCCAGCTATTCATCTACAACATTATTAAAAATGCTATATTTTTATTTACTGATGAGTCATGTGAGTGTGTGTGTGTGTGTGTGTGAAGGGCGACAATGCAGAGGAAAGACCAGGTGTGTGTGTGTGTGCGTGCGTGCGTGCGTGCGTGCGTGCGTGAAGGGCGACAATTCAGAGGAAAGACCAGGTGTGTGTGTGTGCGTGCATTGTGTATAAGCCTATTATTTTTTATTACCTTTTCTTGTATAAACAGTTCATTTGTCAGGATTACGTCTGGTCCTGCTCTTTCATCAAGTGCTTGTTAAAATTAAAATAAAGATTGGAGGAGTGGATTGTGGTTGGGTTAATGTTAACCCAACCAATGTTAACTGGTTACGGTTAAGATTATCGATTAGGGCAATCAATCTGGAGTCCTAAATAGAAAAGCTGTGCAGACTTGTGCATCTTATGAGAGAAGGGTCCTTACATTTTGTCCTAAGTGAGGATGTTGGAAGTGTCTCCTTTCGCCCTAAAAAGCTGTTGAATAATTCACTCTGCCCCAGTTTCTGCCCATTAGTGTGACACACACTGCAGGAACTCCTCCGACCTGAGTAGTTGACAGCTTTCTGACACACACACACACACACACACAGACACACTCGCTGCATGTGTGTGTGTGTGTGTGCTGCTCAACAACTAATTCATTAGTTTATTCTCTGCTTACAGTCTCTAAATCCCTAAATCCCTAAACATAATGGGAACAGAAGCTGTCTCACACCACAGATTGGATACTCTACACTTCACCTATACTGGATACTATTTGATTAGTTAAAAGAAAAGGTGTAGAGTTGTGCAGAGGTCACCTTACACACGCGATCATCACCGTGTCTCTGGTGGATAGTTGATGCCATGGCTGAGAAATACATGAAGCAACCACAGAGCTGGTGGCAGCAATATCAACCACCTACAGTACATGTCAGAGATAATCCCTGTCTTAACTAAAATCAAAGTAAAGTATGAAGTCTCTCGCACACTATTATTTGTTTTGATTGAAGGAAAATTGAGTTGAAAATATCGTTTTCTTGTCCAACAGCGAGCACGGGAATTTGTACAGCTGTCCAACATCAAACCACGTCTGTGGAAATTCTCAATCATCCAGGTTATACATCCATCCATCCATTTTCTACCACTTTATCCTTCACAGGAGGGTCACTGTGCCAATCTCAGCTGACACCCTGGACAGTTCGCCAGTCCATCACAGGGCCACATATTAAGATAAGATAAGATTAGATAAATGTTATTTATCCCTCAAAGGGGAAATTCACTCGTTACAGCAGCAAAAAACATGTAAGACCGACATGTGCAGACAGCAAAGTTACAACACAACACAAAACAAACACGGCATTCTCGTCTGTGTGCATTATGTACAGAAAAAAGTACATGTGTATACAGAATGTAAATACCTATAGATATTAACTATTGCACAGGGGTACAGGCAGTAGGCACATATGATGGAGGTAGTAGTGGTGGAGTAGTGCAAGTGAAGGTGGTTACAGTGCTACATTATGAGTTACTGAAGTCCTAATGTTATAGAGACAAACAACCATTCACACTCACATTCACACCTACGGTCAATTTAGAGGGTCCAGTTTACCTAATCACCATATTGCATGTTTTAGGGCTGCCAGAGAACTCGCAGAAAACCCACGCACACACGGGGAGAACAACCGTCCGTCAAATTCTGTCATCATGGCCATTTGGACTGGAATGTTGTGATTGAAAGTGGTCTTAAATATAAATATTAGTAAGTTGTCAGTAAGTTTATAAATCATGTATGTAATGCTCCAGCATTTCTTGCATAAACGTGGCGTAATAGACCTGTTTCACAGCAGATACTTCTCAACAGGAACCGTATTTTTTAGGTCCCACTAAATACTCCACACTTAAATGTGTTGTTGCAGATTTGCATGAGGACTTGGCGAGAATCACGTTCGCCGCTCCGTTTACGCTGCTGAGTGTAAAGTGAAGCGAGGCCTCGTCACCGTGGCGACGCATATGCCACTTTTTACACGTCGTCGTGTGACATTTGGCGCGTGGCGTGAAAGCGTAACCTTGAGCTGCCGTGTCGCCACACTTTTGTCACTTGTGTAAACTTAGCACTTTCCTTAATATCAAGATTTAAAGTGATACATATCAGTGTCTGAAAATGAGATGCTGACACATCAGTGACACTGCTGTGCTGTCAGTGAAGAAAAAAATCATTTTTACCACTTAACAAAATAAAATTTAAGTCTTTATAATTGTAAAAAAAAAAAAAAACACCAAACAATTAGAAGATAAAGGAGATATTGTGTGAAATGTAATCATATGGGGTTGTTTTAGTGCTGCATTCATTACGGTGGCACGGTGGTTAGCACTGTTGCCTCACAGCAAGAAGGTCCCGGGGTCGACTCCCGGTCTGGGACCTTTCTGTGTGAAGTTTGCATGCTGTCTGCAGGGGTTTCCTCCCACCATCAAAACATGTTAGAATGTTACGCACATGCAGTCAGGTTTAAACTTTGTTGTGCAGTTTCAGTTGTATAATGACCATAAAGATCATTTCCTTCCTACTATTTTAAACTTTCCATCATTTCATGACATGTAGCCTGTTTGGATCAGTCGTATATTTGTGTGTGTTCCTTGTGACTAATTTATTGTGTGCAAAAATGACTCATTCTCATTAAAAATGGCAGATCCAAACTATTTCAGACAGGTGTTCAGGCACAGAGGACATAATGCATAAGAAAGCCATCATAACAACCTTTCCTCCAACTGAAACCTACATATAGGTCGTTTTCTGAAAACATGACTGTGGGTCATTTCTTCAAACCCCTGAATGCGACATAAAGGTATGTTTTTACTAGTATTTTCCAACTCGAATATGCACAGATGTTACTGAGATTAGAGTAAAGACAGGGTTAGGCAGTAAAAATTTAAAAATGTACTAAAAAGGTGGTATAGTTAGGGATCGAACCATTGTCGACCGCGCTCCAGCGCAGTGCTGCATACGACCTATATGTACGTTTCATTGGAGGACAGTCTCCATCATAACTAAACTATACCATCATGCCACAGACATGCAGGAGTTCAGCAAACATTACTGTGCATGATTAGTATGACGGCAGAAATTAAAAAAAGGAACACACAGGTCATCACTTGTACAAGCAATCCACTCCAATGTCTCTCCCCCCATTTTCTCCCCCGACCTCTCGACTGTCAAAAAGTCACTCCTTATGTAACACATGACATTTACAAAGAGGTCTGTTCCCTGTCCACCTGTCTGCCACTCTCCTGTGTTTTCCCCTCCCAAACCTGAGGCCACCTCCTGCTACGCTCCTCTCTCACACACACACACACACACACACACACTCTCACTGACATTTAATTAGTTGGTGAGTGGAGGAACGCCGCGCCGCATCAGCCCTGTAGTGCCGCTGACCTTTTCCTACTGGGTCACTCATCTGCCATTAGAGCACCGCCTCCCCCCACTGTTAACACCACTTCACACTCTCATACACACACACACACACACACACACACACTCATCACACTCAGCGTTAACAAAGAACACTCTACTTTAATGTGATGATGAAATGAACCAGCTGGTGATCTGACTATTGACCGTTAGATGAAGTTTTCTTTCTGGAAAAATTAGATGAATTTTCATGTTTGATGATTTGTGATGTGTGGTGTGTGTGTGCGCGTGTGTGTGTGCGTGTGTGCGTGGAGTGTGTGTGTGTGTGTGCGTGTGTGTGTGCGTGGAGTGTGAGCTTTCACATCTCGGCACACTGATGTGGGTTTGATGATATGGTGGATGTTGTTTGTGTATTTGAAGAGGCTTACTTTCAGTCGGTTGCGTCACTTTTATCAGCCGTCATAAGGGGGAGATGAACAAAGTTCTCCTTTTATCTTTGGTCAGTGCAAAATGCCCTTTGCAAAAAAAACACATGCATATATATATATATACACACACACACACACACACACACACACACACACACTCTCACACCTGCACACATAGTCAAAGCTAATCAGATGTTTCTCATCCACGTCTCCTTTCCACTCCTGAGCGCTGTGACATTTCACACAGCATCATCAGCTGCCAGACACCTCCTATCAGGATCGGTTTGGAAGCCTTTTAATCCGCGCTCTAAAGAAGTCTTCCCTGTCAATGGAGGGGAACGTGACCTCAATACCAAAGGCGTCGGCGGAGGAGAGTGGTGGAGAGTGGTGGGGGATCCGGGGGTGAGTGAGTGAGTAACTGGCCCGACATGCTGGTGTTGGTCTGCGGCCCAGACAGTTTTTCCCCTCTCCCAGTCAGAGAAGTTGTGAAAACATCCTCCACACAGATAAAGTGGAAGAGTAAATGATAGCTTTGTCACGCAGGGTGGAGGTGTAATGGTTCACCACACTGAATGTTGGAGTTACCGTTGAAAAAAATCCCATTTTTCTACATATTGTTTTTTCAATTTTGCATGTGTTGGCCATGTTGAGATAAAATGTTCATAAAAAGAAACAAAATATTGACATTATCACTCCAATGATGTTATTATTAGCATGTTAACAAACCATTAACTTCCCGTTTGGTTCCAACTCTAACTCGTACATCCCCGCACTGCTCGAAAAGTCACACATTTTAACACCTTTGGGGGTTTTAAGGATTAATTAAAGGTCTAGCTTAAAATACGCTGACCTAGCTTCGACTTCTGCACAGTAAAATCACTGAATTATTAAGTGTGTAATAAGTGTTCCACTTACAAAACAACAACCTGTGCAAAAATGGTCATATGTTCTGTTTTATAGCACAAATGAGGAGTGTGCTCCTGCCTGTATCTTCCAGTCAGAATTCACAGAATCAAACTGTTATATCTTCATGTTGTACAACACAACATTGATTGATTGTGTGACACTGGGAGAGTCTCACAGTGGAGCTTAATTATTATAGTTGTTTACATTTCAATTTTATGCACAGAATGAGCAAACGAGATAATACGGCATAAACATTTTAACTTAATGAAGTTAGAACAACAAATAACATACATTATAAACATTTATGCACAATAATGTATGAAAAATAGTGTTTGCATATATTATTATGAGAGGAGGTGCAGGTAATGTGTGCATTCATGTAAATGCAGGATCAAAGTTCTCATTTTATTCATGAGGCGAGCAACAAAGGGGAAGATACTGGTGTTTGCAAATAGAACCTCTGGCTCTGATTCTGCCTGGGTTTAAAATCCATACCAATAAAAACTGTGTTTAAATGAAGTTTTCTTATATGACGTAACACCTGTGACCAGGTGACTTGACTGTTTGTGACTCCTTAGCTTTGGCCAGAGAGACATTCCCAGACACATGGCCCTGGCACATGGTCTGACAGCCCTGAAATGGAAAGAGCCATCATTACGGCCCCTCATCATGTAACTGAGCACAATGGCTGTCCATGTGTCATCGCTCTCTCTTGTAACTTCCTCCATCCTTCATGGGCGACAGAGGAGCCCCAGTCAGGGCCACTACATCATCTCCTCCCGATTAACTCCACTATCTCAGAATCCAGACTTGGCTCTACATGTGCCACGAATCGCCAATAGACCACTGGAGCTCCTCAGCTAAAGATAGAGAATAACTAAAACAAATCACTTGATGCAGTTCTTTTAAAGTCAAACTCAACATTTTAGTGCTTTAATATATATATACTGTAGATATATAGCTTGAAATGTCACCTACACCCACACTGAGCTGTTCTTCCTATACTTAGCAACTTCTGAAATGACTGAATTGCCCTTGAACCTGTTTTGAGATTTTGGAGCTTTTTGCTGACTCATCTTGTCGTCAGGAGAACTGAGCTGCATCCACTAAAGTGCTGTGTGATTCTTTCAATGCCCTGACACACACCAGCGTGACGTACCATTCAGATGCAGGAACTCCCTTGTGGATATGAGCCTGTGTTTCTCTGGTCTCTTCCAGACTGGTTTATTATCATCATCATCATCATCATCCTCTTCCTCTCCACGTCCTCTTGGGTTAACAATGCAGATATCGTGGCGAGAAGTCGTTCACAATACAGATTAGGCGGTCTTCCATGTTTAGCTATGTTCATCAAGCTGTGTCATAGCGCAAAGGCTATTGGCTGTAAATGCTAATGGAAATGGTGACGAAACCCTCCTTCAGAACTTGTTTTATGCTAAAATACTTGGATATGCAGAAGTTAGCAGTGCTACAGAGCCATGTCATGACGACTGTAAGGCCATTTTCACACCTAATAGTCTCCGCTAGATGCAGCTGCATCAGGAATGACTGAAGGAGGAACATACGACATACTGGACTTTCCGAGCAAACGAACTGGGGTTGGATTAAGAAGGATCTGCTGTGAATCCACCCTCAGGCTCTTGTTGGCCAACAAACCTCCATGGCATCCAAACTACTCTGTAATGACCAGCTACACAGTGAAAACAACTAGTTCTAATACTCTCCGTTTGCCGAGACACAAAACCTCGACACTTCAGCCAAGCTGCCATCTAATGTTAGTAAACAACTACAGCAAAGGAAGGTGTTGTTGATGCCTTTGGCTTCAGACAGTCTGGAACCCCCTGCAGAGTCCAGACCAGATAAATGCAACAAGGCCCGAGCCGAGCAGCCCGGGACCGCACCACCACAGTCTCTGCACAACAGATGGCACCATTAGGTCACAGCAGACTGTCTCTCCATCACTCCTTCTTCCATATTCTATTTCTTAGTCAGTTTCAGAACAGTCTGTTAGGCAGACATGTCTGGGCCGCTGAGTGTCTCATTTAGCAGATAGCTCTGGCACGAGCTTGGCCAGTGAACAATTTACTATCATGTGGAAGGAACCATCATTACCTGAGACTTTAAGTCACCCTGGATGTTTCAACATTACGACTGTAAACACAGCAAGAGCCACACATTTGGGGAAAAAAGTGCTCACTTATCTGAAGTAAGAGCATGAACGTGCAAACATAAGCAGTTCACGATGACGACGACCAATCAAAACAATGGTCCGACTCAGAGACACATGTCGTCTCATTCTGAAACAGCTTGTATTCTAACATGTTCAGAAAGAAACAATAGCAACTGCAACAGAGGCTACAGTATATCGGTGTTTTGGCCCTTTAAGAGCTTCCATGAGAGGCTGATGTCACTTTCTGTTAACTTGTTTGTTGGAGTTTGCTCCACCGTTCTCAAAAACTCTATCACAAATTTGATGGACACACTCATTTCCGTTATTCAGTCGTCGCTCTCGCCACAGTCTCTCTAACTCACTGTCTCACACATAAAATTGACATGTGGTGGTTATTTCAGTCTCGCGTGTGAATTGAAAAGACAAACTGAGCCCAAATCAAAACTTGCTTCTTGAAAAAGAGTAGCAAAACTTTAGAAACACAAGCCATGAAGTATCCAACAAAAAGAGCAGAGGCTGGCCGGCAGAGCTCCGAGTCAGGAGACTGAAAGTGACAGAGAAACACGAGCGATTAGTGGATGAGAAGAGGAAGAAAAGAGTGAATTCTCAGTTGGTCGTAAAGAGATCTACGTAGTTAAGCTCTGAGGAAGTCGATGCCACGTGTGGAGACGAGACGCACGGGTGAGGAGTGAACGGAAAACCAGAGTATATGAAGCAGCAGGAGATGACATGAGGGGGTGCAGACTCTGACCAGCCGACCCACAAACCTCCTCAAACACAAAGATGATTGCACAGAAACAGAGGAAATAGAACTAAAACTTCCACTTTTCAACTACATGGTCCCTGCACGCCTCACTTTGCCTCAGCATGGGTTTGGTTGGATTAAATATTGAGATTTTAGATTTAGATACATTTTGGAGATTAATCCATAAAGTTTTCAGGATTTTTAAGTCTTTTTAATCGATCTACAGTTCGATATTGTTTTGTTTGATTCTTGTGTCGGACACAGATTCTCTGTCCCAGCCCCTCTTGGGCCATAAATAATACTCACACAATCTGACCAAGGGCCGCGATTGGCCGGCAGAATGTCAGTGATGCAGCACCAGACAGGACTTCCTGTACGTGATTGGTCCGTCCGTGTCGTTCTCCTTTCAGATCACTTGATCGACATTATGCTGAAAAGTTATTGTCAAACTTCCTGCACCTTTACATGGCATCAACCCCATCAATTGTTCTGTTCCATTTAGTTTCATTCTAATGTCAAATGTTAATGCTAATGTAAGCTGCCATGTCTCAGCAGGGAAATGATCCTTACACTTCTTCTCTGTCGTAATGTGCAGTCGTAGCGTCTTTGTTTGCAGTGTTGCTCTCACTACAGCCCCATCCATGGAAAAGGGGAATAATTTAGTGTCCTTGAGCAATGAAAACCTGCTCTAGATGCTTCTGTATAACTGGTGACTGACCTTTAAACTCCACGAGGGCAGAGGAAAGAGAATTTCCCCAGGGATCAACAAAAGCATTATGTTATGATTATTATTCTCGCCAAAAAAAATGAAACAATTTGGTGGACGGAGTTTTAGATCAGCCGAGATTTAAAAAATCCTCTTTGCCGCAGATACAGAGAATAAAACAGCCAGTAGGGCTGCACCTACAGTAGATGTTGAGGTATTGAAATTCTTCCCATTTGAGCCGTGGGAATGAATGATAAATGAAGCAATTTACTGCAATTTGCTTCTAGTTATTTTTATTTTTAAGCAGCGCATGGCTGTCTTTGTAGTTTCACTTTAGAGGAAATGATGTATCAGCAGGGATAAGTGGAAACAAGTCATGTATTTTGAGTGGAGCGTCTGCTGCTATTCTCGGACAATTATGTTTTTTGCACTTAAACCGCGGTGACATTTTCCCTGTCTGTGCACACGGAGCTCACAAACAAAGCTCAAGCCTCTCATAATCGTGGCATCAGCTGAGTGGAGTGGTGTGTGTAGGCTGTCCTTTAATTTGATGGCACAGGTTCAAACACATTAGACGGTCAACATTCACCCCCCGCTCAAGTGTCCTTGACAAGATACTGACTCTGTACGAGCTCCGGGGCTGCTGTTCAGCGTCTGACCCTGACCCAGAGAGAGAAAAGGAAATTTAAAAAAGAGTCTGGTGATTATAAGTAGTGTTGTAAATCATCTAAGTGCAGGAAATGCAACAAAATGGCAAAATCGGTAAAAAACGATGACAAAGCACTGCAAATAAACCCCGAGTTCTTAAATCAGCCAGCGTTCTCCTGCGGTTATTACACCACATTGATTCTCCACAATATTTCTGCAGCACTGTGCTGTTTGGAGAGAGTCTTTGGCATCGGTCTGCGCCGCATTAATTTGTGCTTGTTTAGCTCATGTCGGAATATCTCTGGCTCTGCTTTTGTTGCATTTACATGCATCAAAAGCATCGTTAAAAGATAATTAATCATCCTTTTCTGTGTTTTCGTTCAGACCAAAAAGCTGCTCTGCTTCCACGGAGTCGGGCCTGTTATGTTGTCCTGTGTTTAAATGGTGAAACGCAGGACTTGGAGTTATTTAGCAATTTGTGCAAGGCAAGAAAGTTAGTGGACACACTTCATCTTTGGTCAGGAGCAGTTTATTACACCATTCCCAGTGTCGTAAAGGGAAAACACTGGGAATCGTGTCTGTAATGGAACAGTCTGCTCCTCGTGTCTGGAGGAGGTATTTCCAGTGGCAGGTATATGATTTTATGAAAAGTGAATTACGACACATAAGAACCTTGTTTTTTCCCCCACTCTCAGAATTACATGTGACATTTTAAGAAGGAACAACAGACTTATTTATAATAACACAAACTTTACCAGACATTAATTAAAAAACATGATTTTTTTTCCCTTTACTTTATTGTAGACAGGATTTTGTTTTTTTACTCTAGTCTTTAAATACTGTGCCGAGAATGCATCATAGTTACAGCTGCAACTGTTGGACTCACTGTTCCTCCTGTAATTGTATTCCCATGTTGAGTGATGTCCTAGTATTTCAAGTGCATATGTGTGTTTTTTTCCCTCAGTGGGAAAGATGAGCTTGTTTTTTCACGTTTTAATCGTCTCTCTGGGAAAAATAACTTACCTGTTATTCGCTGTTTATATGACAAACAAAAAAGAAGTAATTTCTTCATTTTTTTTTACAAGTGCAGTGAATCTTTTATTCTCCACACATGCTAATCCCATATATTTGGAGGATTAAGACACTCACAATGAACTTTGTGCGTGTGTGCGTGCTGCGCCTTTATGACCTTGTCCTGTCCAGTAGTCCTCATGAAGACCAAAACCATGTCCTAATAAGACTCAACTGGTCAAGGTTTAGGGCTGAGATTTCGGGTTAGGCATTAGGTTTGGTTCTGGTTTTATGAATAATGCGTTGTTTAGGACGTTTAGAATGAATGGAAGTCAATGCAGTGTCCTTAGAAGAATAGCTGTGCAAACCTGTGTGTGTGTGTATGCATGAGTCTTCTAGTATTTGTTACTTATTGAGGACCTTTTTTTATGTCAGGACCAGTCGTTCCAATATAGACGAAAAGTGGATAGGGCTAGTTTAAGGCTTACATTTGAATCGTAGTTGTGTGGAATAGTGTGTGTACTTGTATTTATACCTTTGTGAGGTAAAGGAAAACAGAAATCTATCTTTGTGTACATTTTGTCTGACTTTAAAGGTCTTTTCCTGGGTTAAGACTTGGTGTTAGGGTTAGAATTGGGTTTAGGTTAGGGTTGGGTTAAGTGTGTGTGTGTGTGTGTGTGTGTGTGTGTGTGTGTGTGTGTGTGTGTGTGTGTGTGTGTGTGTGTGCACTATAGCCATTAAGAGAGAAACTAATTCCAGGTGTTGAAGTTGAGAACTTTTGGAGCTACTGATTACCAAATCCCTCACGTCCCTGCAACTGTTACAAAACCCAGCGAGAGAGCTTCATTAGGCCTCTGCCTCCAAGTATAAAGTTAACTAACCACATGTGCATTCTTCTTTATCTCTCTCTCTCCCTCTCTCTCCCCCGTCCTCACCCTGTGAGGAGCTCTCTTTGGTGACTCACTGTTCCAGAGGATGCTTCCAAAATGGCGGCTCAGGGAGCACCACTATTCCCCAGACTGCCCAAATGAGATGCAGGGATCTCTCCTGTGAGCGCAGCCAAGATGAGGAGGTGATAGTGTGTGTGTGTGTGTGTGTGTGTGTGTTTTCCCCACTTATTTTTCCCTCGCGTTCTCTGATCTGATCTGATGTGAAATCACAAATTGGCCCCTTGTCGCTGCCCCCTGTGTACATAACAGAACTCATTAAAGTGAGGAGGGTTATTAAAAAGTGATGGAGTGAGGGAGACGACTCTGACATGAAAAACTGATTCTGTTTAATAAAGCAGACGGAAGAAGCGGAAGATTCAGAGAGAAAGTTGCGGTGGAAGCGGAGGCTCTGCGGCAGTGAGGGAGGGAGCTGTCGCGTTTGCTGTTCACTTTCACAGACGGTGGTTTTTGTGCAAACAGATTCTTCTAAAGGCTTTGGACACGCTCAGATATTTATTTTCCAACAGATGATAACAGGGAATAAGACATCTTCTTGTGCCCTAAATATGGACTAAAGCTGAGCACAGACTCAGCTGTCACTGTTTTCGCTCCTCGATTCCAAAACAATTGGTGCCCCTAGAGGTCTGGACTAAAAATACACATATTACTGTATTACTGTTCACTTAAATGACCCAATCTTATCATTTCCCCTGCTCAGGGCAGTGCTTTCCCTGCATGTGTGTGTGTGTGAGAGATCACTGGTGTTCTGCTTCATGGATGTTCATCTATAATTCATCTGTTGTGCCTGGAAACACATGAAATGTGAGCAAAGTATCTCTCAGAGCTTTGTGACAGCGTATGGACAGGGTGGTGGTGGTGGTGGGGGGGGAGACGGGAGAGTGATATGGTTAGAAAGTTAACGAGGTGCGAGGGAGAGAGCGGCGGAATGAAAGACAAAGAGAGGGGAGGCAAACATGCAGCGAGCAGGGTGAGCAAAGGAGTGATGAGAATGTGTTCCAGGTTGTTTGCTCTCCAGAGGCCACTGAGGATCCAGATGGACTGGCGCTGGAAGGCAACAGAATGTGCATCAATATTTACCCACCTTCCATCACTCACCCCCCCCCCCCCCCCCCCCCCCCCCCCACCAAGACTTAGTTAAAAAAAAGAAAAGAAAAAAGGTGGCGTGTAGATTTGTGAGCAGGAGATAACGCCCGTACAGTTGCTGTGTGACGAGCACTTTAATCACAGATGCTGGAATAAATTGCTCATGTATGTCAATGTGTGAAAAGAATGGAGGAGAAAATGTCTTTCAAAGTAACAAGTCGCACTGAATGCAAATGTACCCTTGTGTGAGAGGAGGCGTGACGTGTGTGTGTGTGTGTGTGTGTCTGCCACTTTTCATCTGTGCACAGAATGAACGAGTGCCTCCAGGAGTCACACACAAAGAAGCCCCTTTTACCCTCTGTGGACAAGTGACATTGAGGGGGGGGAAATGTATGTGAAAGAGATGAGTTTGTGACGTGTGTGTGTGCGTGTGCGTGCGTGTGCGTGTGTGTGTGTCTCCTGCGAGTGACTGTCGTGAGCCACCGGCAGCGAGTGAACTGACTCTAACCTGTGGCCCTGCAGCATCCCAGCCGTGAAGAAACCAGAACCACCTGTCCCACTCAGCAGCCTCCCGAGGCCTCATTTATAAACATTACATACACACAGACGAGGTGTGGGGGAAAGTCGCAGTTGCAGGCGTTTGAGTCCCCAGGCAAACGTTCAGCTTTTTTACACAAGCTAATCTGACAGGAGAATATGTGCAGTCCTACAGAAACTAAAAACCACACCGGGTCCCCATTTACCTGCTGTTCCTGTACCTGCACGCACGCTTGGTGCTGTGGTCATCTTTAACTTGAGATGATTACTGTTGTTGTTGATATTGTTCTGTCTGTGTTTAGTTGTATGTGAACAGGTGCATTGTAACATGATTTGTATGCTGCAGTTAGGGCTGGCCGATAATACCATAATGATATGTATGTCGCACAAGACGCACTCGATGGAAACGGTGCTTTGAACCAATCATGTGGCTGGAATAGCTGCAGCCACGTCATGTGACAAGCACGTGTGCTAATGTTTTCACCAGCGCAGCCACGCGCACCAACACGCCGGAAGTGTGAGCGAGTGAAAAAGAAAACTGCGGTGAAGTTAGTTTCGCGTAGACACTGGCTCCGCCTCCAACAGCGGCTCTTCCGTCATGTTCATGAGGCGTTGGCTGCAGTCTGATAAGAAGCGGTGCCGTCCCTCCCCTGAAGAACACAAGCGCTAACTCAAAGCTAACGTGATGTCTGCACCACAACAGCAGACTTTTCAACACTAACACTGATATATTGTACACAATTAAACAACATTTAAACTAAAATAACCTTTTCCTATCTTTATGTCTCACTTCAGAGTAAAGGGAAAACCTTATTGAAATCTTATGATATAAGAACGGTATATCCATATTGCTCTAGCTACAGTACTATGAAACCTGACTGAGTCTTTGTGTGTACAGTATACAGTGACAGCATTTATTTAGAGTTTTTTTGGTCAGTAAAAATTCACTTCTGGAACTTTTCATTGGTGCTTCTTTGTGTTTGCAGTCGTCTTGTGATAGTTCTGTTTCCTTTTGTTTGTCTTGCCATTAACCAAATCACTTCCCGCGTGCAGCTTTGGATGCAGCATAGAAAATAATGTTTCTGTTAATCGTCTCTGTTCCTGAAAACCAAACAGAGGTGGAATAATAACACATTGGAGCTTTAAATCCACAAAGTCAGGAATCGCAGCTGCTTTTTTAATTTTTTTTCACGGCGTCTCCTGAGCAGACGCTGACCCCAAGGACCTGCAAGCTGAGGCAGGCACTGACGGGGGAATGAAACCTTTCACACATACTCAACCAAAACAACCAAGTGGTCAATGAGCCGGAGAACAGCGACAGGCAAACACACACATTCGTGCTGAGACAAGCCTCACAGTTACCTTCTTCCTGCAAAATATAGATCCCTCAATTTGTCTGCTCCTCGGCCCCCAGTGAGTACCGTACGTTTATATTCAATATACTGTCAGAGCCGTGTGACTTTGTGTATAATATAGATATCTAACGCCAAGGTGAAGCTGCGTTGCTGAATAGTAACAGGGACAGGTTGAGTTACTTTTGTGTCTCCTGTGGCTGCTTGTAAGTGCCGCCCGTCGCCGCTCTGTCCATCTTTGTCTCATCTGCTCCACTTCCTTTGACTTTGCCTGCTTGCAAGTCAGAGATTAGAGGTATGTGTGTGTGTGTCTGTGTGTGTGTGTGTGTGTGTTGATGTCTTTGTCCGGGAGGCAGAGGGCAGAGAAGTCATGTGGACTCTGTGTGTGTGTGTGTGTGTGTGTGTGTGTGTGTGAGATTGTGTGCCCACGGCGTGTGAAGTGGAGACGGAGAGAGAATAGAGGCACTCGTCTGTATAATGGAGTGAGAGCTCAGCCAGCTTCTAAGAGCCTTCATCTGTCTGCTACAGCACCAAGACGCACACACACGCACACGCACGCACGCACACACGCACACGCTTTCTTCTGGCCCGCAGACCCTAACCAGACCAGCTATAATTTGTCATTTGGCTTTGAACTGGGCCGTGAGCCCTGGGTTACTTTTAGCCACTGGCTCGATGGTAATCCCTTCCTTTGAAGAGCGGCCAATTCAATCCCACAGCTGACTCTGCCAGAGAGGACTACGCCATTGTGACCTTAATGGTGCATCAGCTAATCTTCACTCAATGAGGGAATGAGAGTGGAAAACTGGCAAAGAATTTCATCTCTTCTCATCCTCTGGTTTGACTTTTCTTTTTTTTTCCTCTGCAGAAACACCCCAAGGCTTTTTTTCTTTCTTTTTTTTTTACCCACCATGTTCTTTTGTGTCACTTGGATTTAAAGAAATGAAAACACACAGTGCTCCTCTCAGTCACTGACATTTATAAATCCTGGTGTTTCTGCCGCTGGCTTAGTGTTGCGGGTGTGTAGAGGTGGCGTGCGCTGTGCGCCGTGCGCTGTGTGCTGTGTGCTGTGTTCCCGTCCCTGGCAGCGTTTGGCACATTTACGACCGCGCCGTCATTTAAAGCTTTTTCACACCTCGTTGGTTCAAATCACTTATCTCAACGAAGTACACAGGAATTGGACGGAGAACTTGTTGAGAGGGATGGTTTGCAGTTTCACCCGTGTGAAGCGCTTCTTCTTTTTCTGAGTGGGATCCAATTATTTGTATGTATTTATTATTAGAGATGGATGACCAGTTTTCACCAGCAACACAGACTTCTTTGTTTTCTTGGTTCGAGTGAGAACAACTTGAATGTTAACAGGTTTTTTTGGAGGCCACGCTGCTCCAGTGACGGCAGCAGAGAGTTCATGTTAATACTTACATCAGCGGAGATCAGTCATAAACTCGGGCTGTCACCATTCTCCAATTTCATTTTCCATTTTAACGTCACGATTGGATTTGATTCTCAATCTTTTTTCCTCTCTTTTAGCTCAAATGGGTCTGCCATTTTTTAGACTTTAGTCTCAGGTCATTGGTTTTATGTCATCACTCATTTCAGTTGTCTACATGGTGTCATGACTGATATAATCCACCTCACATGTCTGATGCTACAGTTGAAATTTGAGGAAGATTTGCTCCAAATGAGGAGGAAAGTTTTGCTTGTGTTAGCAGAGGAGTTGTCGTGGTTACGCCTACGTCCTTATGATGCGCGCGGAGACGTCCTGTGTACATTGCTTTGTACATAACATGTAGTTTATACACCGTGGGTTTCTTTTCAACAGCGCTCACATTGTCAACGAAACTCGTGGGGAACGCAAAAATATTTCCTCACTGGTGATTTCGGAGAAGCGGGGGGTTCGAGTTCAGTCGATGTGTCGCCAAAAGCAGCAGTTGCCATGTTGGTGGCAGCTTCGCTTTAGCAGGAGGAGGTGATATGTGATATGTAACCACTTTTGCCTTCAAAGGTCGAGATTGTGACGTCATTTCGATCAATATTAGATTTACAAAATATTAAAGTCCCACCAGGTAGCGATGGTTCCCTTTACGTTTGGTTGTGAGTTAGTCCGTCAAGTTAAATGGCTGCGTCAGGATGTTTCAAATGAAAAAAACAAGACGCTACATGTAGCATGACGGATACAGATCCTGAAACTAAAGGTTATTTTCATTGTTTCTTTTGCTGTGACACACACACACACACACACAGTGTCCCACACAGACAGTGTGTATGCTCTGATCAGTTAACATGTGCGCCTAAAGGAAAAGCCTCAGATGTGCTGCTTATTTGTCCTCCCACCATTATTGTCTGTATACTGTCGGTACTTCCTTAGGTTTTCTAAAGGCCGAACGTTAAATATTGAATACAGATATCACAGCCATCTTTAAAGAAGCTCCATATGCACTGATAGAAACAACGTTAACTATGTTCAGTGAGGTCCAGACAAACAGGCTGCAGAATGACCTGACAAGTGAAAGTAAAACAAAAACATTTGTATGACTCATCAATAAAGATGAAAAGAAAAGGCTTCTCACTCAGTGGCGTTGCATTCTTTGGTCAGTGAGAGCACAACCATGGTTCCCTCTCTTTTGTTCCTGCTGAACCCGGCCTGAAAGGGCGTGTGGGCTCAACATGGGCGAGCCACAGCAGGCTTCCTCCAGTCCCCCACCATTTCCCAGCACGAAACCAATCAACACTTTACTCCCACCCCGCCAAGAAGCAACTGACTCTGAAGGAGACAGAAGGGGACCTGGTGTGATGGAGATATGGTGAGCGTGAAAGAAAGAGAAAGAGAGGGAAGAAGACGACGAAGGAGAAGGAGAAGAAGAGAGACACTGAAATAGAGGCAGAGAGTGAGACAAAGCAGGCAGCTTCTTGTCGAGCATCCTAAATTTACCTCAGCGCTGAGGCTCCCCGTCGTCTTCAACTCTTGCTCTGGCTTGTCAAAAGATCCGTGACTCTGCCGAGCCCTGACACACGCACACACACACACACACACACACAAACATGCACTGCAGGGTACAGTAAAATCTTTTATATCTCTGCAGCTTCCTGGGCTATGATTAGATTGAAATATAAATGTAACCATGAAATTCCTGGCCCTGAAATTGCTCTCGTTTTAAAAGAAAAAAAATTATACCTTTCGAATATAGAGGAGAATAAAATTGCACCACTGTGTGTGTGTGTGTGTGTGTGTGTGTGTGTGTGTGTTGTATGTATATTTTTGTCCAATAATGGCCTCTGTACTTCCATATATTTCTCCAATTTATCACACCGTGCCCTCGCTCCCCCCCCCCCCCCCCCTCCAAACCCCTCTCTCTTCACAGGAGTGTTATTGATCCAAGCCTTTGCAGTGATAAATGCAATCTTTTATCCAGTGGGCCCATTTTCTTACAGAGGCTGTTGTAAAAGTCATGTCGAGACCGGGGCATGCACACTGTACGATAGTGTCAAGTGCACTCATCGCAATTTGTAATACTTTGTAATGAAGTTTAGTTTGATGTCCCCCTCGTGCGTTTCTTGCTCCGTTGCAGTCGTTTTGGTTTCATCACATCTGGATGTTCACTGTGAACCTACAGCCAGGAGACTGTTATACAAAATATGTAGTTGGGGGGGGGTGAAGAAGAAGAAGAAGAAGAAGAAAAGAATAATTTATGTCAGTTGAGAGAGAGAGAGAGAGAGAAAAAAGGCTCAATAACAAATTGGTCTGCTGCTTCAGCACCATGGACAGCGCCTTGGATTTATCAGCACAGTCGGGATACTGATGTTTCAGAGACGTGTTCGGGGGCCGGAGATTCAAACTCGCACTAACTCGGATCAATAATTGAGAGTGAACTTTCATGTACATACTCTGCTAAACAAACTTTGATGAACTCACTCTCTGCTGCTCGCAGATAAAGAAAGTGGAAGAGTGTTTTGTCATTGTGTTCATGTTCTGCCTCTCACATACAAAACACTGTTGATTATTGAATCATTGTTTTAGTGTTGTAATGGCTCCGTCCGTCCACTGGAGTCCAAATAGAGTGGATCTTTACTTTATGACACTGGTAACCATCAGAACCATCAGAATCAGAATGCTTTTATTATCCCAAAGGAAATTGTTTTGTTACAGAAAAAATAATTAAGATTAAAATGAAATAAAAATAGCACAAAGCCCTTGTTTAAACAAGAATTAACACGTATTTTTCATGTTGAAAATGGACAGACTTTGAAGGACATAAAATCCTAATTTCACATCAGCAAATGTTGACCTAAGACTTTTGTACAGTTGTATCGTGAATAGCCATCACGTCATGGTGTTGTCTGAGGATACAAAGTGACTTTTTCTGAACAGCAGAAAAGGAAAACGTGAAAAGAAAGCAGCGTTCATGAGACAGATGAAGGTCTGGTGTCATTGAAATTGAGAGAAGGGAAGGAAACAGACTTTTTGAAGTCGAGTTAAGGGAAATGGCAGAGACACACGGGGAGAGAAACAAAGGGACAACGATATTAGATTAGGCAAATATTGAGCAGCAGAAACGGCAGATGCAAAGCAAAAGCGTAGAGGAAGCAATCGGCAGTGAGCAGAGAGGGGAGAGCTCGGTGACAGCTGTAAATGTATTCACAGTCTCGCGTCTGTTCGCGCCGGGCCGGAGCGTGAGGCCCAGGTCGGGACGCAACATTTGGTCATTTCACAGAGCGCTGCAGCCCAGCAAAACAATGTTGAAGCAATCACAGCTAATTGTGCACTAATGGCTCCCCTGTCACTCTCCTCCTGTAATTGGCTGGAGCGCCATCTGCATACACACACACACACACACACACACAAACTTTGTGATAGTACAATCCTTTATTTCAGCCATTTTAAAGATGACTGGCAATGTCACCCATGGAGGACGTTTTACACAGTTTATGAAACACTTGATTGTGTCAATATTATCAAACACTTTTCATAAAGCAAGCAAACTCCTTTTTAAAAAGCAAATGATTTAATCATTCAAAATAATTAAATTTTATTGGTTTGAAAGTACTAATTTTTTTATGCAATGATCAGAATTTCACTTGCTCTGTTTTTTGATTGTTATTCTGTCCATGGGCGGGGTCTAAGGAAGCTTAGACTTAGACTTAGACTTCCTTTTATTGTCATTGCACAGAATACACAGCAGTGAAAACTGGCAACGAAATTTGTTGCTTGGCAGCAGATAATAAACCAACACATAGACTGCTAAATTGTTATTTGGAATTTAGCAGTCTGATGGCCAGCGGAAAGTAGCTGTTCTTGAGTCGGTTTGTTCTGCAGCAGATGCTGCGGAACCTCCTGCCAGACGCCAGCAGGGAGAACAGTCCATGGTGGGGGTGGGTGTGGTCAGTGAGGATCTGGTGAGCCCTGGTTAGACAGCGCCTGTGTGCAATGTCTTTGATCGGTGGGAGTGGTGTCCCAATGATCTTCTCCGCTGTTCTCACCACCCTCTGCAGAGACTTCCAGTCGGAGGCCTTGCAGCTCCCAGACCAGACGGAGATGCCACTGGTCAGCAGGCTCTCGATGGTCCCTCTGTAGAAGGTGGAGAGGATGGGAGGGGGGAGAGACACTCTTCTCATCCGTCGCAGGAAGTGTAGGCGCTGCTGGGCTTTCTTCACTAGGGAGGTAGTGTGTTTTTAGATTGTCTGTCAGTGTATGTGGCCGTGTGATGGTCTGCACACTGTCCGGGGTTTGACCCCGCCTATCGCCCTATGTCGGCCCCCCTCAACCCTCATGGAGGATAAAGTAGAAGATGGATGGATTTATACATTTACAGTTATTATCACGACCTTGGGAAAACTTGGGGGGACAGCAACTGCAAGCCCAAGTGTCTCATTTCACTCCATTGCGCTGTCACTCAAAACTCAGTAGCCAATCAGCAGGCAGCTTCCTAAGGCCCCGCCCATGGAAGAGTCGGAGCAAGTGGAACAAAAAGTGTATTTTTAAATACAATAATTTTGAATATAATTGATCTTTTATTGGCATCTAATTCCATAATTTTTAACCCGAGTGGTCAAAATAACTACATCCCCATTTGTTAACATAATTGTCTCAGGTGTCCTCTGCAGTGATGTCGAGTCTGTTATTGCAGCCACAGACAGATCTGCCTTTCACGTAAACTCTTCTTTTACCTCGCCTCACTGAGAAAGGCTCGTCGCCGTCTCTGCGACTCCCTCCTTCACATGTTCCTTCCCTGCAGTTCTTTGTTATCACTTAGTGGGGAAATCTTTTAGGGGGCCGTGTAGCCTGGAAACCGTCACCACAGGCACAAGGTGAAATGGGTACCGCAGGAGGAGAAGGGCTTTTAGTTGGCGGTTGCCATGGAAACCACCTTTTACCCACGTTTGCCTCAGTTGCTCTCCCTTCCAAGATTCGAACGGCTTTCACGCTTAATTGACAGATTCGGAAATACACAAACCTCTTTGCACACACACACAGTCGCTCAAAGACGGTCCTGTAAAATGATTAAATCCATTGCCCACCTGCTTGTTTGCACCGTGGCAAACGGCGACTCGTCTTTGTTTCCCGTTTACTCAGACGTCGTCCGTGATAACCATCTGTCCGTCTTTTCCTCTGCTTGCAGTGAATCGTTTGTTGAGAGCAGGTAGAGCAACTGTCTTTGCATGCTTTTCTTTCCCCCACACAACAATGGCAATGTTGTGTTTTTGCTCCATAACTAATCTCACCTCACGCAGGGTGAACTCAGTGTTTACAACCTCACAATCACACAATGAGGCTTTTTCTTCTGTTTGACTGCTTTCTTAACCCAGTAAATGTGTTTATTGGTCTGTCAATGTAGTTGTGTGTGTGTGTGTGTGTGTGTGTGTGTGTGTGTGTATTTATAGGAAGGTAAAAGATTATAAACTGTAGACGATGAGTGTAGAACACAAGCTGCATTTTGTATTTTTCTTCTTTTCTAACACCAGTGAACCACCGCCACTGTGAGCTGATGCAAAGGCTTGCAAGAAAACTGAATCTATTAATTTAATTAATTCATTCCATCCCACACTCTCTCAGCACAGTGAGACAAAAGTGTCCAGATACTTGCTCTGTGTGTCTGTATGACATAAAAGTATTTTCTCGTCTCTTCAACAAATGCATATTTTGGACATTAAACTCGTTTTCTGCTAAGTGAGCGATTGTTCTATTGTCTATTTTCCTCTACATGGGAAATAAAGTGACGTTGGGTTCTATCGTACGCCCGACACAAAGTACACAGTGCTGTTGTCTTAACAGCGAGGTCACAGGACTCGTGTCTGTTGCTGTACTTCTGTCTCTTTCTACTCTCCATGCTGAGAATCCAAATAACTAGCAAAGTGTCTCACACATCAGTGCCGGCGCTGTGTGTCCTCGTAAACGTCGAAAACAACAATTCTTTCTATTGTAGCTGCACATCGTGTGCTTTTTCGTAAAGGAATACTTCACTGATTTGCATTTAGCTTTGTGTTACTAGAATAGTGGAAGTGTTTTTAAAAAATGGTGTTTCCCAACCTCAGTTTCCCCTGAGTGGAGAAATATCGTCATTCTTTTTGTTTTGTTACGTGTCCACCAGTGACACTTGGTCAGGGGAAACTGACGTCAGGAAGCACAATTTTTCAAAAATACTTTCCCTATAAAAGTAACACAAAGCTTAATGCAAACCGGTGAAGTATTCCTTTAACTTGATCCTGATTTGGGCACATGTCTTTAAAGTTAAAGTTAATCACTGGTTTTTAAAGGTATTAACAAAGAAAGTAACAAAAAACCTCTGATTGGTTTAACTGATGTAACACCCAAAACCCATCAACGAATAATTCACTTAACACAGACTCTAAATACAGAGATTACACGTCATGTAACTAACAAACTTGCGCCCTAAAGCGCTCGCGTCACACACTTTAAAGCATGTGCTATAGATGGTTTAAAAGGAGCCCGTCGTGTTGTATTAAAGCAGACGTGAAAGCAGCGATGGAGGCCATTAACTCCTCAGGCGGTCAGTTTAAGAGGGTGTTACCCTCAGTGGCAGAGGGTCCAGACCTCTGGGCCGAGCTTTACGATGGTGAGCGTGTAACCGCTGGGAGTTGTCCCATTTATCTCTGTCTCTGCTAGTGGCACACACACACACACACACACACACACACACACACACACACACACACACACACACACACACACACACACACACATCCTCAGGAAGTGAGACATGAGCCTGTGTTGTCAGTGACAAACGAACTGCACTGCAAGAGAAAACCAGATAGAAGATGAAGTGACCAATAGATCAGACGACTGAGACCTTCCCTTTGTCACTGCAGCTCCTGCAGCTCCTGCAGCTCCTGCAGCTCGGGTGAGTTTACTCTGAAGCTTTTCACAGTAAACTTCATCAAATGACCAAAAAACTCCAAAACACATTATGCAAAAGTTTGATTTGTCACTGTACAGGAAGCGGGGGTTACTTTTAGGACCCATTAGTGTCCCAGTAAGCTCTTCTTCTCACAGACATATCTTAACTTGGAGCAGCCTGTCGACTCATTCCTCTGCTGAGCTGTGACATTTACTCACGACGTCGCAGAGCTCGTGACAAATGGTGGTGAGATAGAGAAAATACTGAATTAACCACAGTATTTGGTTATCGCACGAGGCGCAATATCATTTTAGCTTCATTATTGTCTTGATCTATACACGTGTTATTCCACAGACTGAAGAGAACATCTCTGTTTCTCACAGATCATGCAAAAATATCACATTTTAAACATGTTTTTTAGAATGAAAATGTAAGAATGACCATTCCCTCTGATATCGTGAATTATATCGCAATTCCTGTCAAAATAATCTTAATTTGATATTTATTCAAAATCGTTCAGTTATGTGTGGAACGTGTATATTATGAATTGTTTATAATCATCGTCTATTGTTGTTTGTTCACAACAGTCAGTGAACAACCTCATGTTTCTGCTTCACACACTTTAAAAGTTACAAATTTGAGCATGAAATAAGATGATGATCTTTCTAAATATACCAAAGTGTAGACTTAGCACCAAAATGTCAATATTTGAGTGTGTTAATCACTTATATGTTGCTTTATACACCTGGAAACAACCCAGCAACATCAAAAGAGCTGTTTTTCCCCAATATTTTTGATTCTCATCTTCTACTCGAAAGCAGACGAATTTGCATGCGGTCGAGCGTTGTGTGATGATTCCGATGCCCCGCCCCGACCTCACGCTCCAGTGTGTGTGTGTGTGTGTGTGTGTGTGTGTGTGTGTGTGTGTTGTCTTGCACAGACATTCACTTACACTGGAGCGATGATCTGATTAGATTTTAGCTGTCAAACATCAGTTTGTGTAGATGAGTAGAATGAAACTGAGGCATAAACAGCTGGGCAGAAATATCACGACTTTACCTCTGTGATATCTCAAAGCAGCAAAAAATGCTCACACACAAAGTATCTGCTAATTTCCTCTCTTCACATTCTTTCTGTCACTCTCTGATGAGCGGAAGATAAGTGTGTGTGTGTGTGTGTGTGTGTGTGTGTGTGACAGACAGACAAAGGGAAGGGAAAGTGAGACCAAAAGAGAGAGGGACAGATTGTGAATATGTGAAGAAAAGGTGGCAACGGATTTCACCTAAAGCTGGATTCATTACCATGCATCTGTCAGAGCAGTGACGGAGGTCTTGTTGCCAATGGCAATGTGGAAGGGACTTAAAGAGCGTCAGCATCTTTTTTCCTGCTCTCTCTCTCTCTCCCTCTCCCCCTCCCCCTCTCCCCCTCTCCCCCTCTCTGAGCGAGAGCAGTTAAACACATCAGCATGTCTGTCATCACTCTGGCCTCGGCTGCTGCAGATGCCGACACCGTGCAGACAAGAAAAGTCCATTATCGCTTCCCTCAGTGTGACTATTTATCTCTCCTACCATCTCGCCCTGTCACTTGCAAACCCGCCCACCTAACCCATCCTGCCTGCACGCACACACACACACACGTCTGCAAACTAGAAGTGTGATGGGCAAACCATTGCATCACTTGTCTTCCTGTCCGTCCTGCAAGAGCTGCTGAGATCCCACTTTTCCAAAGATGTGCGTGTGTGGCTGCCAGGGAGAGTTCTTCTATATATGTATGTGTGTGTGTCCCTCATCACCCCCCCCCCCCCCCCCCCCCCCCCCCATCCATGTGTTCTTTCCACAAGACATTTCACCCCAAACTGCCCCAGCGAGGACACTCAGAGAAGCAGGAGCCAAGGCAGATGGCGCTGCTTGAAAGGAGCCTGTGCTCTCCTGAGGTTTCCTGCACAGATGCAAAGGCTGACAACAGTTTTACAATGGTCTTAAACATAGATAGGGGCGTCTTTGGTGTCCACATGCAGTATCATTTTGCATGCACCAAGTGCGTTATTTTCATAAAAAGACGTGTCTAGGCACATCCACGTCACCCTTAGATGAAAACACGTGAACATTTTTGAGTGCAGAGAGCACTTTGAGCACGTCGTCTGATACTGGAGCCTAAGAAGCAGGTCAAACTGTTCTTTGTTGACCAGTTCCAGTCAATAATCATGCAGACAAAGCTCCTGATTGAGTTGTTGAAGCATTGGATTAACACAGCAGGTGTTTCCTTTCAATTTCATCAACACCAAAACCGTATTTATCAACTCTCTTATTGATATTTAATAAACTATAATTCGGCGTTTCCACCAGTGGACTCCACCGTAGTAAATCTCTGACGATAAACTTGGCTGCAGCTCTGTGAAATCAGCCGTTATTAGCGGAGTAATGTTCCCTCGTTTGGACTGACATCTGTAGCAGCTGCTGCAGTGACGGCGTGTTTGGGGGAAAAGTGAAGCTGCACATTTACTCATCACAAGCGTACCTTGAGTTTCTGTCAGGATGGTTTTAGCTGTTAGCTTTAAAGTGTGGGGCCAGAGCAGCTGTTTCCACCCTGCATTGTGTGATGTGAATTAAAAAACATTCATTCCTCACCTCACACACACACCAAGCTACCTGAGCTGTAGATGTGTTGCTCCTGAGCTTCAGTTTCCCTCTTGTTGCACTGCTGATGTCTATCTCCACACCAAAATATTCCCTGCTTTGTAGTTTGAAGGTGGAATGTCTGTGAGAAAGGCAGCTCAGATCACTTTCACCACTCCAGAGTTTCTCCCCGGACAGTTTAGACATTTGGCTCCTTATCAAACTGTTGGAGCAAAAACACCCGCGACGCTGTGACCCTCATTTCAACTACAAATAGCCGCTGTTTTTGCAGCTATCCTCTCTTCACACATTCACCTCCACCTCCCTCCGAGCGCTTTGTACTGTTGAGCATCATGTGCCTGACGACGTGTCGCACAGGTGATGTGCTGGAGAACGGGCCTTTCCTTCGAGGTGGACCCAACACCAGTGCAGAGACCGCTGAGCTTTCAAGAGAGAAAACTCTAACAAGCTCTTTTTATGTGCCACCTCTCGTCTTAGGTGGACAAAAATATAAATATAAGTATAAAACACTGTTGTCAAAAAATTCACCTGCAACCAGGCATCTATTGGTACCTGCTGTCAGTCACAGTGTCCACTCATGTACTGTGCTTCCAACTTCCAATCCAACTTTATTTGTTAAGTACTTTAAACAAACCACAGTGGACCAAAGTGCTGTACAGAATACATGAAAGGCAAAGTAATGAGATAAAACAGCTTAAAATAACTTAAAAATCATAAAAAACACAATAACAAATAGCAGTCATACAATAAAAAACAATACAAATCAATTCAAGTTAAAATAAATAAATAAACTGGAACACAATTTACAAAAATTAAAAAAGCTCTGTGCAGGTTAGGTGCTCAGTTATTTATTTAAAGGTTTTATTAAGTGAAGAGTGAGGAGCCATTTTGGAGCCGTTAGAGTCTCAGGGAGCCGAGCCAAAAGATCTGAATCTTTGAAGAGCCGGACTTCCCATCACGAGGGCAATCAACTGCTACTTCCATCTTACTTCCTCCTCGTCATGGAAGATCTAACACATACAGTGTGTGTAAAGGGACAGTTGGTGGTTGATCTCGTGTTATCTTGCTGTTTCGGCTCGAGCGGACGCAGCTTTACTCACGGTATCATTTAGATGGAGCTCTTTATTCGTTGGTTTTACCCTGAAAGGACTGAACGTTGTGTGTGCAGTCGAGGTGAGCGACGTCGCCCCGCGTAATGATCTTCAACCAACATTTACCTCCACGTTTATCTGCGTTGCCAGACCCAGCTGCAGACCGCTGATTGTTTTTTCCCTGAGTAATGAGCACAATTGACAGAAAGTACAATTTAATTAGGAGCCGCGAAAACGGCAACGGTGAGATGGAAGATACTGGGAAACGGACGCGGACGGCGATTAATGTAACAACACCTTCCCAGTGTTCCATCATTGCAATCTGATTTATTAATTATCCGTGGCTTATGGGGTTTTTATCTCACTCATCATGCAAATTGTCAGAGGAGACGCACACAAGGCAACATTTTCTATCATGGGGATGTTTGTCTTCTCTCTGTGTGACTCACAGCTGCTTTATTTGAACGAGCACTTCTGAACGACTGAAGTCGAAAAACATAGACACCACTACGTACACTTGACCTCGTTGAGAGGTCGAGGTAGGTTGTGTGATTTAAAGAAGCCTCTTTGCAGCTGCTCTTTCCTTCCGGGGAGGGAACTGAACACACACACACACACACACACACAAAACAACTAACTTTGATACCCAGATGCTGGACGCCTCTGGCAGGGATTAGGACCAGATTATGGTTGTGCACTCTGCACATCCTGCACAAACACAATTACTCAGGCAGGCAGGAATACAGGAGGCACACAGACAGATACAACACAGATACAGACCGAGTGTGAACATCCAGGAAGACGCTCATTTTTCATGCAGCAGTTGACTAAAGTGCTGTAGTAGTATGAAACATAATAGTAATAGTAAATAACGTGAGTAGACACGACATCTCGCCCTTAAAATGCACAACAACAGACTCGCACTGTCTCAAATGCAACAGAGAGCAGGCGAGTCTTTAAAAGGAGTCTGTTGTGTGTGACGAAGCTGATCTTAGAGACCGCAGAGGGGTCGGGTGGAGCTATAACAATAATAATAATAATAATAACTCAGATTTATAAAGTAGACCTTTAAGACTAAATAAAAGTAGTTTAAAGTCTGTCCTGTACCGCGCTGGGATCATTGAGGCTAAATGGAATCTGTGCAGTATTAAAGAGAGGCAGACAGAAGCTTTAGAAACACTGATGCAGACATCGTGGCCTTGTACACGTCTGCTTATATATATATGTTAAAGCTGCCTTCATCACCGGGCGCCGTGTTTCCCTCTGTTTCCTACAGTGTCTGTAATCAGCACCAATGAAATAGCATGTTTGACATAATGTTATTGATGAACTTACAAAGGAGTGATTCCTTGTCAGATTTACTGATGTAGGAACCTGAGGAGCAGTAACTTCTGAATCACCACTGTAGAAAAAGAGTGAGCGGCCACTTGCTCAAAAACCGTAGGCCGTAAACCCACGAGTGTGAGGAAGTTTGTTTGACCCTGAAACCAGTGCTTTACTTTTTTAATACAGAAAGAAACAAGTCGTTTGACTGTATTTAAAAATAAGAATAATTTAAACTTAGAAATCCATGCATGAAGTTGCTGCTTGGCGCGTTGCCGTCGTGACCCTATGACCCACTCGACTTCCTGAGTGGAGGCTTGGGATTTGAAAAATAAGTACTTTGTAATTATGGCTAAATTGACCATTTACACTTTGTCTCTCTATCTCTAATTGTGCGTGACAACAAAGGCACAGAATATTTAGCCACAGCTACCTGGACCTGAAATATTTAGTATTTCACATTATAATTACATTCTAATCATGTGCAATTTTCACAAATTCATCTGGGACCTGGGGGGCCCTCTGGTGGGCTGATTATGGTCCGTGGGCCGTACGTTTGACATCCGTGGTTTATTGAAACTTTACATAAACTTTAGTGATTTTCTGTTTGTGTGTTTGGTCTGTGTGAGAACAAATCATGTAACTTTATTTGTATGCTGCAAAGACACGGGGAGCGTTTGCTTATACAGCAGCAGTGCAGGGGGGGGCGGGGACAAACTGCTGAATGAGCAGTGGAATTCAGTCTTTTCCCGGTGTCGTCTTTTGTGTTTTCAGAGTTCCTCCACGCTGCAGGTTCGCTGCTGCGTGCGTCCTCTGACTCGACATGAAACAAATGACTTTCTGGTGCGCGGCGCAGAAACGTCACCGAACGTCACCGAGCGTCACCGAGCGACACGACACATCGAAACCCACGCTGTGCTGAGAGTCGTGTGGATGTAAAGCAGACGCTCGCTTCGCTCAAGACAAAGAAACAAACCCTCCATTGTTCAGAAACTGAGCTGCTGCCACTACTGCCTTTTATATTATTAAGTTATAAAGAAATAAAGAAATAAAGAAATGAAGTCATGTCCATAGTTTAGCACATTCAGTGCTCTCTCTCTCTCTCTCTCACAAACTTCACAACCATCATCATCTCTCTCTCTCTCTCTCTCTCTCTCTCTCTCTCTCTCTCTGTCTCTCTGTCTCTCTCTGTCTCTCTCTCTGTCTCTCTCTGTCTCTCTTTGTACGTTAATGTAAAAGACCTTGATGTCTCTTTGGAGAGTTTGCCACGGCACATTTCCAAAGCAAATCTCGGGTGTTCCGCTGGAGTCAGTGTTGCCGCGTTGTCATCATTCATCGAGGCGACTCACAAAACAAGCACCAAACACTATTGTTGTCGTCCTCCTGCATGAGAGAAAACATGTCTTTATATTAGAAGACGAGAAGCAACACCGACCTTGTGGCTCGTGGCTCCAAACGAGAGAGAGAGAGAGAGAGAGAGAGAGAGAGAGAGAGAGACCCATTTACACATGATTAGGAACGTATTTGTCGTCTTTAATTACTGTTCATCTTTCATGGTTGAAACAAAGTGTCAAGTCGAGCAAAAACAAGGAGGAGCTTAACTCCGTACTCCACCTTTTTTCTCCTAAGGTGACACAAGTTCACGGTTAGAAAACGCAGGGGAACTCATATTTACAGTGATCAAACAGGGTGGCACAACAGACCCTGAGGCACGCCGTCTACCACACTCGCTCACACACACATGCTCTGAGCCTCTGCGAGGCAGCTCAAGCCACATAACGCAAGCTTGTAATCCTGTAACCTGTAAATTCATCTGTTTTACTCGCATTATCAAACGAATGTGGAAGGCCTAACCAAGAGAACGACGCGCTGCAGCTGTTTGTTTAGGACACGTATTTGGATTTATGAGGTAATGAAGAGTAAAGGTGCTTCTCCTTCCATGGAGACAGAAAGCAGAGGAGACACTTTAAAGACTTCCTTCCTCTCTAATGGCAGCAAAATCACATCATGAATGAAAATCCAGAATCAACTTTTTTAAAACTTCTCGTATCAATTTATTTATCACTCGCATTTCGGGAGGATATATTATCATATGTCCATACTGTATTTGTAAACAACCATTAACATGCCTTAGTGTTGAACCGATCCTAAAAGCCGACCAGGTGTGGAAGGAGAGAAAATGATGCTGTTCTGCACAATCAGCCACAAGCCATGTCCAACACAAGGGATATGATGTGTGTGTGTGTGTGTAACATGGGACTGAAGTGTGAAGAGTGGTTTTGCTGCTTCACTACATTCTGGGTTCAGATCACAATCATCTCCAACTCGTGAATGAGGTCTCCAACGAAAGCAATGGAGAAAAAAAAAGGCCTGGTTTGTGGTTGTGTGTGTGTGTGTGTGTGTGTGTGTGTGTGTGTCGGTGTGTGTGTGTGCGTGCGTGCGTGCGTGCGTGTGATCTAAACTGGAATATGTGCACCACGGGTCATTAATACTGTAACAATGAATGGACTAGTGCTGTAATCTGCTCCCCTTTTTAGTGAGTTATTGCCATAAATTGCTATAATGTACCATATAATATACAATATAATAATAGTAAGCAAATGAGAACCTGGAAGCACGTTCCACACGATTAAACGATTATTAATCGATTACTAAATTAATCGTCAACTATTTTGATAATCCATTCATCGGTTTGAAGCTTTTTTCATAATAAAAAGAAGATTTCTGATTGTTTCGGCTTCTTAAACGTGAGTATGTTCTGGTTTCTTTGCGCCGTAAAAACAAAGAAATCAGTGAAAACTGAATCATTTTGGTTTGTGGACAAAAACAAAGACATTTGTGAACGTCATCATTTCCAGGTTTGACAAACACGGATCAACATTTGTTAACGTTTTCTGGCATTTTATGAACCAAACGATGACTCGATTAAAGGTGAAAATGATTGATCTGCAAAAACACTGGTTGTTGTGGCCGAGGTCTGACCAGACAAAAGTCAAAGTTTTTATTTTTACTTGTAAAGTGTTGAAGTCATTAAAAATGGGTAATAATGTGATATAATGGTATTGAAAGGTCTCTCTAAATTGCCACAGTGTCATTATCATCATTAAAGTTTTCAGATTAGTATAATGTTTTTCTTGAGGAGATTACATTTCAAATGTTTACAGGGATATTGTCATATATATATTCATTCACAACATAGAGTTAAAGTTTCATAGCCTACAGTCTGTAATTTATTGAACATCGCTGGAGCGCCTGTTAGCGTAGCTTTCTCCACCGTTATCCCGCTGTAAACTCCCCTCTTCTTCCCCTCATTCATTTGAGCAGCGCCAGATGTTATTATATAACATCTTTCCCCAGTTGGGAGGTTACAGCCTATGAGCCGACCACCACTGGGACCACAGTTCCCACATCCCTTGGTACAGTATTCCTCCAGCGTTTCCCTCTTCTCGACGTTGCTGTCGTTTGTTATTGCCCATATTAATAACCACTATATTAATACATGAGTGTTCATAAGCATGTGTCTCCTGCCATGCTACCCCACGAGCGGTGAAGAAGGATGTTGCCAGGAAGAGCATGAAGTCAGTCCTGGCTCTCACTTTTCTCTTACGCACCAGCAGCTGTGAGCGTAATGGATGGTTCCGGCTGTTTACAGAGTTTATTAAGCTAATGCCTACAATCTAACACATTTGATCATCTAATGATACCTAATTATGTGACCGCCTAATGCTGGGGGTTCCTCAGAGGTCAGGTCACCGCTGTTACAACCATTTGCCCATGCTGAGAAGGCTTTTTGGAAAATACAGAGGTAATTATTGGCAAGAGCTGCTCCCTCATTAGAAACACTTGGTATCTGAGCGGGGCAGACAGAGTGAGAACAAAATCTAATTATCGCCCTCTTCCCACCCATTACTCTGTGACATCAATACTCCATTATAGCACCTTGTCCCCGGGGTGCAAACTAAGTCCAACTCATACACATGTGCATGGCGCGGGTCCACGTCTGTGTTTCACAGTCTGAGGCCTCGTATGGAACAAGAGATGTACTTTTTGTACTTCATTGTTTCATCCACACAGCTGGTTCCTGAACTAAATGAGAAGCCCCGAGGGTTGCACTTTGAGATTTTTCATTCAGATATGGGTCATGCGAGATTCTGCCGTCTCAAGGAAACAAATGGGAGAGGTGACAGGAGTGCGTGTGGCTTCACTGACCCAGATGGAGCTCGACACGGAGCAGACGTCGAATGCGACGCTTATTTTTCAGGGAATAAAAAAACAGCTGGGCTGGACTTTTTTTAAGAAGGGATTGGAGACACAGAGAATCATCAGCGTGGCTCGAGTTAATCTGCGAAATCCAGGAAGCGTGTGTATCTATTTTAATTCTAAACGTACAACAGCACACTGTGTGATACCATTTAAATCTCAGGTTTCCAGCACAGCTGCTCCCCGCGTCTTGGTTTCAACCTCAAGTGCTTATTGACTTCACGAGAATCAGCTTATCACGACAATCAGGGGCTTGTTGTTGTCATCAATCTCACCACACATGACAGCTACAGATTGAAATCAAGCGCGCCTTTACAGGCTGATACGTCTGCAGTGGCTCAAGATTGTGTTGGACTGTGTTTTGCTATTAACTTGCTGACATGAAGGCGGGCGGCGGGAATGATGGCGAGCGCGGCGGCGGTGGATTAGAGGTGAATATCTTTGACCTCGCAAATCTGTCTGAGCTCGTCCAGGCCTTGTCACTTACAGTAAGCTGCTTTTAGCCTCGTGGCTAAAAATGCTCGAGTGCAATTTTGCCGTGTACCTTTTGTTGTTTGACAGAATGGTGTCAAGGGTAAACACGACTGTCTCTGCACTGAGAGCTGAGATGATGAGAATCCTGCCCCAATTTCTGGAGGAAAACCTCTGCTACATTTACTTTTATTGTTGTAGCTGTGACTCACTGGATTCACCAAAGATATGTGCACACATCTGCAATGTCTGTTTCTGTCATTATATTTTATAGTTTCATGGACAAAGTTTACTGGTAGTGGATCTCACAATCTTGATTTAGTTGCCATTGGATTGTCCTGAACTTTTTACATTTTAATATATAGTAGTGATTGGCTCTTGTGAGTCACTTCCTGTTGACCTGGGCCATTTGACACAGCATGTAAAGCCTATAGTCACAAATCTGGGTTTTAAAATCGACTGTCCAATTGGTGCAGTGGTGAAGTCCAGCTTTTTTCATTTAAGAAAGTGAACAAAGGTAAAACCTTTCCTTTCAACACAGCACTTTGAGACAGTAATCTGGATTACTGGTACGCAGTGAGAGTGAGAGGGAACACATTCAGCTGTTGTTGTTTTTTAAGTGCTTTATAAATAAAGTTGGATTGGATTAAATGAGTTAAAGCTGTGTTTACATATCCAAGTGTCACAGGATGTGTGTGACTCTTACTCTTACTCTGGCATAAATAGGTTTGGTGGTGGTGCTACTTCTGGATTTTGGTGAATGTTGGTGTCCACATAATGCGTACATGCCTGTAGTTACATCAGCATGAGCCTTTTTGTCCGCTTTACACCCAAATACAATAAGCTGCAAAACCCATAAAATTAAGATAATGGTTTCCAATATCACATTTGATGTCGACATGGGATGTGATGAAGAAAGAAGAAAATAATGTTTTGGGATTTTTTTTAATTCAAAGCTACAAAGAGCCACTGGTTGCAGAGCCCTGGTCTAGTGACCAACACGTGCTATCCTCGATCTCACATTCCATTTTAGTCATGGCACTTTCTCACCAGGACATCGACTTTTCATGTACTGAAGCACTGAGTCGTACGTACAGTACGTGGCTACCAGACTTTCTGACATCATCTCCAGCAAGCAAGTTTTCACCTCCTCAGTTTCCTCTCACGTGGACAAATGGGTGGCAGAGATGATAGATTATTGAAGAAAACCCACATTTGACCTGAGACTTGGGACCACAGTTCACCTTTCAGCATGACCTAAGGAAAAGGAGAGCTGTGCTGACTTTGGGATGAGTCTCTGACTTTCTCTGTGTGTCCCAGCCTGAGTCTTACAACTTAAAACAAAGCATAGCGTGTGTGGAGAGACCTGAAAATGGTAGTTTACTGACACTTTACCGTCCAGTCTGAAGGAGTTTGAGAGGAACGTCTGAGAAGGGAAACCACTGAATTGGTTGTCTGAATAGAGAGTTTTAATGCATTTGCAAAACTACTTCAAATAAAAGAAACTGAATGGAACTTTTAAATGTATTTTTAAAACACATTGAGTATGTCAATATTCTCCTTCACTGGTCATAGTCTGTTGCCAGGGGAGTTTCTAGTCTGCCAAGAGCTTCAGTCATTATTTGTGTTTACAAGACAAGAGGTTTTATATTGTTGCCTCAAAGCTCAAGCTACTGAAGTTACTTCTTCAGACAGACTGGACACAAAGTGACTTGTCGTTGTAAAGATTTAAGATGGGTCAACTCGTGGGTCGGCATAATCCGAGCAGCAACCGCAACGAAGAATTACACTCCAACACAACACTTGTTAAAAACTGGAAAAACATGTTAAAAGTCCAGTAAAAACATGTACGAGTGAGTGGGAGAGAGAAAGATCACATCTGTCTTCTTTGAGCTGTCTGTATTTTAATGCATCTCCACTTTTCTTCTCCATTTTCAAGATTGTTAGTGAGGTTTGCCAGCGTTTGTTATTTGTGACTTAGAGTTGCAGCTCGCTGTGTTTGCTGCCGACAGCCTGGTGCTAAAGTGTGCTCTGATCTGTGTTATTGTGTGGGTGGTGCAGCAGAGCAAAACCTAAACAAGAGTTTGCAGCCCACACATGAAAATAGAAACCAGAAATAAAGTCAGGATTTCAACGTATCATACGTCCTTAATCTCTGATGACATATCATGTTATTACAGGTGGAAAGTGATGAATTACATTTACTCATAGTTACTGTAATTTAGTAGTTGTTTTTGTGTACTTTGTACATTTTGTAATTTACAAAAAGTATATTTTGTTTGGAACTACTGTACTTCACTACATTTTAAATCTCATCTGTAACTGAATAAAAATATACAAATAAATCACGCCCCAGAAACTGTCACAGGAAATGATGAGGACAGGTGAGTGAATGACAAGGACAGGTGAGTGAATGACGAGGACAGGTGAGTGAATGGTGAGGAAAGGTGAATGAATGATGAGGACAGGTGAATGAATGATGAGGACAGGTGAATGAATGATGAGGACAGGTGAATGAATGACAAGGACAGGTGAGTGAATGGTGAGGAAAGGTGAATGAATGATGAGGACAGGTGAATGAGGAGGGCAGGTGAATGAATGACAAGGACAGGTGAATGAGGAGGACAGGTGAATGATTGATGGGGACCGGTGAATGAATGATGGGGACCAGTGAATGAATGACGGGGACAAGTGAATGATTAGGACAGGTGAATGAATGATGAGGACAGATGAATGATGAGGACAGGTGAATGGTGAAGACAGGTGAATAAATGACAAGGACAGGTGAATGAATGATGGGGACCAGTGAATGAATGACTGGGACAGGTGAATGATTAGGACAGGTGAATGAATGATGAGGACAGGTGAATGATGGGGACAGGTGAATGGTGAGGAAAGGTGAATGAATGATGAGGACAGGTGAATATATGACAAGGACAGGTGAATGAATGATGAGGACAGGTGAATGAATGGTGAGGAAAGGTGAATGAACGACGAGGACAGGTGAATGAATGATGAGGACAGGGGAGTGAATGACAAGGACAGGTGAATGAATCATGAGGACAGACAGGTGAAGGTTAATCATCATTTTCTTCACTTACAGCTTGTGAAGCCACAAAACAGCTGTCATTCATTTTGAAAGAAATTTGCAACCCAGCGTTTACGGTCTCACCTCAGGCCCTCTGTCACCGCTCTAATGTGTGATGTTGAACTTGGAAGTGATAAGCTGAGGGTGAAGAATGGAAACAAGTCAGAATGAAGTGTGTATTCCTCTCCCACTCGTGTTCATGGAGAGCTACACACAAGGTGGGTGTTTCAGTCTGACACGGAGATGCAGGGTTGACAGGTGAGACGGAGGGAGGGAGGGAGAGAGGGAGGGAGGGTTAGGTAGAGTGATAATTCTGTGCCAGAGTTATGGTGTAGTGGGGGTAGAGAAAAGGGGGTTTGTGTAGGGAGGATATATTACATGCACTTCCATTAGTGTGTGTAATGGCGCTGAAAGGCTGCGTGGTCCCGGTGCCGTTGACCGTGATGCTCTAGTAGGAGTTGAGTTAAACAGTCTCTGTCAGGCAGAACTGGTCACACACGGCAGACCCACGAGAGCCTCTCTGCTGAGACTTACTGATGCTCAGCATGGGACTCACGCTGCATTGATGACACATAGTAATTGCCTCTGTAGGATATATGTACTGTACACTCACTCACTCAGAGCTGCGTGGGCACAGGTGATTGAATTCCATGTTACTGAAAATCAGTTGATTATATAAAATTGGTCACACAGCATCAGAGAAATCTTATAAAGTATCCACCTCCACAGGTGTGTATTTTACAGAAGGCTGTTTGTTCTCATGTGTCACACTCTTGAACAATAACTCTTATAACTCTTTCATTGACCCCTGCTTATTTTATACCATAATTACATTCAAAGCTTTAATCAAAGTTTAATTATTTTTCGCTACCTTATGAAGAAGAAAACCCCCATTTATCAGCATTAAACATGTTATTGCTTTCCTATGTGAAATTGAAAATACATGACATTATAGTAAATGTCCCTTACAACGGTTGTGATATTGCCATATTTTCCATATAGTAATGTAATATTGTTATTATTATTATCATTATTATTATTATTATTATTATTATTATTATTAGAGTAACATAATGTATATTCTTCAGCTGGTTGTGCAAAGCTACAGTTTTAAAACGTATATGAAATAGCCATCATTAGTGCTGGGTGATATGGGGAAGATAAAACATGATCACAATAATACAGTTCCACAATATTTGTGTATTTTATTGATAATTATCATGATGAAAATTATAATTATGTCAGAGGATTAAAGAAAGAGGTTTTTCCTCCTGAATGAAAGTTAAAGAAAGCAATGCATCTTGGTTTAAAAATACTGTAGGGACTAAAAATATGGCTCCATGATGCACAAGAGCCAGAGTTTAACTCCTCCTCCAATGATGTAACAGTAGTAACACTTTCACTTTCTCAGTGTACGGAATCATTAGAATGAGTGAATTAAAAAAGACACCAGACTCACTGAGATTCAGACATTTCCTTTGCTAAATGTTTGAGATTAACAGGATTTTTTTAACTGATCTATACAGTTCAGCATTAGAAATTAGATTTACATCAATATTTTCAAACAACATTTTTCACGAAGCAAATAAAATATCAATTTAATCATTCAAAAAATATTGTATTTTATTGTTTGAAAATACAGAGAACAAGTGTATTTTCAAAGAATACACAAATCTAATTCCATAAATCAGTGGCCGTCATATTTTAGTGTCGGCTCAGCTCGCTTGGAACCTCATCAGAGCAGGAAAAGCAAAAAAACACAAGTAGATTAAAGCCGAGTAGTTCTAGAAGTGCAGCATTAACATGTCTTACTTACACGTTGTTTGTTGCACACACTGATCCTGACCTGTTCATAAGTAGCTGCTGAATATCTTTGATTCACACGCGGTCGCCAATGATTACTGACTAGAAAACACAGTGGAAAGTGAAGTGATACAGTAACGTTTATGACTAAAGATAAAGCACATTAACAGTGTCTGAACACAAGTAGAAAATCATTACGTTACATTTGCCAAACAAGCGGATGCAGCTCCTCGCACACTGTGGCTGCTAATATCCAAAAACTTTTCCTGAGATGAACATAAAAGGCCCGAGAGTTGCCCGAGAACTAATGTCTGTTGCACCGTTTGACACCATCTTAATGCTTCTCTCTCTCGCTCTCTCTCTGCGTCGCAGGTGCTGCGTTTCCACCTGAAAAGGATTGTTTACCTTTGTCGTATGAATCTTATTCATTGTGCAGACCTGATGCTCTGATAGACAACGCATCGTGAATTATGCAAGCCTACAGGCACACTGATCAATAGAGGTTTTAAGTGCTGTAAGTCCAACCTGCACAACATATTGATTCAGTTGCACGTCGTCTAGTCAGAGCACTTGGTGCATGAAATTCATTGCGTTACAGCAGCACCCTTTTCAGTGTCAGGGTCTTAAGCTCCCTGGGGCTGCTTCATCTATCTCTCTGTTTTCCATTAACCGATGAGATATAGGCCGTGGATAAGGGATAGTTCAGGTTTTGTTTTTTGTTTTTTTTTTAAGAGTGGTTGTGTGAGGTATCGGTCCACTGTGGACACTGTGGACACCGTCTCTGCCGGGTGTGCAGACTGTGACCCACACGCTGGTAACATGATAAATCGTTACAAAGGGATCTCATTTCTAAACGACAACGATTCTTCTGCATTTTATTTCATGAGCTGCGTCGCAAATAAATCCTGTAGCTCCTGTATGACATGAAGCCACTTTACGTCACGTGATTCAGTGGAGGCGGACGCCCGTGTGCGGTAGAGAGTTCACATGCAGCGGCAAGTGTGCGAGACAAGAGGGACGAGAATCCCACGACCACCCGAGCCGAGCTCGTGCCAGAAAAAGGTTCGTGTTCGGCTCGAGATTGCAGGCTTTCAGCAGTGCTGTCGCTAAATACACCAGACTCCAGAGAAGGAGGAGATTTTAGACATTTCCTTTGCTAAATGTTGGAGATTAACCCACATTTTCAGGGTTGTTAAGTCTTTTGAACGGATCTATAGTTCAGCATTGTTTTGGTTAATTCTTGTGCCTCTTCCTGTGACGGCACGGCAGTCTGACGATGTTGCGCGTTCTTCCTGGTGATGACGTCACAAGTGGAGCACGTGGAAACACGTCATACGTCACTTAAGCCGCTACAATAATAATATCAACAATAAGCCCATGATGCAGGGCCTAAAGAAATCACACTGTTTGGCAGTTTACTTGAGGCCTAATTGAATGTTTCTAATCTGTTGTTCATGAGTGCAAGACACATTTCCGATTTCTGGAAAAAACCGTGGCAGTGAATCGTGATCTCAATTCTGAGCAAAAAAAAATCGTGATTCACATTTTTTCCAGAATTTCCAGAGGAAAAAAGACTCAACATAATAAAATTTGCTCCCACTAAAGTCTACGACTGCTCGTCTAACTGTTGAAAACTGGAGTTTGTAAATGGCTCACTCCCGTACACCAAAGTCCTTAGAGAAAATCATCATTTTTAGCTCACAGGGACACAGACGCCGCCGGTTCACTGTCGCCTCATTAGTTAAGTCTTTGTCACTCAGTTCAACCCGAAAAAGGACTTTAAACTGCAAAGTCACAAGTTAACACATTTAAGTCACTAATGGAGGCAGCAGTGGATGACAACAACTCCCGGGAGCTGTGATGTTAAACTGCTCATTTTCTCTATGGACTTTGGTGCAGGGAGAGACTTGTTTTCACACGACACTTTCCACAGCAATAAAAAGTGGTAAACATCATCTTAAGATATCAAAGACTTTAGGTGAGCTAACATTGTAGTTATTTGTGGTTTATGGAAATGGTGGCATTCCACTTTCTCCTTTCAGTAAAGACTTGTCCGTGCAGGTTTGTTAGTGGGACGTCACCAGGACCAGTCGGTCATGATCAATGCTGCCCTCCGTCTACAGCCTGCAGCTGTAATTGCAGATCTTTCTGTAAGCGCGCACACGTGCTGCAGGTATCGAATGGTCGTCGCCGCTCGTCTCTCTGTGACCGCAGTTTTCATCTGCTGCAGTGATTTAAAGGGCAGGCACCAAGAGGACACTACAATAAACACACTGGGATTCCAAACGTCAGTGGAATATTTATATTTGTTTTACTTCTTGGGCAGAATACACAGATTATTCATCAGCGTTTGGACTCAAACTAATTCGTTAAGCAGTTCCATCGCCTCAAGTCAAACACTTTGTCTGAAAGATCCCTGCAGGTGAAGTTATTTGGTTTTTATTGTGCTGCTTCAGTCCCAGGTTCATTATCTACCACTGTGTCTCACTCATTTAAATGTATTTCAGAAAATTAGAAAACCAAGTGGAAGGTACTTACAGTATTCCCCACTCGCCTGTGGTGCTTGTGGCTGCATTGTGAAGTATTTGTACGACAACACAAATGGAGTTTAAGTTCATGACTTTCAGAGTTTCTCGGCTTCAGCAAACACAACATTTACGTACCATCACCTTTAACAATTGATTGCTGTCAACTTTCTTTCAAATCCAGCGAATGCAGAACACCAGTGGCATTTTGAATCATGTTTCTGTCCGACTGACCTATCGGAGTCCGATATTTAGCTGTGCATGTGTGGTCTCTAACAACTCTTGAGGAAAATGTGTGGCTCTCATTCTCTACGTTCTAGTCATTTCATATCAGTTACAGCAGTTCTTCACACAGAAACATACAGTCACCTGTTTTCTGAAGCACACCTTGCATCGCCACAATTACGCAACGCTTTGTGTGAGAAGTCAAAGCCAAAATGTGGTTATTACGGTAATTTCAGTTTTTTGCACAAAAATTCAAACAAATGTTATTTTAAAAATGTTTCACACTGTTCAAATTTAACACGCACAATCTGGTACTACACTACTTTCTTCATTTTAAACTGTTAAAACACTATTTTAACATGCAGTAAATCAAATTAAGTAGTTATTCTGGAAAAATGGGCAAAGCACTGAGTCACAGGACATTTTCTGGACCTTTTATTGTTAAGATAAGCAGAAAAGTGTTAAAGCGTTAATGTGACTTTAAATGTCATATTTGATTATCTGACAATGACAATTATAATTATTGATGTTTTTTCTCCTTTTGTTCATGTTGCCCTCACACAATTACCCGCAGTAAACCTTGACCTGTGTCTGTGTGCGTTGGCTGCTTAGATTTGTGCAGGATACTACCTCCTCCTATTTTCTATTACCTACCAAATAAACAAAGCTCATTAGCAGAGCTCCAGAACTCAAAAGGGGAAAAGCATTTTTAAACATTTAGCATTTAACAACCCCCCCCCCCCCCAATTATCAAGTTAAATAAAATAGTGGCTGTGTTTGTTTCAGCAGTCAGGGAAATCAGAGGTTAGAGTAAGCTCAGAGGCTCAGAGGTGTTTGGACGCAGAAAACAAATTAGAGGAGCAAACTTGCAAAACAAGGAGAAAATAAAACAAAAAGTAGGAGGAGTTTTGAGTAAGAGGAGATCATGTGTGAGGCAGAAGGACACACGGAGCGAGAGAGCGGAAGATAGAGACTCTCATTAACAGCCTGACAAGTCTTTGGCCTTGGCCTCTAATGTGATGCTACGTCTCTCAGTCATCACCAAACGCCGCCAGTTTCCCCCCTCCCTTTGTGTGTGTGTGTGTGTGTCTTAAATCCCCCCCCACCACTGCCTCCTCCTCCTCCTCCTCCTCCCAGCTTCTCAGTGTCTTTCTCGTGCACTCCTCGATGCCGCGGAGCATGCTGAGATGGGTATCACTTATTTATGGTCATGCGTTGTCTCAGCGTGCGTGGGTAATATTCATCCGAGCTGTGGCCGCTTTAATACAAAGCCTCGTTCCTTCTCATATGTGAGGGATGAAACACAAGCGCTGGCGCCTGCTGCGGTCCCCGAGTCTGAAAAGTCCAAAAACTCAAAGTCGAGGAGCGCGGGGAGAAGAAGAGCTTTGTAGAGCTCAGCGTGCTTTTGCTAAGAAGTAAAAAGGAGGACAAACTGACTCTACCTTCTTTCTTTCTTTAGCTGTTTTCTTCTATTTTTATAACCTTTTTCTCTCTTCGCTCTTGTGCTCGTTTTCCTTTTCGCTGGCACAAAGCTGGAAGGCAGGTCACTGCTGTAAAAGCTTAATTCATTGTTGAGGAGCGTGCTATTAAATCACGCTGGTATTTTCCGTCTGCTCTGAAATGGAGTTTAATGCTTTAAATGGTGCATTTGGTGATTTCTGCAAAGCCAAATAAGTTGGAAGATTTGAGATTTGAACATTTTGATATATTTTTGTGAAAGCACAGCCATACTCAGTAGAATTAGGTTTTATATATTTAATAAATACAGAGCCCACTCAGTGTAGGAGCTGTCAGTGACTCAGCAGGGCTGCAATGATCATTCTATTTCATGGATTAGTAAATGAATCGTCAAATATTTTATCAGTTTTTTAAATAATTAAAACAATCTTTCAGATTTTTCATCCTAAATGTGAAGATTTTCTAGTTTCTCCATATAACATAGAAATCATTCATTCATTCATTTTCTTCTGCTTTAACCTCAGCGAGCTGCCGCACAGACACTTGCACACCCTCACACTCTCTGACCACGTCGTGCCAACTGTGTATCCCTGACTTGAGATATGAGGAGCAGCTGTGACTCTGGTTCAGCTGACAGGTTCTTCCTGACTGGAAGAAGAGAGAAAGAGCCTAGAGACAGCTTTTGTTTTACAGTGTAAAAATACAGTTGGTTATTCTAGTTGAGCAGCTACGAAATGCATTCAGGGAACCCTGTAACGTCCACTCACCTACATGTATCCCACCAACCAAACGCCTGCCATCCATCCATCCATCTTATAACGCTTTATCCTCCACATGAGTGTCGCCAGGGGGCGCTGGAGCCAATCCCAGCTGACATACTATAGGGCGAAAGGTGGAGTCACACTGTGGACAGGTCACCAGGACCAAAGAAATCCTTACTGTAGCTCTTACATTCACATCATTACATCGTCATTACTCAGTTACTCATAATCCACATCCAAACTACCCCAGCATTTTCAAACCCCAAAGAAAGTGGCACTGAGAGGTCTGAGGCATGTGTTTTAGTCTGGACGCTTTTGAAAACGATGACACGATGACTTCCACAGTTATTTCCCGACTCGACGACCAGCTGTGAATGCAAAGCTCCTTCAGGCTGAACCTTCACTTCCATTTTTTTCTTTCTCATCACAGAAAACTCGTACTTTTCAAACGAGGAGAAGGAGAAAGGAGAAACTCCGCTCCTTAATCTGTGTGCATGAATGATCACGTGTTATACTGTCTGTAATCTGTAAGTTTAATATGCATAACCATGGGTTTTTGGAAAGTTCTATATTGAGAACATTTTAAATGAATAACTAGTATGTGTCATCCTGTCCCAGTTTTGGATAAGCTGGACCTTGAGAGTCTAGACTCTTCAACGCCTCTGCAGTGGTTCCATGTAGCTTTGAGAAAATGATCTTTATCTTTAGTTTATTTCCGTCTTTCATTATTTCTCTCATAGTGAACACTTGATAAATGAGAGTGGTTCAATATTTTGTCCACTAAAATATGCGTCACGTCCTACATGTCTTCATCAAATGTGATATCTCAGCACTTAAATCAAACAAGAGTCCTCTCCATCTTTAGATCCACATTATTATCCACAGGTTTTCTCAAGCATGAAAATGTAGATTTCACAAATGCAACAAACTATGTTTTCTTATATATCTAGATATAGAAATGTATACATGATGTTTATTATTATTAATTTTATGCATCAAATAGGTTTTGTGGCTCCAGTTTACATTTATTTGGGTGGAGAAGGGACAAAAATGACTCTTTTAATACTAAAGGTCGCAGTCTAGTCATCGAGACATAACATGTTGATGTAAACTGCTCTGTCTCTTCTTCCCAATCGTGTTTGGACTCAACCTCTGCTGTTGTGCGACAAGGTTCTTAGTCATTCTCTCTGTGCATGTGAGCTGTACTGGGAATCTTTTCTGGTTACAGATCTGTCATTGATTCAAACTGAGGCTCATCAACTCTGTGAAGTATGGATTCAAACATTTAATCAATTTTTTCCAAACATTTACAACTGTTTTCAAAAAATATTTGCACCATAAACAAGCTCTTTAAAACATGTAGATCAGGGGCCTCAAACTTAAAATGACCCGGGGGCCCAGTGAACTTCTAGTTTGGTCAGGAGGGGGCCGAAAAAAGACCAACAAAATTGACACTGTTGAAATTATATCCTGATAATCCATCATGATGTTGCATTTAAAAAACATTTAGGCTGATATTGCACACCATTTCAAAGTAAAAGTGTTTGTTTTGATTTATATAGTTAAAAAAAACATATTTATGATGCAAAACATGTAGACAATTGTAATAAAAACACTAGACAAGCTTATGCATTTAAATATTGTTCACTGTTCACAGTTTGGGCCAGTTTTCATGATCATTTTAAAATAAGTCAAGGGCCACAAGAGCTCGACCAGAGGGCCACATGTGGCCCGCAGGCCGCGAGTTTGAGACCCCTGATGTACAGTAGATAATAGAAATTTTAGTTTCTCACTTTAAGCCTGGCCTTCATTTCCTTTAATCACTGGCTAAGCCTCTCTCTCTCTCTCTCTCTCTCTCTCTCTCTCTCTCTCTCTCTCTGTCTCTCTCTCTCTCTCTCTCTCTCTCTCTGCAGACGGGGAGGCTGAGAGCAAACAATGACAGCAGCAGAACATTTGCAATCTGGAGCCGAGGAAATTCTAAGTGAGGTCATGAGAGCAGAACTGAGCGCGGGAAGAAAAGCTAAACTAGATACATATGCACACACACACACACACACACACACACACACACAGCTGAGAGCAGGAGCTTCTTTTTGGAATCAGACAGCAGTGAATGTCATTTTAATTTCCTTCTCCCCTTCTCCCTCCATCTTTATCCCTGTTTCAGCCCAGCAAAGCCTAATGATGTCCCTGGTGACAAGTGCTGGTTAACTGCTGGCCATCAACACTGTCAGACACACGGACACAGAGGAAAGCGAGCTGCCGCGCACACACTCTCTGACCACGTCCACAGCCAGCTGTGTATCCCTGACTTATATGAGGAGCAGATGTGACTCTCGCTCAGCTGACATGTTCCTCCGGACTGGAAGAAGAGAGCGTTTGATTTTACAGTGTAAAAATACAGTCGGCTATTCTAGTTTTAACTTTACAGGGACAGAGCTACCAAATGCATTCAGGGAACCCTGTAACTTCCACAGACCTGCATGTATTCCACCAAACTAGTGCTGCAACTAACGGTTCTTTTTCGAATCAACTAATCTGTCTGTTATTTTCTCGATTAATGCAGATCAGTGTTTACCAAACCTGAAAATCATGATGGTCTTTTCAGTCAAGAAACCAGGAAATATTCACATTTAAGAAGCTGAAAAATCTGAAAGCTTATAAAAACCTCTAAAACCAATTAATTGATGGTTAAAATAGTTGACGATTAATTTAGTCATCCATTAACAATCGGTCAATCGAATAATCGGTGCAGCCCTAAACCAAACACCTGCTGCTGCTGCTGCCATCCATCTTCTGACGCTTTATCCTCCACATGAGGGTCGGCATTAATATCACAATGCTGCCACATTGTGATATTAAATGCACTATAAAATAAGTTTAAAAAAAAGTATGCACTTAATTTTTGAATAAATGCTGCAATAAACGCTGACTTCAATGGTGGTTTTAAATATCTTTGGGAATATTGTTATCTCACATTTCCTCATAAAATCCTTATGCAATTTAAAAATAATTTTGCCTTATTTCGCCTTATAATGGAAAACATAATGATCAAATCACAGTGTTTTAATATATTGATATAAAACATGATGATACTTGGCCTTGGGCACCGTGTGTGTGTGTGGACCTGGTATTCCTTATGTTATGGTGACTTCAATCAAACTTTTTAGGGCCAAACCTAGAAAATTTTGCATAGGTGAGTTTTATTATAAAGTCATCTTCAGGATTAGGATTAGGATTAGGCCAGTCGTAAACATGGTTAAGGTACTGTACGTCTCCAGGAAAGTCAATGCAGTGTCCTCGGAAGTCATGAAAACCAATGTGTGTGTGTTTGGGGGTGGGGTGGGGGGGGCAAGTATCCACCTTGTATTCAACAGATCACAGATTTGCCTCTGCACGACTACAGCTACATCTTCATTCAGAGATTCACCCAGGCTGCATCTCATTACTGTAGAGATGCCTCCTCCTTTCCTTCACTGTATCCTCCTCTCCTCTCCTCTCCTCGTCTCCTCTCTCCTCTCTGCTCTCTGCCTGCCCCCAAACATCCCGGCACAGTAAGCTGCTTCATTATCTCCTTTGCAGCCGCTTGATTATCGGAGGAAACATGGGACTATCCACACCCAGCTCTACCCTTTAAATTGACGGCTGCAATAATACAAGGCTGGAAGAATATCGTCATCATATGCATACGATTAGTAAAACACTTTTTATTTTTGTCATGATTGATTATGCCACAGAGAACACACAGTGGCTTACAGCAGCTCTTATCAGTCAGATCCAGGTAAGATCTCACTGTGAGGATTAGGTGTTGCTGAAAATCAACTCCAAAGCCATTTCTTTCAAAATGAATTAGATCCTTTTGTCTCGTTTCTCTCATTTACTCCCCCTCCTTCACAGAGTTTCACAGATGATGTTTTTGGCGATGATGCGATTTAATCAATTCCCATTCAGAAAGGATCTCGACCCCCGTTGGTTCAAAAATGTTTTCCGCTATAATTAAAAAAAGCAGTTTATTCCTCCTCAGCGTGTAAAATGTAAACACCTAGCGCGATCCAGATCCAATACTCGGTGGAAGCTGCTGTGTGAGGGCATGAGTTTATTTGAGCTGGAGTGATTTATAATGAATTCCTCCCATGAGGCATGAAGAAGCGAATAAACTACCCTGCACATGCAAATACCCGCATGATCAAGTGATAGTGACGCGTTCCCAGAGGAGGACGACTCCTCTTTTGCTGTCGAGATCAGTCACAGTCAGACACTGTGTGTGTGTAACATGATACAGGATACAGGACGCTCTGCATAAACATTACGGGTGTCCTAATGTTTGTTAAACTACTCTGGAGTTGTTTCTTCTTTTTTTTTTACTAACAGTTTTCACGCAGCTTTAGGTGAAAATCTTATCTGCAATCAGGCTCATTTCCTTGATATGGGGATTAGAGAGGACTAAATAATCATTAATCTCATCAGATAGGGAGCTCAGAGGCGTTTGCATGCGGGAAACTAACATAAACCACAACAACACACACATAGTTGGGCTATTAGTGAGTCATTTGCATTGTGAATGCCCTAATCTTGGAATGTGGCTGTAATTATACTTCACCGTGACAGCACACACAACACTCGTCGGTCTCTGAAGTCGCTGTCAGTGCAGCTTCGTGTTCAGCATGATGGAGCATGTAGATGATGATGGAGCATGTAGATGATGATGGAGCATGTAGAATGCATTACGTTTGTGCTTCGACATAATCCAGCATGGGATTGGATGTTTTTTTTTATCCCCGACGTTAAGCTGATATCGCTCAGTATTTACGATGAGATTATATAGATATTAGATAAGTGATATTTGAGCATCAACGGTTACACTGCGAACATGAGTCGGCCTCAGTGGTGATTGATTTCAGATAATGTAATAATAAAAATATAATTTGATGTGACGTTAAATCAAAAAAATCATATTGAATCATTTTCTTTAAAGGTGTGTAATGCAGTAAGAGCTTGAAAAACCACTTTGCATTCGTGACCTTACGTGACCTTATATGCGGAGCCCCAGACATGAAAACTTAATAAAGAATTAATAATAGGAATAACTTTCTTATGAATTACCTGGAGAGCTGCACAAGTAAATCAAGCGAAGAGGACTGAAGCTTTGCGATGGACGGAGATAGTGTGATAGGGTTTTAATTTTATATAGATATATATATCTATATATATACATACATATATATATATATAGATAGATAGATAGATAGATATACATATACATACATACAGATACACACATGTACTGTGTAGGAAATGTTTATATTGTTTTAAAAAAGTAAATCCAGAGTTGTCTTCGACTTATATATATATACAGTATATATATATATATATATATATATACATATATATATCTATATGTATAAAGGAAAGATAAAGTTTTTGTTTTGTTTTGAGGGCCACTCTGCATCATATTATTCTGCTTGTTCTGGTGCTTTACTTTATTATTCTGATATTTCTGAGTCAACCCAAATACAATAGAAGTTTAATTTGTGATGCTCTCAGTATGGAAAAGTAAATAATTTAAGGGATTTTTGCCAATAACACTGGCTCACAGCCTTGCTAAAAAACAAAAACAGTTCTTATTGGAAATACTTGCAACTACAGAAAACTGTTGACTGTAACTCTGAATTTCAGTGGGTTTTCGACACCATATTAAACTGGTGTTAATATAAACAATGTCTTGCAAATGCCTGCATGAAATATGCATATATGTTTTTTTCCCTTTACTCTGGACAAATCCAAACCATTCAGATCTCACAAGTTGGTTTATGGCAGTGGTGGATCAGTGGTAGAGCGAGTCGTCTGTAGGGTTCAATTTCCCGTCCTTGTGAAAAACAGTTGGCAGTGTGGCAGTGGGTCGTTGGCCGTGTGTGTGTGTGTGTGTGTGTGTGTGTGTGTGAGAGCAGCTTTGAGTGGCGATCGACACGGGAAAAGTGCATTCACACGTGTTTTCATGAAATGTTTAATAAGTGCAGTTCTGCAGGGAGTTCTGTTTGGGTCTGATAAGCTGCCGGTTGCTGTGACAGTAAATGTTAAGTTTGTTGTGCATTTACTTCACTTCTTAACACCTGAATACAGATTGTGCTCACTTATCAAAAACATTTTTTTCCAAAATAGCAAAGTTTGGACATGCACAGTGCAATCTGCATTACATTTGTAATCTATTCTACACTTTTTCACTGAAAAAAGAAAAAACAAGTCATGAAACATTCATTCAGACCTGATTTTTGGAAAAAAGGGACAGCATTATTATGCTTTTCCACTACATAGTACCGCCTTGCCTCGCCTCGGCACGGCACGGCTGGTTGGTTTTGGGTTATAATATAGTACCTCCTCAACGTGGGCGGAGTCATCACTGCATGAAACTGCTGTGACTTTGTTTAATACGCGACACAAACACACAAACGAGTGAGCAGGGGTTTTTTTCCGCTGTAACTGAATCATTAGAATCAGTAAATGAAAAAGATTTGTTCAGTGCTGTCGCTACATACACCAGACTCCTCTGTGAAATATTGAGATCTTAGACATTTCCCTGGTAATTGTTGGAGATTAAACCACGTGTTTTAGGATTGTTAAGTCTTTTTAACTGAGCTACAGTTTGCCATTGTTCGGCTTGACTCGTGTGTCGTGTGCATAGTAACGCCTCAACACTCGCTTGGAACCTCGTCAGAGCAGGTACTAACAAAAATGACCTGTGCTAGTGGAAACACACCTTAACTGTGCCGTGCCGAGGTGAGCCGAGCCGAGCCGAGCCGGTGGAAACGCACCAATTCATTCAGACTTGATTTTTGGATAAAGTGACATCCTTATGCCCTTTTGCAAGTTTTACAGATTTTTAAGTCTTTTTTAACTGATCAACAGTTCAGAGACACTCTGACCAATCACTGGACAGACAGACAGACAGACAGACAGACAGACAGACAGACAGAGGCTTCGTCCACACACGTTGTCCTCTGCTGTCCACACACACACATAGAAAGGCCTCAGTGGACGTGGGGCTCGAGCCTTTCTTTCTGCACGTCTCTGTGCCGCCCACCTTTTCAAAGTAATGAGAGTGAAATGTTAATCCCTAAAGTAAGTGCTGAGTGGTCGTACAGTAAAAAGCCAGCACTCAACATAACAGTGTTTGTAATAAGGTTTTTCAGTGAGTGGCTTTAAGATAGAATACCAACTCTGTGCTGCCGACGACAGCGACCTTTAAGTTAATGCACGACACACTGTTGCGAGAGTCTGCGAGGTAATCTGAGGTTTGTGTGATCGGCAGTGTGTGACTGGACGACATCAGTGTGGATGTGGTGAATGAATGTAATGGAGGATTGAAGTGGATCATGTCCATGATGTGTCACGCTTTTTTAAAAAAGATATATATAGTTATATAAATATGTATGTAAGCCTATTTGTCACTGTTGGGTTTTGTATGGAGATTAATGTGAAGTGTACACACACACACACACACACACACACACACACACACACACACACACACGTGCTGGTTCTGCATTCTTTGTGTGGACCCTCATAGACCCTAACCGTAACCATGGCAACTAAATGCCAAAACCTAATTCTTCCTCAAAGCCTGTTAAAAATTCTGTGGACCACACACACACACACAAACTTGTTTTTATATCTTAGTGAGGACATGTCATCCACCTAGTATATTCCTTAGCCTCGTACACTAAACCTAAACTAGGGCTGAAACAATTCCTCGATTATTAATCAGTTACTAAATTAATCGTCAACTATTTTGATTATCAAATAATCTGAGTGTTTTTCAGCCCCTTTAAGTGTGAATATCTTCTTGTGTCTTTGCTCCATAAAACAAAGAGTTTTTTGGAACAAAACAAGACATTTGAGAACATCATTCTTTCCGGGTTTGACAAACACATTTTACGGACCAAACAATTACGAAAATAATCGACAGATTAATCGATTATGAAAATAGTCGTTAGTTGCAGCTCTAACCCTAACCCTAAACCCAACGCTAACACTAGCCTTAAAACCCCTAAAAAAAAGCCCCTTAAAGTTGTGGAGAATCAGTCCTCTTGTCTGGCATGGAGACCGAAACCTGGTCCTAATGAGGCAGAATCTAATTTCAGGGCTAAGGTTTGTTTGTAATAAAATGGCCAAAATAACGTTTATTTAGCAATAACAAACAAACAGGAAGCCTATTTTCTTAATGTCTCCAGAATTAGGAGTGGAAATGACAAAGTTGGATCAAAACTATACTTTTAAATCATTTACCCTCAGTTTATAATGGTTCAACTCTTTCTCTTGTGCTTTTATGTTGCTCCACTTCCACGTTTAACAGAACAGTGTCGCAGATTATGTTCCCCATCAGAGCAGGTCTTAACCCTGAAAAATGCCCCTTAAAGTTGGGTGTGGTCCAGACTAAAAATGTCCCCACAAAGATAGCGCGCACACACACACACACACACACAGAAACAGACAAACAAACACATAAACACCACCTTGTCACAACTGTTTTCAGCTCTCATCTGAAACGAGAACATGCCCCGGGCTGTGCTGCGAGATGGAAGTCAAAGACAGAACAAAAAAAAGAAGAGGAACAGAGAGAGAGAGAAATAAAATAAAAGAGAGAAGCCAAAGGGGAGAACACTGAGGGAGGAGAGAGAGAGGGGGAGAGAACAGGACAGCGGCTGTGGATCAGCCTTGAGGGTCAGCAGTGTGAGAGTTGTGCTTCATTGTATCCCCCCCCCCCCATCCCATCCCATCCCCACACCATCCATCCCCGACTACGGAGCCACCCTGTCTCCCAGCCACACCCTGCAGCAGCTATTTAACATGGAAATTGATTTAAACAGAGGCTGAGATATCCACAGTGGGACCCGAGGACAGGTGCCTGCAGTCAGCAGAGAGGAAGCTAATGAGAGGTGAGAGACCCGCGCGCTGCTAACAAGGAAAGCAGAGAGCACGACGAGGTGGGAGAGCACACGGAGAACTGGAGGGAGGGAGGGAGGGAGGGAGGGAGCAAGAACTGGGAGGGGGGAGGAATTGAAGTGAAATTGGAGAGAAATGAGGCGGTCGAGAAAATGTTATCATTTCCGACTCCGGCTCCTCTGCCAACTGTGACACGAGGAAAAAGAAAGAAAGAAATGAACGGGTGAGAAAAGCCAGTCCCTGTGTGTGTGTGTGTGTGTGTGTGTGTGGGTGTAGAACTACAGTCTGTGGGTTAGCATAATATTCCACTCAGGCGGAAAGAACTGTTGGTTCATATTTGACCCGAGTGGAAGTGAAGTTTCTGCTGTAATATCCAGTGAAAGTGCTCACTAATTGCTTATGCAGAGCAGAAGTTAAAAACACTTTGTGAACTTCTTTGCTCCGACTTCCTCACACAAGAGTCGTCTCCATTCTGACGACCTACAGTTCTTGTTAGACCTGGTGTGTCCAAAGTCAAGTTTCATTTAAGCAGATAGTTGCACTTTGACCCCAGAGTCCCGGGTTCACAACACAAGCTGTAACAGATGCAGATCTATGATGTTACTGAGATGATCAATGATGATGATGTTTCTTTGTTTTTCTCGTTTGGGGAGGTGTGAACACGCAACCAAACTCTGGTCCGCCTAAGACATAGGTCTTGGTTCACTTCAAGTGGACCAAATGCAGGAAGCGGACTACAACGTAGGGCATTGTGGGTAAACACAACCAGAACATACATGCTTGTAGAACGACGCCTGACATCTGAACACAGATTGTGTCGAGCAGCGTGCAGGTTCTCATGCATACAGTGCAGTTAGTGGATCCGCTCCAGATGCCTGGCACTGTGGTCTCTAGTGAGGGAACCTTGAAAGGTGCCCAGTTTGTGTCTCATCCCTAATTATGGCTGTTTATATTGTACACCAAGGCCTGGTTAGACCAAGATGTGAGTTATTACACTTAAAGTTAGCTGAAGATGAAAGTTTCCTCTCACAGTTATCTGACTGAAGGCAGAATTGTTCACTCCTGCGTGACTTAGATTTGGTTGCAAAATGAAAATCGTGACAATGAATGAAATGCATTTTCAAATCTGGCCCTCATTAAAAAAAAGGTTTGGACACCGCTGTTTTAACATCATTGATAAATAGTCCCATAATAACACTGTAGCACAATTCAATTCAAGGTCCAGTAGCTTAGACATCACACAACATAACCAGTATGATGAATAAAGAAATGAATGAATAAAATGCTAAAAAAATCAAACAATTACTAGATAATAATATTAATAAAATAACTATAGCAGTGCAAACTGAGTGAAAACCAGAGGAGGGAGATCGGAAAGACACCTTCTCGTCTCCATTTATGTGACCAATCACAGGACAGTTCAGAACACACTCTTGTTCTGCAGCAGCTACGAGTGACTACACTGCTAAGAATCTAAAAAAGAGTTGCATTAACGTACATTTCATTGACTGTGGTCGTCTGTCACACGTCAAACCAGTGTGTGCAATTGTCTAAATTGTGATGTCACTTGTCACAAACCAAAATGGATGCAATTGAAGAGAATTACGTTCACATGCTCCTTTTCTTACTGTCGAGAAACGCTGTAGCTCAGAGGATTCAATTCTTCTTTAGACAGTGTGGTCACAGCGTGATATCTGTGAGAGACACATCCATGCTGCTGCTGCTGCTTTTCTTTGGATTAATACTTAAAAATAACTGTGACTTTTACGTTTGACATTTCCTGGATAAAAATGACAGAACACAATGCCGTCGGCCTCCTTCCTGAGGACTCCAGCGGCCGGGTTTGGCCCAGCCCACCGCCTGGAACCGGGAACCGCTGCTGTAAACCAACTTCATTTTCCAGAAACCTGTCAGCATCAGCAGCAGCAGCAGCAGCCATGTCAGGTGAAAATAGAGCAGCCTGTCATGGTGTCAAAGCCGCCTCGTGATGGATGGATACATTAGCTTGGTTTTTGGTGGGATTTTAGCGTCATGTTTCAGTCTATTTAAAGAGCAAAAAGAATCCCACAGTCTTTGGAGATCCAAGAGGGAACGAGCAGCTTTCTGTCCAAACAAGGCGTGATGTGACACTCACACATTTGTTGTCAGCCTTCAGTGGCTGCACCTCACAATGAACCGCTGTGAACTGAAGTCACGTCCACACGGAAACGTAAATGATCTTACGCCAGGACTGTGAGTTGTACTGTAACTAGAGCTGCAACTAACGGTTACTTCCATAAACCATTCATCTGTCGATTATTTTCACGATGAATCGCGTCAGCGTTTGGTCCATCACATGTCAGAAAACATTACAAATGTAGGTCAGTGTTCAACAAACCTGGAAATGACGATGTTCTCAAATGTCTTGTTTTGTCCACAAACCAAAATGATTCCGTTTTTAATGAAGAAAATATTCACATTTAAGAAGCTGAAACAATCACAAATCTCGTTTTAATCATGAAAAAAGATTCACAATAGCTTCCAAATAGTTGACGATGAATTTAGTAATCTATTAATCGAGTCATTGTTGTTTCTTGACGTTTCTGTGTTCATATTTAGCGACTTTACAAAGTAAAAATACAGGTTTTGTTTTCTCTAAATCTCTAAAGACACGACATGTTCCAGTCTAGATATCTCGTGTCTTTTCAGCCTGACTTTAGTTACTTTTCATTGACAGTAGTTAAACAATCTCCAAACACAAGACAATGAATGAATGAGAGAGAGAGAGAGAGAGAGAGAGAGAGAGAGAGAGAGCTGGGAACATGACTTGATCATTTTGCTAAAGTACCGTATTTGTTGTCCACACGTTGTCATGTCTCCATGTGGACGGGGCCCTAAATGAGAGCTGTCTTCATTACTTTTGATGTAAAATCAGTGTGATCAGTCGTGGCTGGAACACCACTCACTTTACCTGTCTGCCTGTCTGCCTGTCTGCAGATTAGAGCAGTAAAGCTGCTGTCTCACTGATCTCTGCCTGCCTCTCTGGGCAGATTGTAAACCTCACTGAACGACAGCTGTGCTGCTCTTTGAATGTGATCTCGCTATTTGATAAATGTTACGCAGGAAGCATGACAGGTGTGACATTTTCTCCTGTCTGTCTGTCTGTCTGTCTGTCTGTCTGTCTGTCTCACACACTGAATCAGCCCTCGCTTCTTTTCTCCTTTTGTTTCATTAATAAATAACCAGAGTTGTGCTTCCAGACCCTGCCTGGCTGGCACATCTGCAGACACTGGTGGTTTTTTTTTATTCCCACATTGCACTGCAACATCGAGTGAGTCTTCCATGGCAACCAATCCAAAAGTAAGATTCATCCACTTAATATAGCTGGCCTAGTTTGTCTCCCTCAGCCCCCACAGAGCACACTGCCATCCGTGGTGATGACTGGGCCCCAGTGCTGCTGACTGCATGGCACCAACACAGTCTGGGAGTTTGCTGTTCTACCGAGGGAAGCCGTGAAGAGAGAGAGCTGACATTTTAATATAGACTCTTAAAATAGCACCACCTGTAAAGAACTGATGCTTTAATAATAAGAGAACTGTGCACGGGAATCTGAAGTCTTAGGGAAAATGTGAGCGCTGGATACTAACCTATGAAAGCCTCTCCAGTACTTTGACTCAAAGACACGGTCTTATTTTGAGTTTGTAGTCTTTTCTGTTTCACTTCTTTTGAATCTCTACATAGTTGTTTGGGTCTATTTTGTCATTTTGCATCTTGTAGTTGTGAGTCTTTTTGTTTTTTTGTGTGTCTACTGTAACTTTCAGTTTTCTCATCACTACTCAAAGAACAGAGGTAGAAAAAGCACTCAGAGACCTCAAACCCTCCCAATCTTCCCAAAGTCCAGGTTTGTTTTGAAACGACGCGATGAGCAAATTGCTAAAGCTGCAGTCTAATCTAACTGCACCGCAATGTTCCATCACGACAAGAGTCTCCTCCAGCACATCCTGAACATCCTGAGCGGGGTTGAGGTCTGGACTCTGTGGTGGCTGATCCACGCGTGAAAATGACGGCGTCTCGATGAATCCTCTCTGGTCAACTGTTGACTTGTGTTTATCTTTAACTGATTGATATCCACTGTGTGTCATCTGTGTGCCAGTCTCACATCTATGCTGTCTAACCTCCTGAGTGCACAGACCTCTGATTATAGAAGACATCCCTACTCTGGCCCTCTGCTCTTCCCCCGGGGAGATCAAGGACACACAGGGACAGCTCACTCCCCTTTAAGCACCTTTGAGTCCCGCAGATTATTGTGGGTGTTGATGCAGCAGCAGCAGCAGCAGCAGCGGCGGCAGCAGCAGCAGCAGCAGCAGCAGCAGCAGCAGCAGAGCTGGGGGAGGCTGATTGTCACCGTCTTCACAGTCAACAGCATGTGATGTTCCTCCGATGGTGCGAAAGATCCAGCGATCCAGTTTTCCGCCATATCGGGCCCACAGCAGCGTCTCCACATTATCATTTTTAACACGTCCTCCCCCGCAGCATATATAACCCCCCCTCCCACCCGTCCCCCAAACACCCCCACGTCTGAAAAAGACAGGATGGCCTGGCCTCCCGTCTCATCTCCCACGTTATGTGACCGTCCGCGGTGACTGCACGGCGGTGGGCAGAGGCGAGCTACAGCCGACAGGGAACATCACAGATGACTGATACTCGGATTCAACTCTTTGCTTTTATTGATCATTGCAGGGTAACATTTTTTCTCTCTTCCACCTCGCGTGGCGCCTCTTGACAGATCATCAATTGAAACAAAAGGAGACAGATTCCATACCATCATTTGTCTTTCATTAAATTACCAGAGACAAAGAAAATCATTATTTTCATACATATAAGCAGATAAAAAAAATGAATTGTTTTGGTTATGGCCCATTCCCTAATATGTAATGTTGTGTGCTGTAAGCTGGCAGCTTTTCCAATAAGCGGAATGATGCTGCCTCTGAGCAGAGACATTTGTTCTCCACACAAAAAGTGGAGTTTCGACCTCTAGATGTAACTCGGCGGAAATGGCAGAGCGGGGAATCAAATCAACACAGGCCTGATGGGTAGATGGGTAGATGGAAAGATGGATAGATGGAGGGCAAGTTTGGTAATGTCAGTCTTCACCCGCGCTCTCACACTGGAGATGCTGACGCGTGTTTGGTTCTGAAAGTGTTGCACATTTGTGCGGCGGGAACATGCGAGTACATGCAAATGTGTTGCCGTCAGTGCATTAGCATGTGATATCCTCGGGGCCGCGCGGTGCCAAGATGTGGCAGCGGTCAACTCGCCCATCGCCAGATAGTGATCCGCGCTCTGCGGCCGTCGTTCACTCATGAGTACAAGCCCACGCAGCAATAAGGCACTGAGACTTGAATACTTAGTCTTCCTGAATGCAGCTCGCCTTACAAAAAAAACTCTAAAAACAATTTCACAGCTTACTATAACAGGAGTGCTCATTTTATGGCGAGTTAGTCTGTAACAATTACATTTGTGATCTGTGGAAACTGTGTGTATTCAATGTTATAAAAATAATTACACAATGATAACGCACAGTAATTCAATATCAACATGATATGTAGTCATCGTAAAAAAAAAAAAAAAAAAAAAAAAGCAGAGCTGTTTTTCAGTCTATGGTCGTTCTGAACGTCTCCGCTGACCAGCTGCAGCCTCCTCCTCTTCCTCCTCGCACTAAATCAGCCGCCCTCTGTGGGTCAACTGGCAGCCGGCCACCACAACCCTGGCTCCCCGCCCCTCCCGCCGCCCCGCCAAGCACAGAAATGGGCATCGGGCCACTACTTTTTCCAAAGAGTGCCCCGAGAGAGTCGTTCCGACCACCTCCATGTTGTGAGCTGTTCCCGTGCATGTCCTCACTGCAGGAGAGAGAAAAGAGCACAGACACTGACGTGAGCGTGAAGTCACTCAACCCTCCTGAGCTTTGCTGCCATTTCATTAGAAATTATTTTTTTTTTTTTTTTTTTTTTTTTTTTAACCTGTCCTGTCCAGTACCCAGGACATGTAATATGATTGACTGCATGCCTTTTGGTGTCGGACAGATTTGATATGTGCAGGACGAGTCTGGGATACTCGGAACTGCAGTATTTTTATTTATTCGTTTTAGGATTATGTGTTGCGGGCAGCCGGACCGGACAGGGGGATTCATTAGAAATTATTAATTATAAAAAAACTAAACATGAACTTATCCGACTAATGTAGCTTTAGAGAGGGAGTGCTTAGCAAAAACAAAGCCCACTATAAATTCCTTTTTTTAAATCAGATTTGTAAGCAGTGGCTGCAATAATTGATTAAAAGGTCATTTTCCAGCAGCAGCAGCATCATCATCATCAGCAGCATCAGCAGCAACAGCAGCTCTTCAAACTGTAGCTAAGCAACGTTTTTAACAAGTGAGACTTCATTACTGGCAAGACGGATGATTGTGGGTTAGTGTGTTAATTTTTCAATCAACAGCTGACGCGGTCAGAAGTCTCAATTTCAGTGTTTTTGCCACTTAATTAAAAACCAGTGGATTCAGAACTCTTCCTTCCTGATTTCTGCAGATTAGTTCACATTAGATTTCAAACAGTCTTTCGACTGCGCCGTGGAACACTTCCATGTTTAACACCAGCCTCCTCTGTGGCTGAGCGCTTGTGCATGTTACTTTCGGCGATTTTTTTTGGACACCGAGATGGCGGCGACTCGATTTTCCCCCCTGAAAGAAGTGCCACACACGTGGGTACGCCATCATCGTTACCATAGCGACCCATGCCGATTGCTTGGTTATGTCTGGAATCACAAATTCCCTCGCAAGTAACAGTGCAGAAGTCTGCGAGAAAGAAAACAAAAAAGATCTGAAATGAGACAGAAATCCATTTGGCCTGCAGTGGGAACACAGTCTTTGTTGCCTCCTCAGCAGAGCAACAAAGACCCAGACTGTTTCTCTTAACGTCTGGAAGTAAGGCAGCATACGTCGTTTATTATTTATTTTAGAGGAATAAAAACCAGCTTTTTAACAAAAACCACAATTGTGACACGTTACCGTCACAAAGAAAAAAAGGATTTTATAACTTTTCTGTAAGAAAACTGGTGACAGCCGTGTGTTTGAACACAATCCCCAAACAACTGAGTGACCTTTCTCTCAAAAGAACGCCCTGAGATGGTTCCACTGACCAGCTTCAACTCCAGCACTACTTTCCAAGCCTTCATTTAACGTTGTAATGCCTTCCAGACACACAGAGGACATCATGAGAAATCCCTCTGACACCTCTTTCCCTCTCATTGGTTCTGTTCTGGAGAATCTCCAGAGTCCTCTCACTGCTGCTGCTGCTGTTTTCTTTCCTTCCATCTGAGAGAGAGAGAGAGAGAGCGAACCTTGAGCCTACAGATGCTCATTAGTCACTTTCTCTCTGAGACCGCGCTGACACCGACGATGCTTTCTCCCTCCCTCAGAATTGCTGAAGGCTAGTGTGTGACCACACACACACACACAGTCAAAAGCAGAGCGACTTAAACAGGAGCTGGGCAATCGTCAGGATCAACCAACCTTTAAAATGCTGTGAATGTCATGAAAGTGCTGCTGCTGCTGCTGCTGCTGCACACTCAGACTTACAGGCTGAAAAAAGGACAGTGCTGGTGATTTTGAACGACGGACACAGAGAGGAATCTGTCTGAAAGAGACACTGAAAACTTTCCTTCCTTCCTGAATTCAGCTGCGAAGGCACTCAGATTACTAGAGATATTGGAAAACAAATGCATGAAAGGTTATCTAAAATTTAAATCTAGCACTTTATGGATGGTTTGACATTTTGAGGAAAGCACTTTTTCACTTTCTTGACGAGTTTAGATGAGAGGATGAATGCTATTCTTGTGTCAGTAGAGTGAAATAAGCTACTAACAGCTGTTCTAGTCTGGTGTTGTTGCACACAATCGCTTTTTCCTCGTTTGGATAAATGCGGTAAAAACGTCACTTGTCTCTGGGAGTGAATGGAGCAGAATTATCATTATAGAATTATCATTATAATGAATTATTATCAGTATTAATAACTGGGCCTGAAATGAACTTCCCCCTGTTTCAAAGACCAGCGGCCGTCACTGGAGTGTAACCCCCCCCCCACCTATGTACAAGTGTTCATGAATGCACCGTTTGCGATTCAGTAAAAATAAAAAGGCTCTGCTGCTACAAAAGCAATGAAGCTTTTAGCAAATATAAAGCACTTGGATTGATTGATTCTACACTTTTCACAAAAGTTTCCCATTTATGCAAGTGGATTTTCTTCTCAGACAAACATGAATGGACACTAATGGCTGCCTGGGAGGTAGAAATCAATCTAAAAAGCTGTGCGGAGAGTGATAATGGGGGGAAAAAGAAAAGAATATGGAGCGTGTAGTTAATGCGTGTGTATGGGGCAAGCAAAGTCCAACAGTGTGGACCTGTAAAATGGAGGAGGGTGCAGCGGAGAACCAACCTGAGGTGTATTTGTATGGTCTCACTCGGGCAGACTGTCAGTCTCTGGGCACTCAGTGACCGATAGCTGTGCCTGAAGGAAGGACAAACCCCAAATCAATATCGTGTGGAAGAACAGTGGGAGAAACTTGAGACAGGTATCATGCAAAGTCTACAGGAGAAGATCTGCTCATGCAACTCAAGCTTTTTGGATAACGTCGTACAGGCACAACCTTTGAAATATTAACAGTAAGCAAATGAAAAAAGTAACAGCAGACGATCTGGACATCCATTTGGCTTTCGTTCATTTTAGCAAGAGTTGCGTTAACACTAGTCTAATGTATTTTGTTAGTACACAGAACAGTTATTTTGATACATGAAATCCACGACTGTATGATATTGGAAGTTACGTTTTTCTTACTTTTGAGTGGATTCTTTTTTTTGTTGTTGTTGTTGTTGCCATGACTGTGGTGAGACTTTTAAGAAACTACTCGTTTACCAGCAAGTTTATGTCAATGGATAAACACACTAGAACGAAATTACACATTTAGGGTTAGGTTACCTTTACGGTGGAGTTCTCTAGGTTATAACCGTCCTCTCCATTGCACTGCCATTACTCTGCACTAAAGTAGGCGCCGCGCCGGCGTCATTCGTGACAATGAAGCCTAGACCTGAATGGTGGTTTGAACTCAAGTTAATTTTCAGATGCTATAAAAGCAAACTCTCATTAACGATTACGACCACAGGTAAGAGGATTGAAAAAGTCTTATACATACCCAGGCATTCAATGCTTTAGAACTCTATACACATTAGGAAGCTATCCAGGTTATTTTAGAGGTCTTACCTCTGGGTCCTTTTTAAAAAGTATAGAAAGAGAGAGAGAGAATAAGTTGTGCTCTTTTGATAATCAATCAAGACATCATTTAGTAGGGTTAAAGTCGTCAGGCGTCAATACATTCATTTAGATTTAAAATGCGTTTTGAATGAGAAACAAAAGGAAAACACCTGCATCTGACTGCTGAAGGTTGTTTAAAAAAGGCCATTTCAGAATTTTACTAGGACAGGAAACAAATAAAGCAAGTTAAGTTTCATAAAAAACAAACTAAGCTTTATTGACAAACTGCTGCAAAACATCTTTTGGACAGATTTAGTAACCTATTTAGGCAAGCTTACACATGTAGCATAATGCATTTTATGGAGAGGGTACAGATAAACAGTTAGTTTTAAAATATGTACAAGAGTTAGGATTGAGCTGCAGGATCCCTTCTCTGTAGAAAGAGAAGACCCATGTGGAGATTTTTGTCCCAATCCTTTCTTTGAGTACTTTGTGCATGCAGTTTATAGAGTCAGATCACAAAATGAAGACCTGAACTGTGTTTTAAGCATAACAGGAGGCCAGCTCTTGGCTGTGTTCTTATTAAAACAAACATTTTTGTCTTCAGAATCGTAAAATTAACGTTTTTTTAACATGTATAACAAATTGAGGATATGAGGACAGTCCATCTCAACAGTGTCTATTAGGGCTATATTTCAAAACTCTACGTACAATGACAAATATTGCTGACTAATCCTAAATGGACAATGTTTTAGAACTATTTAAAAACAAACCATCATTCAAAAATGAATAGTAATGATTCCATTAACATTGATTCTTTAACCTTCACTTAATTTAACAGTTGTTTGATTTTTTTTTTTTAAAAGTCTATATTACATGATTGAAAGTTTTAAAAGGTCTTTTATTTAGCTATATTAAAAAGAATTTTGAAATGTAGCCTAAATGGGAATCTGCAACTGACCCTCGACAGATTCTTTGTATTTATAAACAATTATAATGGACTCCTTAGACAAGTGGGTGTGAGCCACCGACTCCACTAGAAATGATTATTCCAAAACAGTTAAAAAATTAACGGTCAACAATGCAAAAAAAGCCAGAGGGGGGTAAAAAAGAGTCAGAGAGAAAAATACAGCAACATAAAATAAAAAAATTTAAATGAAAAGGAACAAAAAGGGTCACCAACTTCTCTTTTTAACTCGTCTAAAAGCCGCTTTGGTTGGTTGAATGGATGGGTGGGTGTGACAAAGTAGTGGTGGTGGCGGTGGTGGGGAGGGAGTTAGCGGCCAAATCACAAAAACCAGTTCCAATTTTCAGTTCCCAATTTGCTCTCTCGTATAAAGTCCGGCGTAGGAAAAGACCAAACCAAAGACAAAACGGACAATTACTTTTGTCGGGCTGCTTAAAGCAAGAGCTGCCATGGTAGACAGGCGGTAGTCAGGGCGACACGTTAAGGGTGGCGAGTCCGCTTCAGTACTGTCGGTATGGGTGATCCCGGTAAGTCGTCTTGGCACCTCTGGAGATGGGAGGGGCTTTTCCTGGACCTAGTTGCTGGGTCCCATTCCAGTCGTCCTGGCCTGGAGAGGACACAGACACAAACAAAAACACACAGGCTTCAAAACACAGACACCCTGACGAGCTCTGCGCTGATGCCGTTTAAGAGTAAAACATAGTCCTTACCATACGACTCGTACGAGTCTGTGGTCTCTCCGTGTCCGTAGTCATAGTATTCTGGCTCTCTGGTCAAAGACGGGCAGAAGAAGAAAAAATAAATCACTTTTATTATTTGAAAAACCGCCAAGTAACTGCTGATCTTAACATCTAGTAAGAGGATAATTGGCTTCAAGATTAAAGCTTTCACTCTCCAGTACTGAACACCTGAGTTCTGGCTGCTTCTCTGTCAAATACCAGAGTGCAGAGAGGCGGAAAAGTGTTTCCACTTCTTCTCAAATCCCACCTCGAGTCAATCTAGCAACTAAGAAGGAAGTAAAAAAAAAAGCAAAACAAAAAACGTTAAAGACGTGTGGTTGACTCACGCCTGCGGCTGACTGTAATAGTTGTCGTACGACTCGTAGGACGTGTCTGTGTAGCTCTCATCGTAGCCCTGAAGAGGGAAGGAAACAGAGAAACAGAGTCAGATTTGAGGAGGGACTTGTCTGTAAATCATGAATGTCAAGATGTCCCCAAAGTGCTTCCATAGCACTACAGCAAACTGATGTTGGATGAGCAGTTCAAAGCTAAGTGGGTGCCCAAAACAATGAATGACTTCCCCACTTACATATTCATCGTAGTTCTCAGAGGCTGCAGTGGAGGAGTGCTGGTGTGGTGGGGGCGCCATCCTCTGGGGAGGTCCGGCAGCTGGAGGCCTCGCACGAGGTGCCACAGCTCCTCTGGCAGGTGCTGCAGGGGGCCCTCCTCGACCTCCCGGGCCACCCCTCACTGGGCCGCCTCTGGCTGGGCCACCTCGGGTCACGCCTCCCCTCACAGCACCTCCACGAGGAGGCATTCCTCTTCCCCTAAAGACGAGAGCCGCGGTCATTACTCTAATCTGTAGTTACCGTCTTATTTAAGTAACGCGTTTATTATTGAGCGAGTACAAGCTAAGGTGCTTAAAGTGAAGTCATGACAGTGAAAGCACCGATTGTTGTCAGGAAGAGAAAACACATAATTACATAACCTTTATTTTCTCCATCTCTGAAGCAGAAACACAATACTAGATGTGCTGCCAGCGTAAACCTTTGACTTATTGTTATTTAATGCGTTTGCTCGAATGTTCATCAAGACAAAAAAACAACAGAAAAATCAATAAGCTACAAAAACTTGCACCGTTGACAAATGTGGCCTGTTGTTTCCAGTCATATCCTGTTTCAGAGGCTAACTTTTACCATTTAGAATAACAGCAGCAACATTTTCAGGCTGAGAAATTTAGGTATGAGTAAACCTTTTAAGCCGTTAGAATCAGGGAGCCTGAGGTCTTAATGGTATCAGGGAAAACCTTTGCACTGTGCCTTTTCAAAAACAAGCCAATAAAACCACTTTACATCAGACGGCTGTCTTATAACACTAAGCTTATAGGCAACATAGAATATGAAGTGTATATGAAGGCATTTTCTGTTATACACAATTACAGAAAAGCCATTCTAACTGTTCTTCTAATCTTACTCAGATCTTTTTATTACCTCGCCGACACAGCCACTGTTATACAAGAATATCTGTGTGTGTGTGTGTGTGTGTGTGTGTGTGTGCACGAGCGTCTCCTCACCTGTGCGCTCCAGCAGGAGGGATTCCACGGCCCCTGCCCGGCATGCCCCCGCGACCTCGGGCTCCGTGCTCCTGGCCTCCGTTCAGGTAGCTCATCTCCATGAACTGCTCTTGGCAGATGTCATCCATCATATCCTAAACACATGCACACAATAAGAGGACACGTTAAAAACCAAGAGCACATTACGTAGGAGAAGTGAAAAACGAGGGAAGAAAAGTGTGCAGGAACGAGTGGAGCACAATTACAGAGATGCTCAGCTTTCCCCTAATGTTTAACACAGCGAGTGGAAGAAAAAGTCTCAGCGCCAGTGAGTCAGAGTGTGAGAGGGGAGGGAGGGGTCATGAATGTGGGAGGTTGGAAACCATCCATCCACGCTCGCCGTCTCCATGTGCCTCCTCTCCATCATGCACAAAATGTAAATCACTTCTGCCTGCACTTCCTGACAGGTCTGCATCAGAGGTTTCTTTTTTATTCCGTCTACAAAACAGTAAGTGAGGGTGGGTGAGCGAGCACGCAGCACAAACTGACGCCTTTCTGTGAACCCAGTCACAAGAGCGACACACTGACCCAATCAATACTTATATAAATGAGTCTCTGGACTGAAATCGTGACATTGCACTGACAATGTTGAGAAAGGAGCAGGGGGGGGGGAGGGGGGATACTAGACCATGCTGCGCACAACATGGCTTTCAATTCTTTTCAATTGAGCAAAAAGCAGAAAAAAAAACATCTGACTGATTACAAATTACGAGCGCGACTGCACTTGCATTTAACAAACCACTGAGGTGACATGTCTTTATCCAATGAGGTATTTGGATTAATGAGGTTTCTTACATTCTCAAAAGATGTATTGTTGAAAAATAACAAGCTATGCAAATCACTGACACAGAAGCAAGCCCCCTGCTTTCTGCATTTACATTAGCAGACAAAAAAAGGACTGAGGAGGAATCGTCAAAGATGACTGGAATACCTGAGAAGACCAGGTGATGCATAAAACATTTCCTCGACAAATCATGTCCACCCATTTTCTCAGAGATTTATTCATCAACATATTTCCCATTCTCAGATGAAGGACTTCCAGTCTGACAGATTACTTTTTACATAACATGGCAAAAACCAGCATTGACTCTCATCCAACTTATTATTCCTTCTGAAAAGGACCCTCCACACTAATTAAAAACTGTGAGGCATCTCAAAAAACCCCTGGGCAGGAGCCATTGTTCCAGCACTACGGTTTCTTACAGCTGGATCTGACAGCAGACGGCGCTGGCCCACGCTTAAGAATCTCTCGGCATAAAACCAATAAAGCCCACATAACTGTCTGGGAGCTGTGCATCTCCGGAGCGACTCCTGTCACTCCCTGAAGAACGGAAATCATACTGTGAAGACACAGTGAAGGACGGACTTGCGGACGAGCCATATCAAGGGGTGACCCCGCCGACACTGTGAAAGCAAACCCGATTCATCCTCTTACGACGATTGCTTTACGTGTCAGGACTGTGCCGGAGCAGAGAGAGCTGTGATGACACCGACCGACATGTGGTCGCCTATTCTGAAACGGATATCCTCAGTTATGCCTCAACTCAACCCTCTTCTAGACGAGTATTCCATCTGTGCACTGACTTTTAGACAAAAAAAATGTGTGTACAACTGATGAAACAATTACTCCATTAATAGACTGATAGAGCAGCAGAGATTCAATTTAATAATGTAGTCAATTGGCGGGGGAGGAAACCTCCAAGGTATTTGAAAACATTAACATAGCACTGCATCAATTAAACCATTTTACATATCAAACAATAAATTAGAGAATCAACAGATTCATTGAAATATAATCATTGACTTGTTCGAGTTATATTAAGCTGGCAACTCATCAGTAAGCTGCACAATACAAATGTCATTAGAACTTTACTCAAAGCACTGTTTTGTCTGTCAACTCTTCAAGACATTGCTTTAGCCTTTCATAATTTCCCTTAAATGTCTGCTAAATAATTAATTGAATTAGTTGGGGGGGGGAAGAGGGTTGGTAGTTACATTTCAAAGTGCAGCCCGTGCAGGGAAGGAAGCAAACAGACAAACAAACAAGCCAACAAGCAAAGGCAAACTCACGGGAAACAGGAACTTCTTGACTTCCTCCATGGCGTGTGCCATGCGCAGGTAAGCCTCTGGAACGGGGGCAAACACCTCAATGAATACATGCAGGTCCATGGACAAGTGGGCGTACTTGGGCTCGCCGCCTTTCCTCAACCCCTCCTCCTGAAAAAAAAAAGTCAAAAGAAGTCAAAGACAGCACAGCTACCACCTCAAAAAGGGGCATTGATGTGTTAACGCCATTTTTTATATCGTAGTCTGAACAGGCAGGAAACAGGTTCTGTGTAAGATCCTGAGGGTTCCTGAAACAGATGTATGGACACAGCTGCCCTTGGCTTTACATTAAGTCCTGCCAGTTGACATTATCTGGGCTCATTGCCTGCTGCCCCCCTAAAGTATAGGCCAGATGCCTTATGGCTTCAAGTACTCTCGCACAGGCGTTTAGCACTGTATTCGTGTGTGTGTGTGTGTGTGTGTGTGTGTATCGTACCTTGGTTTTGTCTCTCATGGATCCTTTGCCCAGCACAGAGATCTTGGCTCCAGTCTCTTCTTGTAGCCGTTTGATTGTGTTACCCTGAGGTCCCAAAATCTTCCCCACAAAATTGAACTAATAACAAAAGCAAAGCAGAAAAACACCAGAGTTACAATCAAAAAGGGAGAGACCAGTTTAATGCAGAGAAAGTGAAGGAGCGATCGCTGGCGGAGAAGAGGGCCTGTTGTGCACACCACAGCCCGTAAGAAGTAGATTTACCAAGGAAGGTCGATAGGAGCCCTTGAGGGCTGCGATACCGCCGGTTACCATTTGCTACAATTATCCAAGCACTGAGCCAGAACCAGCCTGTGATCAAAAGCAGCAATCTGTAGCTCCTCAATCTTTCAACAGTGTGATTACTGTGTATATGATGTGTCCTCTACAATTAGATGTCACTGCCAAACGCATTAACGGAATTCCTGCTGGAGCTGTAAAAGGAGCTTTCTATAGTCGGAGAAGAACACGCTCATTAGCTTTGTTATTCCTGACGCACAAATTAAACCCAAGTCTGGAGCTCAGACAGTTGTGTCCATACTCGTATTGATCTGGGGGTTGCAGCTTTAGATTTGACTCTTTTTAGAAAAAAGTGGGGTTGTTCAATTTGTGTTAACATGAAAAAATAAAAATGAACCTAAAAAGTTATTCGACTATGGATCTATTCTGACCATTATGATATTAACATTTTGATCCTTTCAGGGATATCTTAAGACATGCTTGTATCTGTTGTAATTATGCTCTGGGGCTTTAAGATCAAGGTTGAGAGGAGTCATTTGGGACTCTCGAGTAACCCTGTGGCTTTTTATAATTGAAACTTGGCTGAAGGATAAATTTAATAAAGAGGAGTTCACACTGACAACAGGACAGAGGAGGAAAGAAAGAAAAAAGGAAAAATCTGAATATCAGAGGCAAAGTCAGCTCACCTTTGGGTACTGTTTGACAGGTATGAGCACCCGCTCCTTAAGTTTGATGTTCTTTGTTGTGAAAAGGTCCAGGTATGCTTCTGCCTCCTTTTTAGTCTCGCCTTTCTGGATTCTATCAATTTCTAGAAGGGGAGAGGAATGGTTTCAGGCAAGGCAATCTCACAGGAACCACAGAGCATATCTTTGGCATAATTACCAGGTGGATTTATGTTTAACTAAATACGTGGTGAAAACAAGTAAGATGTTGGTGTATAAAAAGGCTGAAATGTTAAATTCTAGTAATACATCTTCACTTTTTAAGCCTGAGTTTTCCTGTTTATGAGACAGACTTTGAAAATTATTTCAAACAACAATCCAACAATAACCGAAGAACTACCAATCAACATTGCTTTCAGAAGAATGAAATGTGATTGATTTCATTTGGCTTTTAACATAGTTAATAAGAGTGGAAATGTTCATATTAATAATCCAATAACTGTTTGCTACAAGCATTTACCAGTAACAGCTTTGACAATACAACACTTTTGTATGTTTTTCCCTATTGAATACATTTTGCTTTAAGACATTTGAGGAGATCATCTAGTATCTGAAGACCTGGAGGACATGTTCCACTTGTGTGACCATTCATACTCCAGCATTTATATTCCAATTAATTCATTTTTGGACATAGCTGCTGGCACTACACAACCACCATCCATCAACTCTTCCTCCCAGGCACACAGCACCATCTCAGACCGCCTCCTCTCTCCTGATCATGACAACTCATGAGCCTGCTGTGTGCAAACACGTCAGCCACACCACAGTCTACCAGCTGCAGACTTTAGGGAAGAGGGGTGGCTCTGACTGGATGCATTAAGGAGGGGAATCCACAATGTACACAAAACATGCACACCTTTTGTGTGTCATTCCAACGCTGAGGTTCAGAGATGAGGCAAAAAGAGGCCAGCTGAATCTTTAGCAGGTGTCTGAGGTTCTTACACAGGAAGCAGCTTTGCAGAGAGAAACTCAAAACAACCAGAGGAAGGACATCTGGGCTCGACAACTGTCATGACACAATGCAATTATCAATCTGCAAAAGCAAATTAAAACACTGACATCAGGTCGCCTGCCTCAAGGTCTTATTTTCTTTATCGGAGTGAGTTACTTTAACTCAGTTGCAGCTTCTGTAATGAAGAAAATGATGTTGATGGCATCTCATGCATCAGTGCTCCAGCATGTTTTAAATCCATTACCCAGTGAATAGTGAACTGAAGATTGACTTAGAATGAAAGTAATTTAAATTGTAAATCACAATATCTAACACTCTCTGCCGTACAAACTCATACATAGTTCAGTTTTACACTTTGATGCCCTAATGTTTTGCCATGTGCTTTCTCAAACATCACATGTTAAGTCGTGTTTTCTGAACATTTACATTGACAAATGTACATAAAATGGTAGGATAAAAGCAAAATTTAGTAGCTAACTTGACGACCACACAAAATAACGAGCACCAAAGGCTCCAGCACAACTATAATTCTGTCATATCTTGTCCAAAAGGACACTTCAGCAGCGAAATCTCTCTCCCGCTCGAGACCCCCCAACACTCAACGGGATCTGGAAGTTTCCAAGGCTCGCGACCGGTTCTCGGCTGGCGGGTAGCGCGACGCCGCTGCCTGCCGGATACAACCGGATAAAACATTGTTTTTCCAACCGGAAAACTGGAGGACTCACTCGCGGAGTCCGTGAACTCAACACGAGTGTCAACAGAGAGACAACAGAGACACGCCGCAGCTGTGAGGGGAAGCGGAAATTAGCGTGAAGAGCATATTTGAAAGTGCGTGCTCCAACAGCGCAATTCTGCCGTTTCAGACGTTAGTTTAACGGCTCTCGCTCTCACACACACACATCTGTACTTAGTGAAACAGTGAAAGCTCGAACTGTGGATGAGCTTGTCCACATCCCGGGTCCGCACACGCGTGGCGCTCTCAACACACATACCCCACTGTAGGGTAAACACACACAAAACACCGCACACCTACTTTACCTGCGTTCAAAAGTTTCATGGCGTGCGTGAACGACAAGTCCAGACTGTCCTTTTCCGCCAGCAGCTCAGGGAGGTATTTGTCGTCGTTCTCCATTTTGAGTTTAGAGAGGGAGGGGGGGTCAGTTTCGGTGCAACAAAAAAGAGGCAAGAGGGGGGGAGAGAAAAAGCCCAAGAATAAAAGAAAACAAGTAGTCCAGTTATGTAACTAACAAATGCTGCGTATCCTCTTCGCAGACTGCGTTTCGCATGTGGCAACCGGGCGTTTGTGCACCAGAGAAAAATATGCGTCCGCTACTTTGCGGGCTCGTGGGCTCTCTGCGTGTCTCTGCTGGGTCCGTGCTCGCAGCTGTGCTGGATGAAATGGGAGAACAAAAAGACGGAGAACACTGATCCCACTCAAGTCGGACGGAAGTGAGCTCACACGGTCTGACGCCGCCTACTGTGTGGACGTGCACCGCCTCCACTGGAGATAATAACCCCCACTACAGTGAGTTATATGATGATAACTGGTGTTGTGTGTGTGTGTGTATGTAGCTATATTCTTCCTGTGATGTCTGTGTTCAATATTTTTTAAGTTAATAGGAAGTAAATCTATGATTTACTCTTCAAACATAATTATTCATGTATCATTCAAATTATTATTATTATTCTGTGTCTTTGTGGTCATTTTTGAGGGGGTTAAAGTGCATAAAAAGGGTTGAAACTGCACAGAGGTCAGGTCTGCCGATAATAAGATATTGGGGTCCCGTTGCTCTATATAGCGCCTCCTAAGGTGAAAACTGAGGCAAAATTCCCGATACTTGTTGGGAAGATGTCGTAGCCCAAGACGAACAAAAAGTCCATCCATGGAACCATGGCCTCAACTTAACAGGAAGACGGCCATTTTGAATTTTGGCGATTTGCCCCCCACTCCTCTGAGCGTGTTTGTCGTACCAACATAAAATAATGTGTCAATTTGTAATATTTGTTATTATTAGGGCGCAAGCCACGAAAGGCAGGGGTCGAATCATTATTATTATTGTTGTTATATCTGTGGCTTTCCTGTCATTTTTGAGGGGGTTAACGTGCATAGAAACGCTTGAAACTTGGCACGAAGGTCAGGTCTGGTCATTATTATTATTATTAGTATTAGTATTAGTATTATTATTATTTTTCACAAGCTTACCGAGGCACATCTAGGGTCAGCTTTAACCAGCTTTATTATACTTTGTTGTTGAACTGAGTTGTTGCAATTAGCCATGGCTTTTAATTTGAAAATGAGACTGTTAAAACATATATAATTGGGGCACGTGCAGAAGTCTTAACAGTATAGATAGATAGATAGATAGATAGATAGATAGATAGATAGATAGATAGATGGATGGATGGATGGATGGATGGATAGATAGATAGATGGTCTTAGGAGAATGTCCTTTACTGTCATGAGTGATACATTGTGTGCTCCAGTGCAAGACATTTATTTTCATGTCCAGATTTTGTGGATAGAGTAATGGTGGACAATGACACATCTTCTTTTTTAATTTGTTTCAATGGTTTTTAGCTCCTGACTATGAAGTTGAGGGCCATTTTTGTCATTCCAGGCTCTCTACTGCCACTTAGTGGCTGTGTGAATTATAACAAAAGCAGGGCCACACTCAGTCTCTCACTGATGCCTGAGAGTCAGGAGGAAGAAGCCTTTTCTCGGGCTCATCATCCTCTCCACAAATATTGATCCACAAACACTTACGTGTGAGTGAAAAGAACGTTTTGCATCACCGACTTCTCGGAGATGGATTTCTCTGATGCAGATGGTGGTGTGGTGATGAACCTGTCATGTCACCGAGTGGAGCACACAGGGTCAGAGGTCAGAGCCGGCCTAATGCATACAAAGCAAGAGAGTTTCATAAGCATATACAGTATAGCCGTGTGTGTGTGTGTGTGTGTTATGCAGATCATTTGTCAGTCTGCTGCTGCCAGAGTGAAAACTATTACGATTGACCGCAGGTGTACCGAGGCGTGCATGTGCTCAAAACAAATGAAGGCAAAAATTGTCTGTAATAAACACTTATGGGAGGCCGAAGACCCACTCTAACTATCAGCATTCAGCCTGATCTATCTCTGACCATTACAATGTTATTAGTGTCGGGGGTTGCAAGGTTGTCCTGACTCTGCTTGTCATTGACAGAATGGATAGCCTGTGAGCTGAATTTCAATTGGCTCATAAAAGGAAGAGTTACTTCTCTTGGCAGGTGGAGGGGTTCCAATCCAATAGCTCGCACTCTTGCCTTCTGCTTGTGTGGACTTCCCCTGTCCCCTAACATACACAGCCACCGGCTGGGGGTAAACAGGGGGCAGATGGAAGCGGGGTAAACAGTGGGCTTAGGCTTATGTGAGCGTCTGCAATTCAAGATCTCTGCATCTGACTATTTGTCATGCCCAAAAGATTCCCCCAAAATGGCAAGGAGTTGGTGTTAACCCCAGAGATTAATCTGTGTGAAAGCAGAGAAGCCTGTAAAACAGCATTAAGAACTTCACAGGAAAACTGAACTCTGAAACTCCACTAAAATTCAAACAAATTGAACTTTTATTGGCTCCTTACAGCAGGTTTCACAGAATTAATTTATTTTTAAAAAGTGCACTATAAGAAGACAATAAGTCTGCAACGATGATGGTGGCTTTTTCCTCTTGTTCTTGCAGTAGATGCCACAGTACCTAAAGTGTAACTAAACCCCTAAATTACTTTTTTTTTTCAAGTGAAAGCCAGTGAACAGACATGTTATTTGTTGATCCAGGTGTAAATCCTCACAGTAGTTTAGTAGTAGTTTAGTTTAAAGTATTGAATTTATACACATTGTGATTAAAAAAACAAAAAAAAAACAACGGTGTATTTACTGCCCCTCTGGTCAAGCGTCATTGGCTATTTTAGTCCATGCTTGCATCACTGGTTCACTCTTACATCACTCTCTCAGGCTCAGTTTCCCAAACTCTTCCCCCTTTTTTAAAAATACGCAGGGGCTGTTGCTCTGTCGTCTTTCTCTCTTTACCATGTTGTGTGAGCAGCACCTCGTTAGACTTAGCTTAAACTCAGTATCAGAGAACATTTTATGGTGACGTTGCATCTGAATATCCCTCCGAGTGTTGTTGATGTAGCCTTCAGACTCTAAAGATGTTTACTTTGTCAGTTATGGGCTATTGGTCTTTCACAGCCCGGCTCAAGGACATGACGAATAAGGGAGGGAAACACAGCTTTGGGTCAAATAGAAAGTACATTTATTTTATAAACTAACAGGAAATAAGGCATATACTGTATGCTGAGTAATGTGCTGAGTGACCAAACCAAACATAATCAGTTATGTCAGGCTGAGAGAGAGAGAAACCAGAGAAGGACATGTCTTATGGGTTTGCGAACACCTGGGCCCAGGTGTTTCCAATCAACCAAAACGTCCTGGCTCCACCCTCTAGGTCTCGTCACATGGTCCAAAATGGTAGAATCTGTAGAGCTGATACAGCTCAACTGATATAAATATAAAAGTATAATTATTTTACTCCGCATATTTGTTAGGATGCATCATCTGAGGACCATCAATGTCTGCACAAAATGTAATGGCATTTATTTTTTGGAGAAATGTTACCAGTAGAGCTTATCGTCTAATTGTTGTGATAATTTAATGTGGACGTGCGCAGTGAAAGTGACGTGTCCACACCACACTGAACAATATTTTGACTGTTCATACAAATATTGCAACAACTGTGAAGGAAAAAAACACTAATTTCAAATGAACTCTGCAGGGTATTCCTATCACATCATGTTGTATATCATTTGTATAGCAATCTTTAACAAAGTAATATGAAAGTGGTGGGTAGAAATAAAGAGGAGGGGGTATTTGAAAGCATAAATACTATAGTTTACTATATTTTCAGTGGAGGGTTGTCCTGTTCTTGGGTGGTTTAGAGAGAGAGAGAGGCTGCGTTCAGTTGGAGGGTCACGCTTCGTTTAGCATTGCTACAAGGCCAAGGAAACCTTTTTTTCCCCCATGAAAGCTTTCAGAACTGTCACACCTGCTTAGGTTTGTAACGCCGCCTTACGAGCACACAAACACACACACTTCTTTCCCCTCTTCCTTCACTCATGCACTCACCGTCCCTCATCACCCACTCCACTCTGAAAACATTTACCTTTCATCCCATGCCCCAGATGTTCTCCCTGTAATCGTCATCGGTGCACGTTTGATTATTTTGGATAGCGATCAATTGCTTGGATTTCGACGAACCTCAGTCTACAGTACATGTGAACTGAAAAAAGTAAAGACTTTGCATTTACAGGATCTCACAACATGCCCGAGTTCTGGGAAAAGCCATTAGTGAGGGCACTTACGTATTCTGCTGGTACTGCAAAAACAGGAGGAAAAAAATGGCACGGACCCAACTACTAAAGCCTTTAGTTTACCTTCGTACCAAAGTGGAGATAAAAAAAATAAAAAAAAAAAACACTGAAGGCCAATAAATAAGCAATATGACAGCGTGTTGTGTTATTTTTTCGAATAATTGGGGGGGAATAATTTATGTTCCTCTGTAATAGTATAAGAAAATGTGAGAATATTTTATGCCGCAACTCTCTCCCCGTTAAAGTAATGCTTGTTGAAATGAGGACCCATTATTTGGTGATTTATCTTCAGAAATATAGACCAGAGTATAGTGAGAATATTGTAACGTACACTTGGAAAAGAGTTTCAACATGTAGGTGAAATGAGCTATCATCCACTTTCTCAGCTCTTTGATACCTCTGTGGCGTGGGGTTCCTCCAGGTTTGGAATTGGGCCCATTTTCTGTTGTAGAGAAAGTCCAGTTTTAGTCAGACTAACAACACCAATTTGGTTTTCTTCATGTCACGTTAACACGTTAGTTCGAGTTCGAGTCTTTGTCGGACTAACATACCTGGATAATACGATTCATAGTTGTTTCATTCATACGTTTAGTCGGACTTCTGCGCATGCCCAAAAATTTCCTCCCTGGTCTTTGACCCAGACTTAGAAGGAGACAACATATAAACTGCAGTACTGTTGCCGGAAATCATATGGCGGCGGTGGCGTCTTCCTTTGGACAACACTTGGACGGTGGGGTCTTAATCGGACTAAGGCCTTAGCTCGATTAAACTGTTGCATGTAAACGTACTGAATGAAGTTGTACCAGATAAAATCCAGTCTCAATATGTTAAAAAAATATTATGTACAACAGCAACTTTTATCGTTTAATCCAAATGAGAACATTGCAGGGATGTTGGTCGGCTGCTAGATTTTCCAAAAAACAAAAGTTACACCTGGTGTTCATGTTCATACAAGTAACACAACTGTCCCAAACAAAAAACACAAGTGACACTAATGGTCAATTTTTACACATCTCCTCCCCGTCTCGGTGTCTGTAAGTTGGCAGCATGCGGCTTTAAGTGCAGGTTTTCAGGCACACACAGTGACAGATTGATGTCATGTAATGTGCGAAAACATGTTTGTACATCTGTCGCGGCAACACAGCACAAGCTTGTTCAGCAGCAGATTCGATATGATCTGACACGGACACGTCTTTGTGGAGACTGTATGTTATAATATCTGTAGCCGAGTGCTTTTATTGTCATATAATGAACTTTATGTTTGTATGATTAGTGTCATTTGTGCTGAAAATATAAGAAGGGACACTTCTGAGCGCGGGATGCAGAGTAACGACCAAGTCAGTTTACTAATGCTCAAGGATTTCATCCTTTATTTTCTATCAGTGCAGTTATTCCCTCTCTCTTTCGGTCTCTCGAGTGTGTGTGTGTGTGTGTGGACACTTGGGTGTGATTTATGTAGAACATGCTTTACACTTAGGGGCCTTCCCTCTCTCCTTCACACTTTCATTACACCCAAATGAAAAGCCAATAAGGCCTTTATAGACACATATTTATCATCGCATCATGCCCCGTGGCTCGTTACGTTTTTATATTCAGCGTTGCCCTCGGAGACATCGCTCAGGTGACAGTTTGCATTCAACCCTGGTCCTATGTCTTCAGTAAACAAACAATAAAGAGGCTGAGGGAGATATTTATCCTCTCAGACTGCAATGCTGTGCCTAATATAGACTTGAAGCTTTTATTGTGTTGCGGAGACATTTTAAATGGACTATACAAGTCTCCATCTCCTTGTATGGACACTGTTATTAATGGTGCGGGGTTTTGTGGTAGTTCCTTTTTCTTACATCTTGTAATGGCAGAATACATAAGGTTACTTCTGAGTACATTTTGTTTGTTTTTTGAATCTCAGTATTTAGTTTGTAGAGAATTGGGTAACAGAAAATAACCCAGTGTTGGGTGAACACCAATATCCGACCATGTGAGAACATGGGTTTCTGCAAAAGTTGCTCAGGGTGTTGTTTTGAATTCCCTGCCTGCTTCATAGTCACATTATCCACATATTTTCCCTAGAGAACCCATGTGGAAAAGTACAAATATGAAACTATCCCATCGGTCAGTCAGAACTGAAGACGCCTCTTGAATGAGAGGGGAAATGTACTTAGGCAAGTCCAGTTGTGCTACAGTCACCCGTTGAGCAACCATAGGATTGTCCAGAATCTTTTCTTGTAGGTAGTGTTTTAATTCATCAATCACCAGGGCAAGAAAGAGTTGTGTGAAGGGTTTGCACATTTATTACATCTATCCAAGCTCTTTAGGATCAACAACACATAGAAATATTCCCTTCATGTTCCAGGTTGTGATGGACGATCTATTGATTCAACAGTAATACAACGTAACCTAACGTAATGTAGCGTGTCATGATGGTCAAAAAACCTTATTACACCAAACCTAGTAGAGCTTCTAACGGACACATCCACCTGCAAATTGCTAGATATTTTCCAGTACATATCTCCCAATCCCTCTATCTATCACAGCTGTCAAAGCTATCAAATGACGCATTTCCACTGGCTCTACTTGCCTCGCCTCGCCTCGCCACGCCACGCCACGGTTTAAGTAGCATTTCCAATCGCAATCGCGAGCGGCATCACAAACCGCTGCCGCTGTAGTCTGTGGAGTAGGAGGCTGTACTCCGGAGACGTGTGGACAGAAATCAAGCCAAACAGTGCCGAATTGTAGATAAGTTAAAACTACTTAACAATCATAAAAACGTGGGTTAATCTCCAACAACTGCAGAAGTCTGGTGTAAAGTCACTAGTCACTCGTGTGTGTGTGTGTGTGTGTCGCGTATTAAAACAAAGTCACCGCAGTTTCACTCAGCCGTGCAGTGATGACTCCGCCCACGTTAAGTAGGTACTTTTTTGTAGTGCAGATGCAACCTAATCATGCGGTGTCGTGCCGTTCCGAGGCGAGGTGAGCCCTTTATGGTACCCTTTATCTAATGGAACAAAATAACATCAGAAGGAAGCAATAATATTTAATCTAAGGCTTAAGGGCAACTGTTAACTACTGTAACTGCTCAAAACTTACACTGTAACAAGTAATCCTTCACTAATCATTAAAACTAACCCTAAACTAAGTTAACTCAAGAATGGCTACTCGGTGTGACCCCGCCTTTCACCCTATGTCAGCTGAGATTGGCACAGCAACCCCCTTGACCCTTATGTGGAGGATAAAGCGGAGTAGAAGATGGATGGATACCAGATACCGGAAAGTAGAGAAATGGAGCTAAATGCTTGAATAACTGCCAGATATAGGGGCAGAAGCACTCACTCACTTCTACAGCCAAAATAAATCCAGGCAGCCTGACTATCATGATGGGTAATGGGTTGAGTAGTGAGCTTTGGAAAATCCATGACAACATTTTCATCCAAATGAATCCAGAAATTGAATTTGCTGTTAATCACCAATTAAAGAAAATATATCCCTCTCCTTTCTGTTTGTGTCCTGTTTCTGTCATCATCTGACTGTCACTTCAGCTTCTCAATACCAAAAAACGTCAAAACCTCCTGCAAAAGCCTACACCATTGACTCCGCTACAGGTTTAGTGGCACGGCCTATTTCATTTGTAACCATGGCCTCTCTGCCTCACTCTGCAGACTATTGTCTAATAAGGCCAAACACTAGAAATAATCTCTGACAGCAATAGGGGGTTTAGCACTTGCTTTGAGGCACTGGAAAATTAGAAATGTATTCAGGGCCTTCAAAGGCTGGCTGCAGATGGAGATCAGAGCCTTTTAAGATCTGTAAAGAAATGTCATGGGTGATGAGATCTCCCCCGGCTCTTCACCTACTTTTACCTTGAGGGTATTATAAAAACACAGTCCAAAAACTCATCCCACATTCAGTTTTTGATGATTGTAAATTATATATTTCTCTGTTCGTGGGGCTTCTTCAAAGCCTCTATTTTTTTAAGGTAAAATAGAAGAATAAAAAGAGGAATCCTATACCTTCAGGTTTCCCTTTGATCCATGTGTGTGTGTGTGCGTGTACTTGTATTTGTCGCCTTTTTGGACCTTTTCTGGCATAAACACTGACCTTATCAGGACCAGGAGTCCTCATGAGTCCAAAACCTGGCCCTAATTTGGCAGATTTGAATTGTGGTTAGGATATAGTTGGGGTTAGCCATTAACTTGCTTAGGGATCATGCTTTTGTTTATGTTGTCTTAATGAACAGAAGTCAGTGCACACCTGCGTGTGTGTGTGTGTGTGTGTGTGTGCGTGTGTGTATGTGTGTGTGGGCGTGTGTGTATAAAAACACCGTAAACCAAAGCACCGTGTTTCCAATAGCCAGCGATGTGTGTGTTTTACATAACATTTTTTAAGATGATCGGATTAAGGATCTTGTTGGTATGGCCTGTATATCTTTGAGGCACCAACACCAAGTTGTTGTGGGGACATTTGTCTTAAGATGGAAAATAAAGCTGGGTTGTTGAAGCGTTGTTTACTTCTTTGCAAAGAGAGAAAGAGTCAAGATGTAACACAGAAAGTTTACATAGTTTTATAGACGGTTCTCACGTCATGAACTAGCACACGAAAGGCATCAGAGAAAGGAGAAATGGACAAATATGGCCTTGGGCTCCAGGAACAGAAAGATTAGCAAATCAGTTCTGTGTGGCCATTACCCACTAAAAGTGTTTTTGAACTAAAACTATGCAGGTATTAGGTTAAAGATGAAGAATTCCATGGAGTCAGAGTTACTTTTTTTAATAACCTCCTTTTAACTTTTATATTGTGTTGTGAGTTTTAGATCTGAAATAGTCTCATCTATGCTGCTAGCTTGACCAGGACTCCCTGGAAGAAGAGATCTTGTATCTCAATGGGACACTTCCAGTGGGAGAGAGAGTCAGTGTGTGCACGTTCCCTACTAATTTCTGACTAGATTGCAAAACGAGGAGAAAGAAAATGAATTGTGCCACCACCGCTCCCTGAAACGTCACACTGTGCTCTGAATGTCGCACGCAGCACATGCGGAAAAATGCAATCAATCAACCAACCATCTTCCACCTTTCTGTTGAGTGGGGTTCCTCCAGGTTTGGTATTGGGCCCATTTTCGGTTGGAGAGAAAGTCCAGTTTTAGTCAGACTAAGACAACAATTTTGTTTTCTTAATGTCACGTACTGTAAACACATTTGTCGAGCTAGTCTTAGTCGGACTAACATACCTGGATAATGCTAAATTCATAAGCGTTTCATTCATATGTTTAGTCGGACTTCTGCGCATGCCCCAAAATCATCCTCCCTGGACGTAGAAGGAGCAGGTTTGCTTATGGACGGTGGGGAGGCGTCTTACTACGTCGGACTACGGCTTTAGCTCCATTAAACTGTTGTATGTAAACATAGTGAATGAAGTTGTAGCAGATACAATCCAGTCTCTTACTGTGTAATCCAAATGAGGACATTGCAGGGACGAGTACATGCTAAAAATAATTAGTTAAATTGCAAATATGTGGACGAGACATCGTCCTGTTCATTCTCCTGGAACTGTGTTCACGTTCTGACTCCAGCTCTCTGTTGCTGTCCTCTGTGAAGAAACACATCCCGTGTGACATTTGGCTTTCTCTGCAAAGTCGTCCACGTTTGTCTGTCGTCTTTGTTCCACAGCCTTGTTCTCACTCATGCTGCTGGTCTTCCCACCGGTGCACAGTGAAGCCTGAGCTGTGTGTGTGTGTGTGTGTGTCAGTTATGTACATGCTGCTTTGCATTCAGCCCACTGACCAACCCCACAGCAAAACATCATTTCACACCTGCTAATTGAAAACACGCTGTATTGCTTCTCACCTCTGCGCTCGCTTCACCAGGCATGCATAAACAAAATCACATGTAGGTTTGGTTTTATTTCTAAATCTGGATGGATGTTGTTACGTGAACAACAAAGAGGCCATCAGTCCAAACCCTCTGGAAGTTTCTTGTCAGTTCACATCCTGTGCAGCCCACTTCCCGCCCATGGTTTGGGGTAATGTGATTGTTTGGCAGGCTCGACCCCTCCTCTTTGAGGTAACGAGGTCCTTCTCGAGTGTCGAGTCAGATCTGTCTGCTTTGGCCTTTAGTAAAAGCGCACACACGCACACGTTTGCTCGAATAGAAACGCACTCACACTTAAGCTGCGGGGGCGAAGCGGAGCACAGAGAGGTGAGGCCTCCGGATTCAGACAACACCTGGATCCGGACAGCTGGCCTGATGAGGTCTGATGTGGCCTCGGGCGTGTGAAACTCTGCATTCTCAACAGACTCACGCAACTACCTGCATAGTTTCCTACAGGAGTGAGGTCATACAGGCCAACCAACCCCAGCAGCCGAGGGGGTGACTATAGATGAATTTTAAAGGAAGCTTCTTCTTCTTCTTTTTTGCTCCACTGCTCTCGCAATGTTCTCGTCAGTCGTCTTCCTTCACCTGTAGGTACGGCAGTTCAGTGAACTCTGTTGCTGCTGGAAAATGAAATACACATTCTCCTTCTGAATAAATATTGCATGACAGTCAGTGTAATAAAAGATTAGACATACAGTCATAAATATGATTAAATAAATAATGTGTGTAAGAGATGAAATTGCTCGCACTGAAATTTCATTACTTTCAACTTAACTCACCATGTGACATCTTTCTTTGCGTCTATGAAAAGCGTGTCCTGTATAATGATTCGATTTTTCTTCATTTAAAATGCCATTGAATGAGTTCTTGGTAAACACATTGTAGTTATTAGTGTTCACAATGATTGTTTCACGACAGAGCATTAGGGCCAAACTGAAGACTTTGAGAATCTTTCCAGAATAAAGTCTTACTATTATGAGAATAAAGTATGCGACTATGCAACCGGCGTCAAGATGAGGAACGCGGAGCATTTTTGTGAACTTTATTTTTACATTTTGGGCTTCACAAAGAAAGAAATACTTAATATTTTTTGTCACATCAGCACCACATTATCTTTAGCATCAGGAGAAAGAAACTGAGTCTGTTTGAAAGAAAGAATCACAAACACAGACTTGGAGAAAATCATCTGTTTTGTGGACTGGAGGAGGAAATGGCTGCTAGTGGTCAACAGCACTCGCAGCCATAATAATAATAATATTATTATCATCATTATTATTATTATTAGTATTATTATTATTATTATTATTATTATTATTATTATAATAATAATAATAATAATAATAATAATAATAATGATGATAATGATGATGATGATAATAAAACATTGAATAATGATAAATAAGAATATCATAATATTACAACTTTATTCTCGTAAAATTGTGACTTCTTTCTCATAATATTATGATTTTTCTCTTCAGTTTGGCTCTAATACCAAACAGCCAAACAGTCCTCGTGTTTAAGCAGTCAAAGACAAATAACTGACATCTGTTTCCCTGTCAACTCGCTCTCATTGTTCACGCCACAATCGCTGTTCAGTCGTAAATATAAAACAAGTTTAATATGATTTTTAAATCGGGAAGTCTCTGATGCGTCTGATGGCGTTAAAATCACGTCTGTTAATCCCTCACACTACAGGATAATTTGACCAGATAATCTGTTGAAATCATCCTAAAATCAGTAGACACCCACAATCAGAGCCGTACATAAATCATAAACCAATTATCCTCGAGTGTGGGGCAGGCTTCAATTACTAGTCAAACTTTAAAGGCCAAATTAATGCAATTAATATTTAAGTGTGCACACACAGTATGTAAGTACAGTATGTAAGTACAGCATGTAAGTACAGTATATAAGTACAGTATGTAAATACAGTATATGCCCATCATTAGCCTGTGCCGTGACATGCACATCAAATATTTGTCCTCAAACTTTGTCCTCGTTTACAGGCTGCGAAATTACAACTGCCCGTACGTCGGCTTACCCAAATGACCCCATGCACACACACACACACACACACACACACACACAGCTGCACACTCCATCATACGATTCAGTGATTCAGTCACCTCTTAACTTGAAGCACTTTCTTTCATCACACTCAACCCTGTAAGTTAAAGTGTGCCTCTGTCTGTGTGGATTCCATTAAGATATTCCTCCCCCACCACTCTCTTTCGATGTGGTTTTGATTACGATATGAGCCGAGGAGTTAATGAGCATATTAATTACCTGTGGAGGAGACAAAGCAACTCCCGGAGCGAGCCGACAAACCTCCGCAGGCCCCCACCTTCTTTCCTCCCACACTCCAACCAAGAACTGTCCCCGTTGGGTTTAAATGAGCCATCATTGTTCCGACTGTCTCCAAGGTCAGCGGAGGCTCTTTCAGTGAGCGCACTGCCTGCTACAGGAAGTCTCTAAAGACGCACGGTAACAAGAATAATTAGAATAATACAAGGTGAAGCGAGACGACAGAGGAATGAAAACAGGAGGGAAGGAAGAGTGAGAAGAAAGTGAGGAAATGGTTATAATCCTCTCATAGTCTGGATGTGATCACAGCTCAAGCTTAACCCACTTAGGACCATCCTGATGGTCAAACCATTGTCAAATAAGTTCACACAACGCTATTTAAGCCTTGGTTATTATCATCAGCTCCCCGCGACTCTCTGTTTCTCAGTTCAGGTCTCAGTTTGATGTTAGGACAGACGGACACAGCAACGGCAACATCGCACAAGTCAAACTGCAAACAATCTACTGCTTTAAACACAAACACTACTGCTTTAAACACAAACACTACTGCTTTAAACACGTCCCCCCCCCGCCTGCCTTTGTGCTGCTGCTGTATACACTCAGATACTCCCTCAGTCAGGTGGGATTTTATTGCTTGACTGTTTTCAGATGTCTTCTGTTTTACACAGAGTCTGTCCAAGAAGACCAAACAGATGCAAAATAATGACATCCATAACAAAAAGAAATCACTAAAAGTTATGCACTGCCACTTTAAGTTTCAAATGATCTGTTTGCCAGAGAGCAAAGTTTGCAATTGGCACAAACACAAACACAAACTCATGAAAATGTCTTCCGCATCCCCGGGAGAAAGTGTCAAACGTCAGACTTTCTTGACGTGGCGTCGGGACGAGTACAGTACACGTCTGCTCCTTCCCTCTCACCCACAAATGCACACACCGAGCGCCGGGAGCAGCGGTAACTGAATTTCGACATGGATGTATCTCGGGCTGCGGGCACGTCGGGGCATAAGGTGCCGTCTCGCAGCAAACTCTGCCGGAGGAAGCCGAGAGCACAGCCGACATGAAAAGGACTGGCTCAGTGTGTACAGTGCGTACACGCAGGAGTCAGCACAGGTCAGCACACTAGAGCTGCCCACATCCCAACTAACAAGCAGAACAAACAGCAGGATTTTACTTTCTCCTCTGAATGCTATACACCACCTCTACTGTATATACACCTCTGCTGTATATACACCTCTGCTGTATACACACCTCTGCTGTATATACACCTCTGCTGTATACACACCTCTGCTGTATACACACCACTGCTGTATACACACCTCTGCTGTATATACACCTCTGCTGTATATACACCTCTGCTGTATACACACCTCTGCTGTATATACACCTCTGCTGTATATACACCTCTGCTGCTATGACAAGGCTGCCCTCAGCAGCAGCAGCAGCAGTCTGAGTTAAGACTTCATTGTTATGAGTTGCATAGCAGCTAACTTTACATGTGCAGGCTGCACAGAGGGACTGTTTCTTTGTAAACAGATGTTTTATGAACACTTTATTAATACGGTGATTACATTGGAAAATGTGTTTTGTACTAAAATTGCCACACTTGTGGCGCTTTTCCAGTACATGGTTTGCTTTTCCATGAGCGCTAGTACCTGGTAGCTGGTACTTTTTTCAGTACCTGATACTACGCGTGACGTCGTCAGACTGTCGTCCACTGATTATTTAGAGAGCGTCGTCACTGGAAGAGTCATGAGCGCGACATCCGACACAAGAATCAAAGCGAACAATGCCGAACTGTAGATCAATTAAAAAGACTCAAAAAAAAATCCTGAAAACCTGCGTTAATCTACGACATGTAGCAAAAGAAATATCTAAAATCTCAATATTTAACAGATGGGTCTGGTGTATTTACCGACAGCACTGCTGAAAGCCAGTGATCGTGAGCTGAAACACAACCCGTTCAGTGGTATTTCAGTTCAGTGACTGTGCCGTGCAGGAAGAACTGAACGATTCAGTGAACAAATCTTTTTTAATGAACCGATTCTAATGATTCAGTTACACTGAAAACAACTGCTTTGCAAGGTGTGTTTTTGTGTTTTCATGCAGCCGTGCTGTGATGACTCCGCCCACATTGAGGAGGTAGAGAATGTATTGTAATGGTGAGTTGAGGCGTGGTGGGACCATGTAGTGGAAAAGCGGCATTGGTCCCCATTTTACCAAAGGAATAGCACCTCTTAGCTGTGACAAACATATGATACATGTTATTTTGTGAACTGCGTTCATTTTAAAGTACCGTTTTGATTTTAACCTGTCGTGTCGTCCATTTAAAACATTCATTAAACACCAAATAGGAAGCCAGCTTAGGAAAGATTTGCCGCTCATCAATAGAAATGGATCGGCTCTTGTCTGGTGAACTAATCATCCTTAAAAAAACAATCATTTATTCGCAGCCCAGACAATATTGGTTTCAGTCTCCTCTTTGAGAAATGAGGCCAAGCTATCGTTTGTAGTTCTGGCCAAAATCATCTCCTTATTCCACCATGGACTGTCTTTCTTATTTACTAACATGCTAACACATAAAGACTGTTCAGTCTTTGTCATAAAGAAACTTTATGACAATTTAATTCCATTTAAACCTAACTAACTGCGTAAACCTTTTGTTCTTTGGGTAACGTATAGCGTGCAGAGATGTCACGTTACGTTGCATCGTCGTGTAAATCCTGCCACGTTGAAACAACAGCTCAGTGGTTTGGACAATGCACTGATTGGCTTTTTAGGATTCTATTGTCCTCGAACGTCATCATCCCTATGTCACTAAGGTAAAGTTCCTTTTCATACAGTGTGTGTTTGTACCAAAGCCTTAAAGCATTAAATAGCAGTCAGTCGTGCTAATTAGAGTCATTAGCTGCACACGTTGCTGTTAAGGCCAAACATTCAGAGGACAAATGAGCTCTTTTTTTTTGATGTGAAACCCAAATGTGAGTGACTAATGCTGAGGCAAGGTGAACTGGATGGCCCCGTGATTCATTTCTCCTCACGCGCGCAGCGTGAGTGGGAACACGCTACAAGCTGGCAGAGTGCATGATGACCGCTCTCTGGGTAAGCCATCAATTTGTGAGCTTAATTACTTTAAAATGAGCGGCGAAGAGTGTCACAAACATGTTGTGTTTCAATCATTATTAATCCTCCGAGGTTTGAGCTTGAGACATGCTGCTAACCCTTTTCCTTAATTAAACTAAACAATCAGCTCTTCCTGACAAGTCCATATTTGTCAGCGCGCGTCATTTACTTCTGTCACTCAAGTTGTTTAGTGTTGGAAAGATTTTGTATGGACAGGTCGTCCATCACAGGGCCACATAGAGACAAACAACCATCTACTCTCACCTACGGTTAATTTAGATTGTCTGCATGTTTTTGGACTGCGGGAGGAAACTGGAGAGAGCACACACACACACACACACACACTCACTCACACACACACACACACACACACGAGGAGAACATGCAAACTCCATTCAGAAAGGACCTTGTTCTGGTAAAAGTAGGAAATCAACCAAATTTCATCATCATTTCAATCAAAACAAAAGTGCAGATTGTACAAGAGGAAATACAGACGCACTGTTCTCACACTGGTGCCTCACAACAAGAGTGTTTCTGGTTCTGTTTGGAGTTTGCATGTTTTCTGTATGTGTGTGTGTGGGTTTTCTTTCCCCGTTAACCAACACAGCATGAAATATTAGGACAGGTTCCACAGGTTTTACCAACATTCATTCTGGGTTTAAGGTCTCACACGTAATAGTCTCTGCTAGACTCGCTGTGATTGGAGACTTGGTTCAACTGGGGGTTGCAACATTCAGACAAACAAACCCTTTGAATAACGTGTTCCCCTCCTGGCCTGAGGTGGCGCTGCATTAAGACTTACTGAAGGAGAAGACGAGACAAACGATGAACAAGAAAACTTCTGTTCATCATGTTCTTTTATTTAGTTTTATGCCAACATTTATGCGAATAATGACCTCAGACATTTCTATAGTTCTACACATGCATATGTTTTGGTTGTGTTTACCCACCATGCCCCGTGTTGTAGTCCACTTACATTTTAAGGAGGACCAGAGCAGTTGTGCATTCACTATCGGAGCATGTGTGAATGCACCCTGAGAGAGTCAGGGTCGTGTTATTGTTTAAGTGTAAGGGTAGGTCACATTCCGGGGATGTAGGTTATGGGTTCATTTCTGTCTTTCTTTGACCTCATTATCCACCATGTTTCAATTTTGTTTCTTTTGATACCAATAAATTCTCTTCTTCTTCTTCTTTTCCTTTCGGCTGCTCCCTTCAGGGGTCGCCACAGCGAATCAACCTCCTCCATCTCACCCTACTCTCTGTATCCCCCTCTCTCACACCAACTAACTTCATGTCCTCTTTCACTACATCCATAAACCTTCTCTTTGGTCTTCCTCTGGACCTCCTGCCTGGCAGTTCCAACCCCAGCATCCTTCTACCAATATACTCACTATCCCTCCTCTGTACATGACCAAACCATCTCATTCTGGCCTCTCTGACCTTATCAGAATCAGAATCAGAATCAGAATCACCTTTATTGTCATTATACAGTGTACAACGAGATTAAAGGACAGTTCTAGTAGTGCAAGTGAAAAGATAAGAGTAGAGAAGAAGAACGAAACAGTGCACCAACACCTTCGACAAAATTAGAAGGATATGTATTCAAGTATTTACAGTGGGAGCCAGTAAGGGAAATATGCAGTATATGATACAGTACATTGTACATTGTACAGCAGAGTGGATGTATGTGGGGTGTGTATATTGCACGGGTACGAAGTGTAAGAATATTGCACAGTTTGGAAGAGTTACTTAGTGTTAAGCACTCTTATTGCACTTGGATAAAAGTTCTTTGCAAACCTAGAGGTACGGGCTTGGATGGACCTGTACCTCTTTCCTGAGGGCAACAGTGAGAACAGGCTGTGCCCAGTTATCTCCAAAACATCTAACATGTGCTGTTCCTCTGATTGACTCATTCCTGATCCTATCCATCTTTGTCACTCCCAAAGAGAACCTCAACATCTTCATCTCTGCTACCTCCAGCTCTGCTTCCTGTCTTTTCCTCAGTGCCACTGTCTCTAGACCATACAGCATCGCTGGTCTCACCACTGTCTTGTATATCTTTCCTTTCATTCTGGCTGATACTCTTTTATCACACATTACCTCTATATATATATATATATACATAGATATATATACATATACATATGTATATATATATATATATATATATATATATATATATATATATATATATATATATATATATATATATATATATATATATATATATATATATATATATATATATATGTGTATATGTATATATATATATATATATATATATATATATATATATGTGTATATGTATATATGTATATGTGTATATATATATATATATGTATATATATATATGTTTATATATATATATGTATATGTGTATATATATATATATATGTATATATATATATGTTTATATATATATATATATAATTTTACAAAAGGCTTTCAAGGCGAGGCCACAGCTAAAGACATGCTGGAGAATATGAGACCGTGACTACGGCAGCTGTCAACAGCCACAATGCTGCGCTGCGTCTTCCAGCTCTCTTCCTTCCTCCTCCTCCTCCTCCTCCTCCTCCTCGTCTTCTTCTGTATTTTCCCTTTTTCATTTGATTGATGGGTTTACGGCCTCTGGTGCTGCTGATGAAACTCGATGCTTACAGAAAAAAACATTAGGTGCAAACATGGAGGGTCGGGGAAATCACTTCAATCTCTTTCTTACAAAGACAGGGAACTGCAGGCAAACGTCAAGATGTGACGGAGGAATCACAGGAAGTGAAATGAATCTGTTCGTGCACGCTGGGTTTTTGACTTTCATCTCCAGGTTGTTGTGTTTTTCTTTTCTGTTTTTGTGCATTTGCATTTGTGTGACGGTGCAGAGGCTGTAAAAGTGACATCGGCGCGAGCCTGATGTAATGGCCCCCTTTTTTTTTTTAAATAATAATGTACTGAGTGGGTATTTTATATGTATGAGTGTGTGTGACATGATAAAAAAGGCAGGAGTGTGTGTGTGTGTGTGTGTGTGTGTGTGTGTGTGGAGACAGAGAGAGAGAGAGAGAGAGAGAGAGGTTTCCTGCTTCATGTGGCTGCTGCTCATCATCAGTGAAGTGAAAGACAGCATTCTGGCATCTTTTACTCTCCAATACACAGGAGAATAAATTCCCACACAAGACCACCCTTCTCTACACACACACACACACACACACCAGTTTACACGGCTATTCTTCTGAGGACACAGCACTGACTTCTGTTCATTTGGACAAAGCATGAACCAGTTAAACCTAATCAGAACCCAATTTTGAATCACATTTGTTTGCCCTAAACCTAACCAGTGCCTCATTAGGACCTGGTTTTGGTCCCCATGAGGACTACTGGTCCTGACGAGATCAGTGTTTGTGCCAGACAAGGTACACACACACACACACCAGCATTATAAATAGCCATAAACAGTAACCGCGAGGAAGTTGCTGAGAAGTGAAAAGCCGCCTAAGCTGTTGATCCTGTTTGCCGCTTTTGAAATATTCAAGGGAAATCTTCCTTTTAAATCTTTTTTTTTTTACCCACTGAGGGATGAGTGTGTGGCACAGACGGAGTCTCTTATCTGTCACGGGGCAGAGTAACCCTGTGAAGCTGTGCACACTCAGGTGCTTCATCTCGTGTGTCCTCTCTCTCTCTCTCTCTCTCTCTCTCCCTCTCTCTCTCTCTCTCTCTCTCTCTCTCTCTCTAAACCCTTATGAAGCAGCGTTGTGACATCATGTGAGCGAGTGCCGTGCGTCCGTCCGTCTGTGTGGTCAGCCGTAACGGCTCGGAATCTGGACATTTGGCACATCACCGCTGTCAGATATGAGATCTTCTTACGTCCAACCCAAGTGTGGGGGATAAAAAAGTGATTTGCCATTTCTTCTCTGTGCGTTGCAGAGCAGCCAAAGTGTCTGGAGACTTGAGATGAAAGCACTCCTCAGTGAGCGTCTGATTACGTTTGTGTACAGCACGGAAATCAAATTCTCTCCGTTTGTGAGGCAGCAACGACACCAAGGCTGAAAACCCTCCAAGGAGATTCCTTACTAGTGCTGTATTCTGTCATTTAACAACCCTTAGTGCTCGCGCGGCACAAACCTGTGCCGCAGGTGCACCCATGGCAAATTGCTCGAGCTGCAACTAACAATTATTTTCACAATTAATGGAGTAATCATTTGGTCCATAAAAATGTCCAAAAACGTCCCAAACCTGGAAATGATGATGTTCTCAAATGTCTTGTTTTTGTCCATAAACCAAAATGATTCACTTTTTAATGATTTCTTTGTTTTTAAGGAGCAAAGAAACAAAGAAAATATTCACATTTAAGACGCTGAAACAGTCATAAATATTGTTTTAACCCTGGAAAAAGCTTCAAACCGATTAATAATCGATTAATCGAGTAATTGTTTCAGCTCTATAAATTACTCCTTATATGGTCATCCGGCGGGTGGGGGGGTTGGGTTATAGGTCACATATTCAGGCTTTAATTCAGGCTTCTTATGTGTTCTTGAGTCAAAGTTATGACACAAAGTTATCACATTTTCAGCAGTGACAGTGATATAAAGTAGCAATAATTGTGCAGAAGCGACTAAATCGATATAGATATAGATCGTTGATCAAAGTGAACTTTGAACTGTGGCTGTATTTCCAAACATCCAAAGGATATATGACGCTCGATATTACACATTCTTATAACCTCCATAGTAATGGAAAAAAGCTCTGTGTTCTAAGGGTTGAGCACACTTTTGTTTTTTAATTTGTAATTTAGGAAGGGTCGTTGGTTTGGTTTGGGGACTCAAAGGTCCACTAAATTCTGATTTATTGTGATTCTACGTGTATTGCAATTCGATAACTATCTATAATTGTGATTTTTCTTATAATTATTTTGTCAAATCACAAAACTGAATTCACCTCTTTTATACCTACTTTTGAGCCGGCTCACTGGAGTTTTCTTCTCTGAGAATTCAGAAATGAATAAAGCACAACGTTCAACCTTAAGTCCTTTTTCTGTTCAGGAATGCAAGTAAATAACTATAATTTAGCAGATCTGAGGTTGTTTTCTTGCTCTTTCTGCGTCTTCTCACAGTCACAAGAGTTCATGACACCAACTAAACCTTGTTTTTTCTCTTAGTGTTGTGGTGAGGTCTTGCTGTGAGTGTGAGGACTGAATGGATCAGCAGCAGCAGCAGCAGCAGCAGAAACCTGAGGTTGTGTCGGACAGAACAAACTCTATGGTGAGTGTGTTAAAAAATGAAGGATAAAGTCTTCTATGCATCAAATGCAGAAGGTTAAAAATATATAATAATATTAAAGTGTCGCTGTCTTTTGGTATTTTGATAACAAAAAGCTTTGATTTCTTTCAACATGAAAGCATTTTTTTTTTTTAAATACGCAACCCCACTGAGGTGATGTGATGATGAAAAGAGGGTTTCGAGGCCACAGACAGACAGACAAACACAGACAGACAGACGGACAGACAGACGGACAGACAGACAGACAGACAGCAGCAGCCTCTGAGGAGGAGCAGAGAGACAAATTTACTCTTTTTATTTGAACCTGCTCATGTTCATTTGTGAGGTTGTGCCGCCGAGCGACGCCGCAACTTATCAGAGGAAGAAGTCGGGAGGTGGGAGGTGGGGAGGAGGGGGAGGAGGGGGAGGAAAACAGAGTTTGTGAGACTGCGACACAAGCCCTTTGTGTAAATTCTTATCTGATTGGAGGAAAGGGGACCGAGGCCCTGACAGATTCAGGGCACGGCGTGTTCTTGTGTTTGTTACCTCTTAAGACGCTTCCTGGCACAAACAGCGACCCTGTCAGGACCAGCGGTACACCAGTGTCATTCTTTCAAGGACAAACAGCCTCTTTGACTGCTGCTGTGGCCTTATTTAAAACACACACACACACACACAAACTGCTGCCAGGCTGAAGGTAACCTTTCACTTCCTGCCTTTATCTTCGTCTGTGAAACACCTCCGTTTCTCTCCTCCTTCCTCTTGCCAAACAAAAGAAAGTCTCTGTAAAAAGGTGAAGGAATTTAATCTGACAAGAAGAGGACTTTTATAGATTTGCCACGAGGTAGAAATAAACACTTAAAAGAAAAAAGAAAAAAAAAAAACAGTCCAAATTGTCAGTTTTCTGACAGAGCGAGTGACGGAACCACCGGAGAGAAAATGGCCGTAATCACAACATCACTGTAACTGTCCGCGGTCACAAAGTAACAGCCAGTCACAAATTCAATTGCATGCTTTTCATGCCACTTGTGTCATCAAGTGTTTTGTGAGGCAACAAAAAAATAGCTGGGAAATCATTTAACCAAGGCAGCAGATGGTCTATGCAGTCAGCAGAAAAGGTGACGGGTCATGAATTCAGTTTTCCACAGGGGGAGAAAAAAAAGAGAGGATGAGAAACAGTTCTGAGGGAATGAATGATGGAAGAGATGCGCTGCTCTCAAAGCCTGATGCTGCCAAAACACACCACTGTCTGTGTGTCTGTGTGTGTGTGTGTGTGTGTGTGGTTCTGAGGACTTATATTTGTCTGATTGTGAGGACGTTCCTTTGTCTTCATGTAACTCATGACACTTCAGGTACAGTTATGATTACATGACGCTGTGGAAAGCATTAGGCAAGCAAGTAGTTATGATCAGAGGTGGAAAGAGTTACTGAAATATTCTACACAAGTAAAACGACCCACTGTTTTGATTACATTGTATTAAAGTACAAGTAAAAGTAATGTCAGTCAGTCAGTCATCATCTACCGCTTTATCCTCAACCAGAGGGTCGCGGGGGGTGCTGTGCCAATCTCAGCTACATCGGGCGATAGGCGGGGTACACCCTGGACAGTTCGCCAGTCCATCGCAGGGCCACACACAGATAGAGACAAACAACCATTCACTCTCACACTCACTCCTATGGTCAATTTGGAGTGTCCAATTTACCTATCCCCACATTGCATGTTTTTGGACTGTGGGAGGAAGCCGGAGAACCCGGAGAGAACCCACGCACACACGGGGACAACATGCAAACTCCATGCAGAAAGGCCCTTGTTCCAACCGGGGCTCAAACCCGGGTCTTCTCGCTGCAAGGCGAGAGTGCTAACCACTACACCACCGTGTGGCCCGTAAAAGTAATGTCAGTCAGTCAGTCATCATCTACCGCTTTATCCTCCACCAGAGGGTCGCGGGGGGTGCTGTGCCAATCTCAGCTACATCGGGCGATAGGCGGGGTACACCCTGGACAGTTCGCCAGTCCATCGCAGGGCCACACAGATAGAGACAAACAACCATTCACTCTAACACTTAGTCCTATGGTCAATTTAGAGTGTTCAATTTACCTATCCCCACATTGCATGTTTTAGGACTGTGGGAGGAAGCCGGAGAATCCGGAGAGAACCCACGCACACATGGGGAGAACATGCAAACTCCATGCAGAAAGGCCCTTGTTCCAACCGGGGCTCGAACCCGGGTCTTCTCACTGCAAGGCGAGAGTGCTAACCACTACACCACCGTGTGGCCCGTAAAAGTAATGTACTCAAAGTAAATAAAATAAATTAAAGCAGCTTGTTTAAAATGAGTTTTTTCTTGTGTCATGCAAAAAGGACAAGGGAACAATGTATCAGTCAAAATGGGTCAAAGGTTACAAATTCTTTGACATTCTCACTCACTCAGGGACCTTAATTAACGGCAATCACCCGTCCTTGTCGTTCACCTGTCCTCGTCGTTCACCTGTCCTCACCACTCATGTCCCCGTCGTTCACCCGCCCTTGTCGTTCACCTGTCCTCATCATTCATGTCCCCGTCGTTCACCCGTCCTCGGCGTTCACCTGTCCTTGTCGTTCACCTGTCCTCATCATTCATGTCCTCATCATTCACCCGTCCTTGTCGTTCACCCGTCCTCGTCGTTCACCCGTCCTCGTCGTTCACCTGTCCTTGTCGTTCACCCGTCCTCGTCGTTCACCTGTCCTTGTCGTTCACCTGTCCTCATCATTCATGTCCTCATCATTCACCCGTCCTTGTCGTTCACCCGTCCTCGTCATTCACCTGTCCTCGTCGTTCACCCGTCCTCGTCATTCAGCTGTCCTCGTCGTTCACCTGTTCTTGTCGTTCACCCGTCCTCGTCATTCACCTGTCCTCGTCGTTCACCTGTTCTTGTCATTCACCCGTCCTCGTCTTTCACCTGTCCTCATCGTTCACCTGTCCTCATCATTCATGTCCTCGTCGTTCACCCATCCTCGTCGTTCACCCATCCTCGCCATTGACCTGTCCTCGTCGTTCACCCGTCCTCGCCATTCACCTGTCCTCGTCGTTCACCCATCCTCGTCGTTCACCCGTCCTCGTCGTTCACCTGTCTGCTGCATGATTTTCTTTTAATTCAGGCCAAGTACAGTACTTCCAAAAAACTCCAAAAAAATTACATGAACTAAAAATACAGTACACAAAAACCTACTCAATTACAGTAACACCAGAAAATGTAATTCATTACTTTCCACCTCTGGTTATGATTAAGGTTTGTAAGTGTCATGTAATGATGTCAATGAAATGTCCATAGACGTCATGGAGACCACAGAGTAGGAATCACCTGTATGCTGGTGGTGAAAGGAACTTCATATAAATGGAAGTCTATGGAGTTAATGGTCTTAATTTAGTTTCAAGTCTTCCTCAATTGAACATGATGCTGATTCTGTAAATGATGTTCCCATGTAGCGTTAAACTGATAAAGCGTTGGCTTCACATGGAAGTTCAGATTCCACTTTCTCCCAACAAGAGTGCCAGAGTTTTTCCACACTATAAACGAGGCTATGGAGAGTCTCAGGCGGAGCCACGGACAGAGACACACAGAGCGACAGGTATTAGAACATGGTCACCAGTGGCATCAGTGGCTGTGATGCACAGCTCAGTCAGGGGGTTAAGACAGTTATTAAAGCATCTAAGTGGGAAAAATCTAAATAAATAAACTTGGACACTCAGACTTCAGTCTTCAACTTCTTCTCTGCCTTCAGCAGTGTTTATATTTTAATACATCACACAGTGTTTTTTCTCCTCTGGTAAAGAGGGTTGTTTTTTTTGAGAGGGGTCGTGGGGCTTTTTTAGGTTTGATGTTGTTCAGTGTTTCAGACCCACAGCTGAGTTTGCTGAGTGTTCAAACACTGTGGCAACCCGGGTGTCCGAGTGCTACGAGCTGTGTTATTGTGTTGGAAGGAGGTGGACGGACGGACGGACAAACTGACGGACTAGAACCTCAGAACCAAAACATAAACACAGCTCGCACAAATCGAGTGAAATAGTGAATTTACTGCACTGGCTGCACCTGTGTTATCAGTGATTTTATGACTTAATCTTAAAAAAAACCTTTAATTTCAATGTAAACTAATCCGATTCAAGTGGTTAATTGATTAATAATTCAATTCAATTCAATTCAATTACCAGTGCTTTTACTTGACTTATAGTCATTTGGACATGACAGTTTAACCTTGACCTTAACTAGTTAATGACCTGACCTAACTGCAGTTCATACACAAATGAAGTTCTGCCTCATTAGGAGCAGATTTTTTAGTCTCTGTGAGGACAACTGGTCCCGTCAAGGTCAGTGTTTCTACCAGAGAAAAGGTCCAAACGACCAAGCACACACACACACACACACACACGTTCAGTTCCAATGCACTTGTTTGTAGATTACTCTGAATTTGCTGCAGGTTGTTAAACCAAACAGATGGTGCAGGTTTTACTGCGACGTGGATGTTTACCAACAGCCAAACAGCATGAAACACAGAGAGCTGTAAAACGCATGAATGTGATCACTGGAACCTACTGACACTCACTCACTCACTCACTCACTCACTGACCGCATTGTCGTTTTTCCTCTGAAACCTGTCAAAGGAGGCAAAACCATGTGAAGAGTATCAACCTTTTACAGTCTTGGTTCACGGGTTCTTCTTTAATAGTGAGTGTAGAAGTCGGAGTCGGAGCACCTCAGGACAACAGTGATAAAATAGTCACAGCTCCATCAGGCGCTGGAGCTCAAACCTCAGCAGCAAACAATGTCTCCCTCGTGTGGTTGACAGACGTAATCACAGGTGAAGCAGGAGCGTGAATTGTGCATTCCAGTGTGGTACAAACCTGTAAAAGGCACAATTAAGCCTCATATGAGCATGCACACACACACACACACACACACACAGCTCACCTGGATAATGAAAACACAAACATTTGGAGCAGATCCAAACCTTTCGCCTCGAGGCCAAACTTTGAGCACATCAACAGCTTTACGAGGGATTCAGGGCACATTTGTATCATGTTGCCATAACATTACATCAGTCAGTGTCCACAGGTAATACAAGCAACGATGTTTCTTCCGGAGACAATTTTATATTTTTTTACATTCTGACAACTCCCCACACACACACACACACACACCTGTTTTTACAGCTTAGTGAGGACGCATCATAGACGTGAAGCATTCCCTAGCCCAGGGGTCTGCAACCTGTGGCTCTAGAGCCACGTGTGGCTCTTCACGGCCTCTGCTGTGGCTCCTTGTAGCCTTGGAAAATATGTGCCCTTGCACTTGTTCACTGTGGTGTGTCGACATCAGTCTTAAACGGTTTGTTTTGAGACTGGTGTTGTTTTAGTGAGTCAGTAAATGTTTTAGTGTGTGCGTTATTTTATCAGCGCTGTATTTTGTTATTTTTTAATCTCTGCAATGTGTGTATTTCTATACCCTTTGGATGTTTTTATTTACAGAAAGAGCTATACAAATGCATTTATTATTATTCCTCTTATTATTATTATCATTATTATTATTATTATTATTATTATTATGATTATGATTATTATAAATGTGATATTGAAAAACCTCCCCAAAGCCAACAAAAAAAAGCCAGTTCACTTAAATAAAGTAATGCTTACATGACAAAATAACACATTTGGAGTCCGGCTGTTATGCCAGACAAGGAACTACATAAAATCCAAATATTGTTGCTTGAAATGTCAACAGATTTCTTAAATTTCACAAGTGCAACAAAATCCCATTCTTTGAAATACAGTATATCAGTATATAAGTATATATACACCTTAATTGTATGGGTCCAACAGGTTTTTGTGGCTCCAGATTCATTTTATTTGGGTGGAGAGGGAACAAAAAAGGCTCTTGCAGACCCCCTGCACTAATCCCTTACCTTAACTTTAAACATCACAACTAAGTGCCTTAAACTAGGTCTTAACCCTGAAGAAGCCCTTTAACCCTTAGTGCTCTCACAGCAACGTATAACTCCTTACACACGTGGACAAAATTGTTGGTACCCTTCGGTTAATGAAAGAAAAACTCACAATGGTCACAGAAATAACTTGAATCTGACAAAAGTAATAATAAATAAAAATTCTATGAAATTTAACCAATGAAAGTCAGACATTGCTTTTCAACCATGCTTCAACAGAATTATTTAAAAAAATAAACTCATGAAAAAATGATGGTACCATTAACTTAATATTTTGTTGCACAACCTTTTGAGGCAATCACTGCAATCAAACGATTCCTGTAACTGTCATTGAGACTCCTGCACCTCTCAGCAGGTATTTTTGCCCACTCCTCATGAGCAAATTGCTCCAGTTGTCTCAGGTTTGAAGGGTGCCTTTTCCAGACAACATGTTTCAGCTCCTTCCAAAGATGCTCAATAGGATTTAGGTAAGGGCTCATAGAAGGCCACTTTAGAATAGTCCAGTGTTTTCCTCTTAGCCATTCTTGGGTGTTTTGGGTCATTGTCCTGTTGCAAGACCCATGACCTGCGATTGAGACCAAGCTTTCTGGCCAGCACATTTCTCTTTAGAATCCCATGATAGTCTTGAGATTTCATTGTACCCTGCACAGATTCGAGACACCCTGTGCCAGATGCAGCAAAGCAGCCCCAGAACATAACAGAGCCTCCTCCATGTTTCACAGTAGGGACAGCGTTCTTTTCTTGATATGCTTAATTATTATGTCTGTAAACATAGAGCTGATGTGCCTTGCCAAAAAGTTCAATTTTTGTCTCACCTGTCCATAGGACATTCTTCTAGAAGCTTTGTGGCTTGTCAACATGTAGTTTGGCAAATTCCAGTCTGGCTTTTTTATGATTTTTATGATTTGTCATAACAATGGTGTCCTCCTTGGTCGTCCCCCATTAAGTCCACTTTGGCTCAAACAACAGCGGATGGTGCGATCTGACACTGATGTTCTTTGAGCTTGAAGTTCACCTTTAATCTCTTTAGAAGTTTTTCTGGGCTCCTTTGTTACCATTTGTATTATCCGTCTCTTTGATTTGTCATCAATTCTCCTCCTGCGGCAGCGTCCAGGGAGGTTGGCTACAGTCCCATGGATCTTACATTTCTGAGTAATATGTACAACTGTAGTCACAGGAACATCAAGCTGCTTGGAGATGGTCTTAGAGCCTTTACCTTTAACTTGCTTGTCTATAATTTTCTTTCTAATCTCCTGAGACAACTCTTTCCTTCACTTTCTCTGGTCCATGTGTGGTACACACCATGTCACCAAACAGCACAGTAGCCCTATATATAGACCCACTGACTGATTACAAGATTGTAGACACCTGTGATGCTAATTAGTGGACACACCTTGAATTAACATGTCCCTTTAGTCACATTATTTTCAGTCTTTTCTTGGGTTACCATCATTTTTGTCCAGGCCTGTTTCATGAGTTTATTTTTTAAAATAATTCTGTTGAAGCATGGTTGAAAAGCAATGTCTGACTTTCATTGGTTAAATTTCATAGAATTTTTATTTATTATTACTTTTGTCAGATTCAAGTTGTTTCTGTGACCATTGTGAGTTTTTCTTTCATTAACCGAAGGATACCAACAATTTTGTCCATGTGTGTTTATGGACATCATGTGGTTGTGTTTATAACTCACACTTTTAGACTTCTTATGTGTTGTTGACTCAAAGTTGTTGAAAAGTTGTTTGGCGAAAAAAACCTGGGCAGTTGGAAGTGGGAGGGGCTAGAAACTGACGCAAAGGACGTCTGGGTTCAACGTACATGAACGAAACTTGGGACTAGGTTTGGGGCGATTTTGTCGCGATATTTGTTTTTGTTCATAAAAACGAGTCAAGCGAATTCTGAATTGTGACGTATTTCCAAAGTTTCATAAATTCAATTCCAATTTGAAACATTTTGAGGAACTACACATTCTTAAAGGCTCTATGTTTGTTTTAACATAATAATGGAAAGAAAGCAGCCTAAATACTCTGTGTTCTGAGGGTTAAAGTTGTTTGCTGATCTGTATCATGTTTTTCAGTCAAATGTTAAATTACTGTTAATGTTCGTACCTTTTTAAATGTAAGTCACTATTATCCAACAAATGTCACCAGAGACATAAATGTACATAAATGACATTTCAGCGAAAATGAAAGTTCCAAACAAACGGAGACACACTCACACACCGTGTTGTTAACAATTTTATTTGATTGTTATTGTTTGTCTCAGATAAAAGCAGATAGAGAGAGGAGCAGTTTTAATCAGGGACCGCGCGCAGCTCTGGAGTTCCTGTCCAGAGCCGGACGAGTCGCCTGTCTGAGGTGAGTATACGTTAACAATACGAGGCAAAAACCCCACTGCCGTAAATGCTACATAACACTGTCCATAATCGTCAACAGTCACACCAACGGCTGCACGTTTGCTTTGTTTTTCTTCTCGACAGTCAGCCTGTAACACAATCATGACACACAGTTATTCTGAGGTAAACTAGAGTTGGCTAGTGTTGTACTGAGCAAAGAAAACATCTATTACATACTCTATATGTATTATCTATAGTGTTGTGACCATCGTGTCCACGTTACTGGAGCGCAATCTTTACCTTGGCATAGCTTTGGCAACAGGAGGTAACATAGTAGTGCCCAGCAGGGGGCAACGGAGAACAACAAGTAAAACAAAAGTCTGTGTCCATTTCATGAACAGTCAGGGCGTCGTCGCTCCCGAGGCCTTGGGCCGGGCGGATATAAGGGGACGACACAGAGATGCAGAGTTATTAATGTTAGCGATTCATATTTTCAAGTTTGACAAATATCGGCTGCTACTACAATCTGAGGGGAGGGAAAGCACCCGTGTGGACGTGTTTATAGTTTCTGGGCTACAGTATGTACATGTTTAGAGTCCGGGTCACTCACTCACACGTCGCTCTCTTTTCAATTAGAGTGAGAATCCACTTTGAAGTGCAGCTTTGCATACGACATACGAACACAACGTCAGCTTAGGTTTTTTAGCTTATTCCAATAGGAGAGAAGGTGCGTGTGTGTGTGTGTGTGTGTAGCGCGTGGGCCGACGTGTTTGATCACATTTGTTTTAGTGTTTCGAAAACACTAAAATAATAAAAACAACAACAATAATAATAATACTAATAAAAAATAAAGGAGGAGAACACCTGTGTGACTCGTGTAGCTTGACGTCACCGGCTGAGCTGAGGTTTGAGACCGATTTTGAGACGTCTACAAAAAGAGCAGCGTTCAGTATAACAAAGAAGAGCGATGACAGGAGCCGTGCTGCGACGATCGTACGGTGGTCTGGATCTGTCGCAGGCTGCTAATATAAAACAGTATAAATAACGCTCTCTGCTGAGGATAAACGCACGTCAGGATGAGTGAAACAAAAAAGCCTACGACACTCACACATTCTTCACACGTCTTTATCCACTATGTTTGGGATTACCTGAGATTCCAGTTGTCCCTCAGGGCTTTTTTTTTCTTTTTTTCTTTTCCTTACAGTTTTGATAGCAACAGCACACGTTGATTGGTCGACTGATTTCATCAAATCGACTGATTGAGGTTCGAGTCTTTAATGAGCCAGGTGAGGGCGGGGGAGGGCGAGGGGGGCGGGGGACGGGTCAAAGACACATTCACGTCATCCCGGTCCTTTTCCTGCCATTTACTTGATCTCCACCCAGCACAACCTGACCTGCAGGCTCAGCACCATCCATCCAACACAAGCTTAAAGAAGTCGCTACGGCAACGGAAAACTAAACAAAAAAAAGCTTAGCTTAAAATGGGCGAGGTATCCTTTATATGATTCTCCCTCAAAAGGAATTTATTAGGCTTTTTAATACCATCTTGGAATGCACTATATATTTATATATATATATATATATATACGTATGTATAAGTATGTATACAGTATATTGCCGTTAATATAAGCTTTAGGATTACTGTTGATAAATACAGTGGCCTCCTTACGCTCAGAGGCACCTCAGTGAGCTTCAGCACCCGTCTGCCTCTTGATTGTTGGGTGTCACCGCTCCTCGGGGACCTTACACTGGCTGCAGGACGGACGATAACGCTTATGGTTTTCCTTTTTTTGACTCGTTCCGATTTCAAAAATCCCAGACGGCGGTGGCCGAATCACTCGGGTCACTCCTCGTCCACCGTTTCCCTTTTTGAATCCTCCTCTTTCTGCTCCAGCACCTGAGGGGTGGGGCTCGGTAGAGCTGCCGCCTCTGTCGTCGCCAGCGACTCCTGTTGGTCAAGGTTCCTCTGGGAGGACGCGTCTTCCTGTGGAAGCACATGAAGTAGATGTAGAGTTTTAGGTCCTTTGTTTAATGTAATGGGGCTTTTCCACCGCATAGTACTGCCTCGCCTCGCCTCGCCTTGGCACGACACGGTTCGGTTGGTTTTTCATTACAATATAGTAGCTATAGCAGTAACACACACAAACGAGTGACGAGTGACTAAATGTTGGAGATGAACGCATGTTTTGAGGATTTTTTAGTCGTTTTTAACTGATCTACAGTTCAATATTGTTCACTTTGATTCTTGTGTCGGACGTCGCGCTCATGACTCTTCCTGTGACGGCACTCACTCTGACCAATCAGTGGCCGGCAGTATGGCGACATCATGCATATTATCGGCTGAGCTCGTTTGAAACCTTGTCAGAGCAGGTACTAAAAACAGTACCTGGTTTGCTGGGACTGTGTAGTGCAAAAGCGCCATAGATGTCCTTTTTTTGCATAAAGAACAATTTTCCATTTCTAAGTTCCTACTCTAGATTTAGAGAGAGAGAGAGATCTGGGTCCAATACACCGTGTGTACAGTATCACTGACGGGCGCTTCATCAACACATAATGTGTTATGGTTATAAACTGTTACAGGTGCACAAACACGGGTGTAGGCTTGTTTGGATCAACAGTTTCATGAACAGAAATAGGCCCACATGTCAGCGTTGTACGGCTAGCACTGTGTCCTCACAGCGAGGTGGTCACCAGTTCGATTTCCAGTTCGACAACTTTCTGTTTGGAGTTTGCACGATCTTTTTCTCCAGGTACTTTCTCCCACAGTCCAAAAGCACGCCAGATGTTCAGTGGATGTTCAGTCTACTCTGCTTTTTTGTGTCAAATTTCGAGCCTACAGATCTTACCAAGTGTTTTTGGATATCTTCTTCAGTGTGGGTTGAAGTGGCTCTATGAGGACTAGTGTGACTTAAGTGAAGGGCAGCTTTTTTTTCTTCCTCCGTGTTCATCAAACTCCATTTGGATCAAAACAAAAACTGAACCAAACGTTCTGTACTGAATGAAAACAGCACAAACACTCACATAATTACAATTGACTCACCTGGTCAGCAAACTCTTGCATCTCTCCGTCCTCGCCGTTTGAGTGGCAGCTCGGACTTGGCACCTCGATTCCGTGGCTTTCCAAAATGGCAGCCTCTGAATTGTGTTAAAAGAGGAAATTGAAATTGATTTGAGAACAGAGGAGGTGTGGGGGAGTATAAATGTGCACGATCAGAGATAAAAACTGAATCCATGAAACTAACATATCTGGATATCAGGTCCTCACCGATGTTGGCTCTCCTCTTCATCTCCTTCCGGCGGTTTGCAAACCAGTTGTACACCTTCAACGCTGTCACGCGCTCAAACTCAGACAGCTTACAGCCTTTTTAATGACAGAGAAGAAAAATCCACTCATGTGTCACATTATCAGATAAGAAATATAGTTCAAGGACTGTACTTTAAGTATTTTTAGAAATAGTCCATTTAATCACAGTGCTACTGCTACAGCTGTTCACCTGTGACCCCAAAGTGTGTTAAACTTTTGATTTTAAGAGCTGCAAACGACAGAAGAGTCTTGGATTAGAAACAGTACCTGGTTTTTGAATGACAGAGTTGCAGGCGCTGGCGATCTCCTCCCTCTTTGCTTCGTCGGGATACTGGTTCTCGATGAAGAAACTGTAAAAGATGAACACGCTCAGTTATTGTAAAGCGATAAATCACATCATGAGAAGACGGCACCGGTCTGAGCAGAGTGAGCTCGCTCCCCCCCCTCGCACAGTTTCACACTTTTAGTCGTCGCCGTACTGAGCCAGAGGACAGAAAGGACAATATTTATTTTATATTTATACAGTGGAGCACTGGGGGAGGGCCTAAAGGAAGAGATTAATGGATGCATTAAGTGGATTAATTTTGGCAACTCATGCTTTAATTTCTTAAATCTCTTCTCAGGCTTGTGAATGTTAACACGCTTTAGTAAAGACACATATATACATCAGCAGGTAGAAATCCTCTTTATCCCTAACTCTTGACATTCTCCTCGCTCATGTCCCTCCATGCTCCAGGAAGAATCATCGTGTTGCGTTACAAAACACACAGGGATCAGTTTCCCTCAGCCTCCGAGATGCCCTATCCTCCCTCTCTTCCTCCCTCTCACGCTCTCGCACACACACACACACACACACACATTTGTTTTATATCTTAGTGAGGACACCTTACCCTAACCTTAACCCCCACCTTACCCTAAAACCAGGTCTTAACCCTGAAAGGGCCATTTAAAGTTGACAAAATATCCTCACAGAGATGGGTTTGTATGTTTTTATGGACCTCACAAAGATATAAACACAAGCACACACACACACACACACACACACACACCTTCACCTCTACTGTATCGTCCTTGGGTCGAAACTAGCTCATAAGGATCAGCACTGCAGCAGGATTGCGTAATCCTGGGGGCAGTGCTGGTGAGTGCTGTCTGAGGGCCTTGTGTGGACTCATCACTGCGAGTGTCCCGGTCTGCACCCTCCACTTACAGCAGCCGTGGAATAGACAAATCAATGCCACGCCAGTGGGTGCAGGAATGCCAGCAGCAGCTGTCTCTCTCTCTCTCTCTCTCTAGCTCTCTCTCTCTCTAGCTCTCTCTCACTCTCTCACTCACTGAAACGACTGCCGGGGACAAAAGATGTTTGAGAGACGCGGGGGATACATATTACACCTCATAAAACAACACAAAAAAAAACTGCACCATAAATCAGACGCTTCGAAACCACGACTAAAGGCACAAAGAGTCGCGGCAGCGAGACACGAAAGGACGTTCAACCCGGGGGACGATTATTTATGACACTTACACCACAAGAAATGCTGCTTTTCCTCTAACAACGTGCGCATCCCAGCAAATTCAGTGTAAACAGGCAGCGTGATGATCACTGACAAACCAGAGAAGTCAAAAACACCCTTTCTTCACTTTTCACTGAATGATTAATCATCATTAACAGTCAAAACTATCAATGTTGTTGTTTCCCAGACACTTGCTCTCACTTGTAACATGGTTGCCAGAATATACAGATGATTTGCCCCTCAACAAAAGACTCCCCTAAAAAAGTCTACAACAATAACAATAATAATAATAATAATAATAATAATAATCTAAAGAACATTTCTGTCGCCGTTAAGCAGCGTATTTAGTTTGTAAACTGCAAATCAAAACCAAAATGTCCCTAAATCAGTAGCAACTGGACTTGTACTCAAAGACTTGAGTTCCCAAATTCAATTTTCTCCTTTAAAGTTGAAGATGGACAACATCCTCCGAGTCTCACCTCTCCATGATGGATTGGCACTCCTTCCTCCACGTGAACCTGCTTCCTCTGCGCAGCCTTAACGGACCGCCCACCATCCCCGCTCTGTCGCCGGCCATGATCCCCGTCCTCCAGTCGGGCTCCTCCTTTACCAGAGAGCGCATTGACAAGGTGGCACCTGCAGGTGGCAGCACATGCGACAAAGACACTTGAGTTGAGTGAGTTTTTTTTTGTAAGGACAAGAAATCAGAGGGATTCTGTTTGCAGAGGAACCAGCAGATAAGACGGTGGAGACTAGAGAGACTTTCCAGTGCTTTTTATTCCGCTGTTGCGTAAGAATTATGGCGCTTTTCCACTATACAGTTCCAGTACGCCTCGGCTCAGTTCTACGCGGTTTAGTATGGTTTTCCATTACTATAAACCTCCTCAACGTGGGTGGAGTTGTGAGAGCATGGCTGCATGAAACTACCTTGACTTCATTAGTGACTTGTAAACAGTTATTTTCGGTGTAATTGAATCATTAGAATCAGTTAATTACAAAGATTTGTTCACAGAATCGTTCAGTACTTTTCTGCATGACCGGAGCACAGACTCCATCTGACACACGGCTTTCAGCAGTGCTGTCGCTAAATACACCAGACTCCTCGGTTCAATGTTGAGATTTTAGACATTTCCTTTGCTAAATGTTGGAGATTAACACGTTTTCAGGATTTTTAAGTCTTTTTATAACTGATCTACAGTTCGGCATTGTTCGTTTTGATTCCAGTGTCGCCTGCTGCACTCACAACTCTTCCAGCGCCGACACTCTCTGATCAATCAGTGGCCGGCAGTCTGTTGACTCCACATTTTAGTATCGGCTCAGCTCGCTTGGAACCTCGCAAGAGCAGGTACTAAAAAAAGTAGCAGGTACCGGGAAACTGTCGCTAAGGGAAGGGTCGAGCTGTGCTGGGACTGGGTAGTGGAAAAGTGCCATAAGTGACTTTTAATGGTGAGAATACACAACAAACGCAGATGTTCTCAAGTCACAGATGTGAAAGCTAACACTGTCTGGATACATTTTGAAAAATATGATTAGATGTGTATAATCCTCAAAAAAAGACGCGGATCCCACTGCAATTGGCCCGTATCAGCAAAAAAAAATGATTATAACAAAGTTTGCTTACAACATACAGTAAGTTTCATCACTCAATTGCAACAAAAGTAATCTACTGTATTTTCAGTATGAGGGCAACAATCTTCTGGTTTATCTCTTCAGGAGGAACGAAAATCATTCATTAGCATGGTAGTGAGTTCACAGTCTCCGAGTAGCTTCAGGCGTCGTTCCCCGCTGCGTGCTGCTGCTGAGGCCCGGGCAGAGAGGGACTGGTTACCTGGCTGGGCCTGGGCGGCTGCGGCGGCAGCAGTGTACCACGGCAGCAAGTGCATCAGCAGCTCTCTCTGTCTGCTCCACAAAGGGTTGGGGTTGAGGTTGGTGTTGGGGTTGGGGAGGCTGCCACTTGCCCCTGCTACCGTCCCGTCTCTGTCCCCTCCCCTGGCCCTGGGTGTGGGACTCACGCTGTGCTGGCTTTCACTCCACCTCAGCCCTTCAGTTAGGACAAAACCAATGGTCAGGCAGGCCACAGCCATGGATTAGATTATAGACAGTTTCGCCTCATGTCGTTGGAGACTGAGAGTTTAGTGGATTTACTGACACGCTCCTGTAGACCCGTCTGGCAGTTTTCAGTCATCAAAACATTTTTTTTTTTTATCATTTGCCAATTCTGTTTTTGACGTGGTTTTGTGACGGGCAGGTCAATAGGAGCCGTTGTCAGAAAACAAAGCAATGTAACTGCTTTGTCTTTGAATATTATTGCAGAGAAATATAGTTAATGTTAGTATCATTGTTAAAAGCCTGTTTGTTAGCCATGTAGGAATGAAAACCAGCACCAGAGTACCTCCAGCATCAGGGCTGAGAACTACAGAGGAGCCGAGGTAGAGCTTTTGCATGGGAGTGGGGGGGAAATAAAGGACTAGGATGAAGGGAGAGAGCAGGGATAGCAGATGGTCCGTCGATGGCTTTGTCAAGTTCACAAAACTGGTAGCATGAAGTTGTCGTGTGATTATATCATGATAGGGTTTTATCAAGGACACCTGCTGTTTTGACATAAACCATTCTGTCCTCAACGCATCTTCAGACATGATCAGAGAAACCACCCAGAGACAGTTTAAGGACCTCAGACCACCGTCTGATCCACAGCGGTTCCATTCTAATTTTACACTAATCAGCACAATATCAACACTGATCACATGATTAAAGCTTTCACTCTAGCTCGTCTTCTTCTGTCTCGTTCTCTCCGTCACTCCACCACACACAAACGCACGCATACACAAACACGCCGACGGCAGACGCATCTCTGGAGTCAGACTCGTTGAAAAACACCAGTTATTGGTCACAAGACACATTTTAATGTCAGGTGTGAGCAGTTGCACTTGAACATGCTAATACCAGCTCTTAACGAGGCCTTCAGCAGCTACTCGTCCAATCTAAACCTACACCAGATGTTTGTAGGTAGACGTGAACCTGTACCCCAAGACATGGCGAGGTCAACGCCAAGCCCAGCTGCTACTCTAGCCTGTACAGACACTTAAGTTTCATTTCTAAACCAGATGCTTCCATCTTATTGATTAGCATCTCCAGTGACAGGACTGCTTTTATTATTTGTCTTTCCTCTGAAATCGTAGACACGCGTCTCCTCGTGTCCTTCCTTGACCTCGCAGCTCCTCGAAGGCCAGGGGTGGCGTTAGCGTGAGGTATTAAGAGTGTGTTTTGGGGGTTTACCATGCAGGGAGATGGAGATTAAAAAAAAAAAAAAAGGGTGCACAGATGGAAGGGGGGAGTTAGCAAGCGGTGGTTTCCCATTCATTAAACACAAGAAATATGATCAGGTTTTAATGCGAGCCTTCCTTTCCAACATTATACTACACTTATCTACTATCAATAACTTGACATTCAACCTTCTGGCCAACATCAGCACTCTCATAATTAGTCTTCCTCTCACCATACATCCATCATCCCTGTGACAGTCCATATTTTACACATCATCGGCTCCATTATAATAATAATAATAATGATCCTGTTCTCCACTGTAACTCACCCTGTGTCTCACCTGGATTATTCCTCTCCAGCAGGTACCAGCGGTAGAAAGCTCTGCGTTTGGAGTCGCTCATCTCCAGGCCCTGCTGCAGCAGCCACTGGGAGATGTAGCTCTGGCTGATCCCTGCGCACATGAGGTACAACATGTGATCTCGACACATTTAAGACATTGATTTATTTCATGCTGCACCAACACAGCATCTGCACTATTGCGATCGGCCGCGAGCCAGCCGTGGAATACTCCTGTTAAGCTAATGAAACCCGATATCGATACTTGAATTAAGGACATGTGATTTGATGCAAAGTCTTTCCAGGGGAGGACAAAGGAGGGAAAAAAAATCACTTTGCTGATGCAAACAATGAGCTTGTGAAGTGCAGCATTAGGTTAGAAGCACAGCCACGGCTGCCGAAGCACCAGCTGCCTATTACTCCTCCTAACCTATTCAAATGATTACAAATCTATTGATAGGTTAAAACTGAGAGATAAATTTAGTCACGTAATTTACAGGGGCAGGAAATAACGTTTATTTTTTTTCATGATGATGTTTGGCAACATTATGGTAGTTAAGTTTGAAAACTGGAAGAAAACGAGGAAGAGGCAGAATAATAACTTTGCATGTCAGTTAGCTTGGGGGCTAACCTTTCCTTTTTAAGAATAAAGCATCAAATATGTGTCTGAAGAATGACGTTAACTGTTGTAGCGGTGTAACAAGCGACAGACAGACAGGCGGACAGACAGAGGGATGGAAAGGCGACACATAATAAATGAGTTGGTTGAGTACAGTGATGGTGGATGCTGTGTGTTGTTTTTATCCGCGATGGCGAGCGCGATGGTAGTAACTGTGTATAAACAACAGAGAGGGCACATTTACCTGTGACTTGGCCGACGATCGCCTGAGAGATCCTGCGATTGTTCAGGAACGTCTTGATCTCTTCTTTCACCAGGTTACTGTCTCTCCTGCAAGAGCAACAGAAGCCCCGTTTTACACTGTGGTTAAAACGGACGCCTTTGCTCCGACTAACCTTATTCACTGCTGCTTCTCTTTTCTCAGCCATCCCCAAACACCTGACCTGAATTAACTCCACTAAAAATCTGGTGAACCAGTCTGCTCCTCTGGGGAGAGTGACTGTCATTATCTGATGTTAAAATACTCTTTCTTTGTCTCCTCTTTGCGTTTAAACTCATTCTCACTCTCTGGCTCTCTCTACACTACAGTCAGCAACACTTGTGTCCCTTCTCACCTCATGTACTCCTCCACCTTCTCCTCCAGGTCCCACTCCTCCTCTCCCATCATGTCATAACTGAACGACCGCTGTACTGCCACACTGGGAGGGTACAGGGGCGGAGGTGAGGCCTCGTAGCTGTGGCTGGGGGACAGCGCCGCGCCGTCAAGGCCGGAGGTCTGCGTGGTGGCAGAGGCCAGGGACAGCGAGGAGGAAGAAGACGACGACGAGGACGGAGCTGGAGCGGCAGCGGCGGGGGCGATGTTATTGGACGGAACCGGCTGCGAATCGCAGTGTGACTGGCGGTGGTCTGGGTCCAGCCTCTCCAGGGACTCCAGAGCGTGGATGATCTGAGGTTTGGTCATGCCGGACAAACGCAGGCGCTGCAGGAGGTCAATCTGTTCGATGGTGTAGCGTGGCTCGACCTCACAGCACTCCATTCTAGCATCTGCAATACACAATGGGGGGGGGAATGAAAATTTTGCAAGTGAACACGAGACTAGCTTTTTGAATGAAATACAAGACCAATTTTGAAAGTGAATATGAACCAACTGCAGCTCTATTAATACACCAAAGCTGTGCACGGCTGGGTGGATTTCTCACTAGGTAAACAAGTCAGACACTGCTATATTTATCTTTTCTCTGCACCTTTCATACATCTTAAATATGTTGCAGGAGGTTTCAGATCGTGCATGAGAACTGCCACACGAGTAAAGATTTATTAATAGATGAAAACACACACACACACACACACACACATTCAAAGCTGAATTAAAATACAACGCATCCTTTGTTGGGGTTCGTTTATCTTGAATACAACACATTATACAATTTTTTCTCTTTTCAACAACAAATACAATTCAGACTGACTTAACAAAACTTAACTTCGGGATAGAAACAGACTGCATTCTCCTCTGAAGAACCTGGGTCGTTAAAAACATTTTGGCAACCTGTCTTAACACTTGGCACAGGCACTTCGGCCTAACCTTGCTCCATTTGTACAAAGTGGAATTAAAGTAAGATCACCCTGGGATACATAGCCTAGCATCAGGTCCTATCAGCTTAGTCATGGCCATCTATCCTCTCTGTACATACACGCTTATCTGATGCAGAGCTGTGGGGGAACGTAATTCTAACATCCTCTAATAACAGTGTAAACACTGCTCTGAACTCACTTAGAGAATCTATATATTTGACATGACCTTGGTTAGTTAGAGAGGTGAGACACCGGGGACAACATGACTTTAATTACAAGTCTATTACAACCCACTCTTCAATCAAGTGTGCACTTCTACCAAAAATAGCACAATACACAGCTATTCATAATAAGTGGTCTTGATCCACCAGGACAATCATTTATCTGGGTGCTAAGATACATGTGCATTTGTTGATAATGTAGATTTTTACACATACAATTCAGCTTCAGGTGTTGTTAACAGTAACAGAGGTGAAGTCATTCAAAAGTCAGCCTGTGTTTTCACTTCGCACAACTAATTCAACACCAAAGTTGCGTTCGGCTTTAAAATAAGACTTAAAATATAAACATGCCCTCCTGATATTGGGGCGTATTGTCTTACCTGCCGGAGGTGGTGACACAGACAGGCGCCCCGGGAGTGGTTCAGTGCGTGGGGTCGCAGCGGGGACACACCACTGTCGCATGGCTGGGCTCAGAGTTTCAGCTCGGCCGGACCTCTGGAGAGAAACACGGGGGTGATTTGCTGCAGTGTGTGCGCTGCGCTCACGGAGCTCTCATTAGCATGTTGGCTAACCCGCAACACGGCACATTACTTGTTAGCTGGCTACGGTGGCTAAGCTAAGCTAATGCCGTTAACTCTCCTCGGTTCCCCTGAGCAGCAGCAGCAGCAGCAGCGTCCACATCCATAGCGACTATTTTTGTTGTCAAGTTCAACACAATGAGTCAAAGAGAAAAGGCGGAAGTGCTGCAATGTAACATCCACAATAAAAGCGTTTCAAAAAAGCGTTTTTCCCCTAACTTCACCTCAGAGCATACATTTGGACATAAAACAGTCATCATATTCACAACCAGACGAAAGTATCTTCTCACAGATCACACATGTAACCGTTAAATGTTATTTAAATGAAAATATGAAATTACCATTCCCTCTCATATCGCAATTTCATGTCAAAATAATCGCAATCGCATATTCCAATTTCGGAGATCCAAAAAGCAATAATAATGTGACGTTTGCATTAAATTAAAGCTTCTTATCTACAAAACAGGTTCAACACCAACTGGTTTATTTAGTACAATGTAACTCATACTAGCCTAGTTAATAGTATTAAAGGTATAGTTTGGGGTTTTTGAAAGGGCATGGAGCTATAAGAAACGTATGCAAAGTTAGTGTGAAAGCTCATGACATGTAAACACATTCATGGCACATTCTGTCCATACTCTTAACTTATTTTGGTTCCTATCCATAACCTTTCAAAAAAAGGGCCAACTATTAAGGCCAAATATCTGTATTTGTGCACTGCATAAAACATCACAAGTGATAATTGTCACATGATATTGATGTTATAACAACATAATTAACCTTGCAAAAACATTAAAATCATTACCAAAAGAGGTTAAAAAAAACATGTCAAAAAATGTTGTGGTCCGAGAAAGCCTTGAAAAACACATTAAATCACTAGGACTGTTTGTTGGCAAGCTGGACAATGCTGATGTTTACACGTACTTAGGATACAATTACAAGTCAATTAAATGAGTTAGTAAGTCATGATTTATTATTGATAGTAGGTGATCTTTGTTGTTGACGACCGTAGAAGTAGCCACGTAGGCTACATGTGCTTTTATTTTGAAGGGCACAGGGAACAGCTGCAGATTCTAGCATGTAACTTAACCCTACAGTCTGTCCAGTCTGCCTCGGTTTACCAACTTACCTGAAACTTTGACCACAGAGGTGACACCACGTCAGATAAGCTACTATGTGCGAAACCCCTGCGGATAAACGCGGCACACACCGCTCGCGTGTAAAGGTTGACGGGTCTGGCAACCCGCTAGTTGCTAACGAGTTAGCTCCGTGGCTAGCGGAGTTAGCTGGTAGCTAGCACCGGATTGTCCCGCCGCAGGCACTCGGAGCTCCTTACCTCGCGTTGCCGAGGAGAGACCGCAGCCGCCGGCTGTGCGGAGAAGGGAAGGTGATGGAAAGTGTGGAGGAAAGTGTCGCTCCACTTTGACCCCGCTCAGTAAAGTAACTCCTCGGGCCGAAGCTGACGGTTCACGGACGAACAGAGAGGGTTAACGGTGCAGGGTCATATTGTCTTTCTGTTTCTATGCAGTAGAGGAATTGTGTATGTAAATGTCTCAATATATGACCCATTACCCCCGACACTAGTCAAGCCAGCAACAACTGAGACTGCGATTTCCGGCTATACTGTACCTACTGTAAAATCCCATTGCTCAAATTAAACACTTTAGACGCGCCACAATGAACACAAGGGTCACTTTTTGAGTTAGTTATGCAGAAACAACACCGACAGCACATGTACGTGTGTTTTTAGGCTGCTATGAAGGGAGTCTATGGGTTTTCAACAGTTATTTATTCTTTTATTTTGTCCGCTAAAGGAAATGATTTGACTAAATAGATGCGGCTTGACGCATTTCAGCTCGCCGTCACAGACAGTGATATTACAACACGTACCAGTCTAAACATGACGTCACACAAGTTCTCTCAGTGACTGCACTTACGTCAAATTAGGGCTGAACAATTCACTGAAACTTGATCATAATGCAGTAATATTTGTTAAACCCTCAATGTGTGTCAAATTACCTTTTCAGATTAAATTACTGCTCTGACATACATGCGTCATATTCTACTAAATGAAGAACATAATCTCACAGATCACAAATATTGCAGTCATTATTTTAAATGTTATTACCATTCTCTCTCATATCACTTTTCATTATCAGTAAAAATAATTGCAATCAGATACTCCAACTTTGGACACAAAAAAGTGACAATAATGTGACATTTGCTTTGATTTAAAGCTTATTTTCTGTAAAAGTGGTAACATTGACTGGTTTAGTTAATGCAATGTTACTCATAATAGCCTAGTTAATAATATTATATATGGTTGAATAAGGACAGCAAAGGAAATACTGTATGTGATATCTGTAAGATTCAATGTCTTTTGGAGAACTGTGACATGTATGAATGAGAATATAGACATCTTTTCAGTGGTGTAGTATAAAGTATAACTCAAAAATCTGATACCTCATTGTAATCGCTTAGTAACTCTGGTTTGATTGCCAGTTTCACAGTCAGCTACAGTCTCGTCCGAACTAAGGAACAAACAAAGGAATACTGGATTGTGTAGTGTCCTGGAGTCCCATCTGAGTGCTGGACAGTATGCTTAGATACGATATACAAAACAATACACAAATCATTTTATCAGTGACAAGTGGCACTTTGAGGTTACCAATTGTCTTTGCACTTACTGTCAAAACAAAGTCATTTTCATTCATTTAACCTGTAGAACCCTGAACATGTGTACACTGTAGTCATGTGAAGTAGCGTCTAGCTCTCTGTGGAGCTGGAGAATGAGTCTGTGTTTGCTTTCTCCAGTTTTACTCCCTCCCCTTTAACCTGTGCCAAGAAGGCAGCGGTAATAAGAACTATATTCAGGAGCCTTTGCTCAGATCAGTGAGTCCAAGCCGACTGTTATCCAGCTCTCAGCTGATATATTCTGCCTCATATTCTGGGGTGTTTATATATTTATATTTTTTCAATTCTTTGTGGGGTTCAGCCGAGTATCTGAGACAACATCATGAACTGGGGATTCCTCGAGGGTCTCCTTAGCGGGGTGAACAAGTACTCGACAGCATTAGGTCGTATCTGGCTGGCCATTGTTTTCATTTTCAGGCTTTTGGTTTTCCTGGTGGCCTGTGAGAAGGTATGGGGCGACGAGCAGAAGGACTTCGACTGCAACACCCGGCAGCCCGGTTGCTACAACGTCTGCTATGACCACTACTTCCCCGTGTCCCACACTCGCCTCTGGGCTCTCCAGTTGATCTTTGTCACCTGCCCGTCCCTCCTTGTCACTCTGCACGTGGCCTACAGAGAAGACCGCGAGCGCAAGCACCGGCTGAAGCACGGAGAAGACTGCACCCCTTTGTACCACAACACGGGCAAGAAGCGAGGGGGTCTCTGGTGGACCTACTTCCTCAGCCTGCTGTTCAAGGTAGCGGTGGACGCTGTGTTTGTCTTCCTTGTCTTCCACATCTATGAGGCCACGTTCTTCCCTCCAGTCATCAAATGTAGTGAAGACCCATGCCCGAATGTGGTGGACTGCTTCATTGCCAGGTAAGAACAGAAGACGTTCTGTGTTTCTTACCACTATGATTCTGCAATAACGCAGCACTCTCTCTAACGTTTGACCCCGTTTTCTCCAGGCCAACAGAGAAGAGGATTTTCACCATCTTCATGGTGGTGACCAGCTTTGTGTGCATCATCCTCACTCTCTGTGAGATCGTCTACCTGTGTGGGAAGAGGTTCTGGGAGTGTTGTGGAGGAGGGTCCCCCTCCGTGAGGGAAAACTCCTTCATGATGACCAGAACTCCTCTAAACGGGAAGGAATACTCGCTGCACAAGGAAGCTGCCCCCGAGACGGCCAAGATGTTTGACGGAAAATCGGAGAAAGCGAGCTCAGCCCCGGCGTACAGCATCGCTGTCTCCTGAGACGTTGACATGGCAGCAACTGCATGCATTCTTTTGTACAATGAATAAAGACAGATAACGATTGTACTGTGTTTTCTAAAATAAATGAGTATTTTGTGAATTTGCTGTTGTCCCATTTTTAATCCCTAAAAAAAAATGTGTAACCTAAACTGACCTGTGGATTATTTAGGTGTTTTGTGAAGACATGAATAGTTTTAATCTTCATAGAAACATGGGTGCATGTGTAGAGAGTAGATTGAATATGAACAACATGTTTTCAGAAGTTAGATTATATCTTCAAATATAATCATTAAAAACATGATCAACATGCGATGGGAGTAGCGTTATTGACAGAAGGTGATAAACTCACCACTCCTACACCACATTCAGACGACCTTAATGGTCATTAATAATCCTGCATTCCTGTCAGGACTGAACAAGTGCAGATTTGTAAAGCCTCGTATCATAAAACTGAGTGTACAGTGTGCTAACAAGGCAGTGCCTGTTGTACATTCTGATAAAAACGAATATTTTTGATTATCTGATGTTGGGACACTGGCTCCTCGTATCTCAGGTGTTCACTAATGGACCATTTGCACAAATAAATGTTAGGTGGTGGCCCTGATTAATCAAAGGAGCATATCTCCATGTCACAGTCACTTTGTGGCACTGATATGAAGTCACCTTAAGACGGGTCACCTTTGTTATTTGCACAGTGTCACACGTTATATAATTTTTTACTTGTACATGTCATTTAGCAGACGCTTTTATCCAAAGCAACTTACAAGGGAATTGAGTTGAACTTGCAACCATGAATTACTGGTCTTAACCACTGAGCCACCCCACCCCAATTCTCTGTTCACTCATTTAGGTGAAACTTGTTTTTGCTCCACAGCTGCTAACTTGGTTTCCTGAAGCTCTTGGCTTTGCTCAGTGTCACCTTGAAGATAAACTGATGATAACAAGAAGCTTCAGGGTTTGTCATAAGACGCTGGAGGTTCAGAGGGAAACTCTGGGCGGATGCCAAGAGTAGCCACACCTCCAGATTATGGTCAGGAGTAGATTCTTCTACTTGGTCAATATTGGAAAACCTCTGAAGGAGAGAAGTTGCCCCCGAGTCTAAGAGAGGACGCGATGGACTGAGGTGAAAATCACAACTCTTAAGGTAAAGTAGTTAAGATTCAAGAGAAGTCCGTGTGAATGGAGGTAGTTTGAGAGGCAATTTAAATAAATCTACATGGTTGATTTTAGATACATCTTTTGTTGTTGAACTAACTTTGCCTTCGTCTCTTTAATCTCCTCTAGTCCTGTGGTTTGTAACGTGTATAAAGACAGACCTCTCAACGTCTCACAGGTCAAAAAGACCTGAAACAAAGCTGAACTCATGGATTGGAAGTTTCTTCAGGGTCTTCTCAGTGGAGTCAACAAGTACTCCACTGCCTTTGGTCGAATCTGGCTCTCGGTGGTGTTCGTCTTCCGCGTGCTGGTCTACGTCGTGGCCGCTGAGCGCGTTTGGAGCGACGACCAGGGACACTTTGACTGCAACACCCGCCAGCCTGGCTGCACCAACATCTGCTACGATTACTTCTTCCCCATCTCTCACATTCGCCTGTGGGCCCTCCAGCTCATCTTCGTCACCTGCCCTTCGTTCATGGTGGTGTTGCACGTGGCCTACCGAGAAGAGCGGGAACGCAAGTACCGGCGGAAGCACGGCGAGGACTCTCGGCTGTTTGACAACCCCGGCCAAAAGCACGGCGGCCTCTGGTGGACGTATCTGATGAGCCTGTTCATCAAAACCACCTTTGAGATCCTGTTCCTCTACGTGCTCCACTACATCTACGATAGCTTCAAGCTGCCCAGGAGAGTCCAGTGTGACGTCAGTCCCTGTCCTAATTTAGTTGACTGCTTTGTTTCCCGGCCCACTGAGAAGACCGTCTTCACCTACTTCATGGTCGGGGCGTCTGTTGTGTGTGTTGTGCTCAACATTTGTGAGGTTTTGTATCTGATTGCGTCGCGAGTGGTGAATCTGAAACGTCGAGGCACCGCCTACACTTCATCGAAAAGGGTCCACCCTCGCGTGAACTGTGATGGCCGCCAGTCTACTTTTCCACCTTAGCTGTTAGACCCAGAGCAGAGAATCAAACTCTTTGTATTATGTCGCTACTTGATTAACTAGTGTGACTGAGTTGTTTGTCACTCCCTGGTTGTCATTAAAGTTCCACATTCAAAAACACTGTAAAAGAAAACGTGCATTTATTTTTCCATCCACTGCTGTTCAGTGATTATTGGGAGTTTGATCTCCCAAAATGAGTCTGCGGTGACCTTCCAGCTGTGAGGAAACAATGATAGCCACTGCATCACTGTGTGGCCATGAAGGTGCAACTTTATGATGTAAATAAGGAGCTCTAGTAGATGTGATACCAAGGTTATTATAGTTAATGAAACTTTACGAAAACTAATATTGAAAAAAACATTTTCCAATATTAAAAACATTGTTAAAAACAAAAACTAGAGTTTTTAAAAAAAAACAAAACAAAAAAAAACAGATAACCTACTGAAACTCAATTGTGTGTTTGAAAAACTAAACAAAATTATAGCGTAAATGTCTTTGGTCATTTAAATTGAAGGGTCTGCTCATGTATTTGTAACCATTGTCAACATAAGAAAAAGAGTATAAGCACTGAGAATAACATTTGTTTTTCTTGTATTAAATCACAGAAAATTTACTGGCGCCATTTCTCCACCTGGTGGCAGTAAAGACTTCAGAAAACAAGTCACTGATGTCACTGAATGAAACTGTGTAACAACAAAGTCTACTTTGAATTATCCTTTAATTTTTAATGCTGTACAGCTTCTGACCTGTTGTACATATTAATAACATTATAGTGTAAAATGGCAGGTAATCTGGTTTTACAGAAAAGGTTAAGAAAACAGTCTGAACCCTTATGTTATGCACAAATCTGCTCTTGTCACGATTTATATTGTATCTAAAAAGTGGGTGACCACATAGAAAGTTTTGGGAAACACTAGTTTTGTTTTGTTTTTAAGCACTAGTACATATATGTATTCAAATCTTTTTATTTAAACTGTAAGGCTTTTGAAAACAGTGAAACAAACAACGTGTATACAATCAACACTACAACACAATTTAGAAAATGTAGTTTGAAACACGTACAGTGACATAACTCACTAATTAAATTAAACAATAATGAAAAACTATAAACTATAAAAAATTATACTTAGATAAACAATAAAATTAATGAATCAATAAATAAGTTACTTCATCGGTGAATGCACATTTTGGATTTCATAATAGAAGCACTTCATTGGCTCAAATAAGCAAAACATTAATCATCAGGCCCAATTTAGTGTTCCTTAATATTACACCAAAAATATCATTATAATTTATAGCAGTAAAAGTCCTGGATTTTCTATCTAACCATTTCATGTTAGATAGAAACATGAACTGTTTCCAGAATAATTGGGTACGAGAGAATAAAACAAACTGTTTCTTTCAATATAACCTTTACAGAAAATACATGAATTAACCTTTATTTATATAAATTCGCTATCATTCATCATTATAATATAAGTGGATTTCTTTTGTTTTGGAAGCACTGTAGCTGCAGGTGGATGATGCACTTCCGTGTTAGCAGCACGTGCACCTGCGCTCCTAAAAGTTATCGTAAAGCCAAAAGATAACAGCCAGTTATCCGCTCTTAGTTTCAAAATAAAAGCATCAAAGCTTCCACGTTGTAAACGGTAATATTTAGGCCTAAGACTTTAGAGAAATAATGTCATTTCCTGACCAATGTTTCGTCATTTTATTAAAGTTTTAAGCTGTGTGGTTACACTATTATGATTTCCCCACAGCTCGTGTGTCATACAACGTCTTCTTAGAAGGTGATAGTTTATTTTGAAGTGTGTGAGCGGAAGTGCGTTTGTCACCTGTGTGTGTGTGTGTGTGTTTGTGTGTGTGAGAGTGGGAGTGAGAGAGTGACTGACAGGTTTATCAAGCTCGGAGGAGAACAACGAGGGGACGCGCAGGGAGAGAAAGTCCACGCTGAAGACTCGTCTGTGGACTTTAAACGGATGGTGACTTGACAGCCATGCCTGGCACAGGTAAGCGACTCACCTGAGGAGTTTATTTAATGTGTGAAACCCGTACATCTGTGTTTGTGTCAACGTTTGTTTGCTTGTTTGTTCGGGTGTGGTAGCGCGCGCTGAGGCTCGTGAGCCACCACTGTGGATGGTGATGAACTCTCGTTCTCCTAGATATCTTTTGGTTGCACATTTGGTTTCCAGGACGTTACTTTGTAACAACCTTCAGAGAATGTTCTCTAAAAGTTCCCAGAAAGTTCCCCTAATGTTACCTTCATACAACCTTCATACAACCTTTTTATAGAAAGTTCTCTTTTGGTTTCCAGAACGTTCTGGTTGCGGTGAAGTTCCCTGAAGGTTCCCCCCATACGTTCTCTTGTGGTTGAAAAAGTTTTCCTAACGTTCCTCTAACGTTAGTTTCTGGTTGCACATTTGGTTCCCAGAACATTACTTTGTCACAACCTTCATACAACCTTTAGAGAACGTTCTTTCTTTTGTTTGGAACCAGATACGATACGTGATACATGGTCCACGATACCAGTAATATCACGATACAATGATTCTGTGACGGTCGAGTCTTGTTTGCTGGATTGTTTTATCCCCCCCATTGTCGTCTTGTCTAAATATATGTAAAAAAACATGTATGTATGTGTCAGATCTCGACAATACTCTGGATTTCTCTGGTGTTTGGGAGTTTGCTTTATTTTTCAAGGCAACAGTTGTTTCCAGTATGTTTTTTTTTAACTTCAGTTTGTCCAGTTTGCGGCGCCTGTCCTGTAGTTATGTGCTCAGCAGCTAATCATTAATGCAGGTGACATCTTTGTGACCGCACTGTTGTGCATCTCTGATCAATACAACGTAACCACCTACAGCTTTTAACACTCGCTTCTTCTCCTCTTCCTCCTGCTCCCATCAGGAGTGTGTTGTTCCAGGCTGGAGGAGCCGAAGGCCCTGATGAAGATGGGCCTGTGCATGGTCCTCATCGGCCACGTCAACTTCCTGTTGGGAGCTCTGGTGCACGGCGTGGTGCTCAGACACATCAACCTCCACAAGCAGGCGCGAGCCATGGAGTACGCCATCTCCAACGTAGTGGCTCTCACCTCTGGCCTGGTGGTGAGTCTGTGACGACACTATCGTCAGTCTGTGTCTGCACAAGAATTCCTAGAATGAAAGCAATGCAGAGCACACGTCGAGAAGACTTTGTATCTCCATACTTTTTACAATGGAGTGATTTGATAAGATTCAGTGCAATGTTCACATTCATTTAGAATTAAAATTAGAATCACTGTTTACCTGTCATAAAACACCAGAGACTCGTGTTTGATTTGTGTTTGTTTGTTTTCAGATGTATGAATGTGACAAACGTAGTGTTTGCTTAGACACAATGAGAACAAACATTTCTGAAGGGAATTTGACACACGCGCGTGTCCAGGTGCTGCAGTTATGGTGCAGATTTGAATTATATAAAATAAATAAATAGTGTGGTCTAGAGCTGAAACAATTAAACGATGATTCCATTATTAATCGATTACCAAATTAATCGACAACTATTTTGATAATCGATAATCGGTTTGAAGCTTTTTTCATGATTAAAACAAGATTTCTGATTGTTTAAGCTTCTTAAATGTGAGCATTTTCTTCATTTCTTTACTCTGGATAACAAAGAAATCATTAAATGTTAATCATTTTGGTTTGTGGACCATTTGAGAACATCATCATTTCCAGGTTTGACAAACACCGATCAACATTATTTAAGGTTTTCTGACATTTTATGGACCAAACGATTAATCGAGAAGTCAGATTAATCGATTATGAAAATAATCGTTAGTTGCGTAGTTCTAGTTTGGTCCAGAAAATGTCCGAAAATGTTGAAAAATTTTGTTTTTCAAACCTGGAAATGATTAAATAAAGACATTTTTGATAAAACCAAAAATGTTCACTTTTAATGATTTCTTTGTGACATGGAGCAAAGAAACCGGAACATATTCACATTTAAGAAACTGAAAAAGCTGATTTAATAATGAAAAAACCCTCAAACTGATTAACTGAGCATCGAAATAGTTGACGATGAATTTAGCAAGTGTTTAATAATCGATTGTTGGAGTAAATCTTTCCTCTTATCCTAATATATAAACCTCAGAAGAAACATTTGCTCTTGTATTAAAATATTATTGGACATAGATCTGTGTGTCAGCTCAGTGATCACTTTTGCTTTGTTAAACTAACAAATTAATATAAATGAATCTCTTTTTGGCTTTTTAACCGAATGATAATTTGTACTGGTTCATATTTAAACCCCTAAAAAGCTATATTTTTTTTATGTGTGTGTGTGTGAAAGTGATTCTTGTATAGTGATATCTATATTTGTATTTCAAAGTGAGTGTGAAGTTAAAGCTTCTTCTCCATCATGACTCGACAAAAACTACTTTGAGAAACCACACAGGGACATATTTGAGGTGCTTGTGATGATAGCGCAGCAGCTGTTGACAGAAGCGTGACTTTCTTTGAATTCTCTTTTTGTTAGGTGTGTATTTTATCCTCTCTCAGCTGCGTTTGTCTTTGTCTCTGCAGGGAATAGTGGTGGGCATCGTGGCTATTGTTCTGTCTAAAAACAAGAGGAGCAGAATTCTGGTCGGTATCACTTGTGTTTTCCTGAAAGTTAATTTGAATGTTGTGAACGTGTGATTTTGCCGATCCCCTCCCGACTCTCTTATATGACATATGTTTATAATCTGTTTACCTGCACAGGCTCTTGTTTCCAGCTACCTTACACTTTTCATTAAAACCCTCCGGTCCCTCCCTGCCTCCCTCATAGCTGTCATACAGCATGACTTTTCCTCTGTTTATTCAGTCAGCTGTCACCTTTCTCAGACAAGACTGACGAGGCAGCGATCTGAATAAAGTAAAAAAACCTGCCACCAGAAACCACTCCCAGTTTGGCTTTTGTTGCAGCGAGCAGCTGAGGATCTGGCCGGGCAGGGCAGGGCAGGGCAGACAGGCTGCAGGTTCCCTCCTCCTCTGTCTCTTTGTCATTTATTTCATGCTTCATATGAGATGAATAATGTAATCTCAACACTCCTCTTTTTTATTATTATTATACTTAATAGTGTTGGGCTGGAGCTGCTGATCTCTGGGGAAACTTGTCTTTTTTGCGCTTATCAGGTTTCGATTTAAATGCCCAATGGTCATGACAAGGCGACTAACCCGTGTAGACTCTGTGTGCCCACGCTCTCTCGCCTTCTGTAAACTCCATAAACAATAGCTTTAATGTTTTTTTATCGTGAATCACAATCATGCGTCACTGATAGCTTTCAGATGTGGAGGCTTTGAGTTTAGTTGAGGTTCAGTTAAAGTCACTCAGACTCAGCTCAGAGTCCCACTGCATCATGAAGAGAGGACACATTTAAATAGTTATAGTAAATAATTTTTAACGTTTAGGTGTAAGAGTTAGTGACATCTCATGGTGACTCCTCCTCCTCCTCCTCTTCCTCCTTGGCTCACTCCTTCCTTTCAAAAAGGTGAGAAAGAACTCCATAAAGCAAGGCCCTTACCTGAAGTTCATATAAAAGGCTTATTGTAAGGCTGCATAAACTAATGATTTGTATTATAAAGTTGATTATTTACACATACATACAAGTACACTTACAGTACAGGGAGTATATTCAGTATCTGCCAATAAATTCTCCTTTATGTTAGGAGATGGACCTTTATAAGATAAATAATTATCTATAAACCAAACAGTTAAGTAGTTTTTTTTAAAATCTGGATTTAAAATGTAGAAAAAGTTCATCAGTTTAGTGTATGTGGGATTAATCAAAGAATTGTTCAACACAACTTTTCTAGAGCTTTAAATGTCTTATTTTGTGTGACCAACATGAGAATAATAAAGTATTTATCAGACTTGTTGCTGGTTTGTTTTTATGGAGACTTTGAAGCATAAGTGAGTAGATATTAGCCTGCACTTTAACATGTTTTGAAGCTTGACAGTGAGACATTTACAGTTGTTGTTTTTAAAGCCTCAGAAGGAAACCTGGATGATAAGGGAAACGACTTCTATGTGTCCTAGTAATGGAGTTGCATGGTGCAATAATCCCCATTTCCTCATGAATGAATCTTCTCTGTCGCAGACGTGGACGCTTTTCATCGTCAGTTTGGTCGCGTCGCTCGTGGCGGCAGCTTCAGCCATTGGACTCAGCGTGTCTGTGGTGAGGGCCATCATGCACGGTGGGCGGAGCCTCCTGACTCACTGCCGCTTCCCCGACGCCATTGGCTACTCCAGCATCACCAACGAGTGTCCTTTTGACCCCACACGTATCTATGTGAGTGTAACGGGGGCAAAAACATGACAAACGTGTGCTAACGTTGATGCATTCTGCAGCAAACACTGTGTGTGTGTGTCTGTCTGTGTACAGTGTGTGTGTGTGTACAGTGTGTACAGTGTGAGGAAAGGTGGAACTTGAGCTCTGTGTGTGTCTCTTTTGATTCGATGTGACCACAAGCACAATGACCTTTGTAAATCAAACAGTTTCAGGGAGGAGGTTCCAGGGATTTGGGATCTCACAGAAACGTGACTTCAGAATATAAACAGACATGTCGGCAGCGTCGGTTAATTTTGTGTGTGTGTGTGTTTAATTAATTATCAAAGTAGTTGTCCATTAATTAAGTAATCGATTAATAATCGATTAATTGTTTCCTCTCTACGATTTCAAAGACTCGTCGGATGGCGTTAAATAGTGTCTGTGAACCTCTCACACAAGTTAAGGGGATCATTTGGCCACTTAATCTGTTCAAATCAGCCTAAAATGGGAAGATGCCCACGATTGTTGGGTCACAGGTCACAAGTGTGGGGCCGACTTTAGTCGCTCACTCAGCCACACTCACTCTGACTGCAGCACACAGGCACAAATGCTGCCACGACCCTGTCTGTCTGTCTGTCTGTCTGTCTGCCTGCCTGTCTGTCTGTCTGTCTGTCTGTCTGTCTGTCTGTCTGTCTGTCTGTCTGTCCGTCCGTCCCCTTCAGGCTCCGTCATGCTTCAGTGTGCCGTCAGCCTCACATCAGCACCACTCTGGCACTTCAGCACACACAGCACACGTCAATGACAGTTTGTCAATGACGTGGTCTTTGTCACGAGAGGTTAATGACGGTGGACACACGCAGTGTAGATTCTGAGTTATACCAGACTTTACTCAGACTGTCCCGTAATAGACGAACATGGGACATTTCTGGTTTTCATTTTTCAGTTTTGCTCACTGCCCAGAAAAATGTGCTGTATCACACGTGAGCGTCAGCGATGAACCGTCCTGGACTTACTCACAAATATTAATCATGAATTATTATTATTATTATTATTTCAGTGTCTTAGATTGTTTACAGTGTTGAAAGTGGAAGGGCGCCAGTGCCACTTTCAAGCTGCTAGTTCCGACCAGGCCAAGGAGAAAACCTGATCGCGACTCCCTTATCCCAACTCCCCAAAAAACCACCAGCAACACACTAAACAAACCATTTAAAGGTGTATTTTAAAACAAGTTAAACTGTGAGTGGTTCGAGGACGTCCACTGCAGCAGGGAGGATCAGGCCTCTGATCAGGCCTCTGATTCCGGAACCTCCTGAGCACGACCAGGATCCACCTAGACTCTCACCCTCAAATGCATATGAACACAAAGGTCGAGCAGAATATCACAGAACCAGACAGAGCGACTGAGCCTTTCTGTCACGTCTGCACCTGATATGTAGCGATCACTGCACAAGCACCACCTGTTGCCTGTGGGTTTCCATCACTCGTCATCGATGCTCGCTTCAAGTGAGTTTCATGCCACTGCTGCAGCTCCTGCATCGTCTCAGGATCTTTGGAGCTTCAGTGAAATTCTTTGCCTCTTTCTCACCGCGGGGTTCCCACAGCGATCAAAGGCAGCTCTGGTGTTTTTTTTCTTCACTTTTACTCTGACACACGCTGCTCGCCGTGTTCCCATGGTTTGCTGCTTGTTTATTGCATCACTACAGAAGAATATGGTTGTGTGTGGCATCATTACCCACACTAGCCTTAAATTGTGTTTTGGATGGTTCAGCTGGTGACTGGTGACTAACTGCGTCTCTCTCTCCCTCCTCAGAGCACCACTCTGATCCTGTGGCTGCCTCTGATCGTGACCTGCGTTGTCCAGATGGTGTTTTGTGCCCAGTGCTTTGTTGTGTGTGTCAGATTCCTCGGTCTGTCCCGCTGCACTAACAGGAAAACACCCAAAGACTACGGCAGAGCGGTGAGACACTGAGCGGCTGCACCAGGCTGCTTTTAAAATCTTCTGTTTTTTTTATTATTATTATTATTATTATTATTATTATTATGCCTCTGGTTTCAGTGAACAGAAATGATGTAACATGACTTTTATATGCTTAACACGGGCGAGTCGAACTGAGCGGGAGAATTCACTTTGTTGTGTTTACAGTCAAACTTGTCTCCGTTTACCAGCACAATGTTGCTGTTGCGTCCGTCGGTCTCGACATAAAAAGAGATCAAACGCCTGCGTCGAACCACTTCTCAACAAACATCGACATTTAGCTCGGTGGTAGAGCGAGTCCTCTTTCAACTTCAAAGTTGTCGGTTGGGCTAACCTACATGCCGATGGTGTCCTTGGGCAAGACACTGAATGAAAGATGAGCGATAGATTGCTTTAAATCGTCATCACGTTACATAAATGCAAAAGCAGAAGTAAACAACAGTAGCTGCGTGGTGGATTTAGCTTCTACAAGCTCTCCTTCTGTGCTGTTCTGGAATTCAGGGGACGCCCAACTCGCCACCAGACATTTTGTCTTTTCAGGAGACCACCATAAAATAAATGGTCAGTTATTTACATTTCTTCACTTAAAGTTGTCTCGAACTTGATCCAACTGTGTGACTTGTTTGTTCACAATCAGCTGTTTATCACAGATCACCTGATGCTATTTTATTCTTCTTCATTCCCTCACATTCAAACCAGTAGAAGCTCCGTCTCAATTGATCTCTATGAGATAGCACGCGATATACGGTTTTGAGCGAGAAGATAAATGCAGCAAAAACGCCACTTCCAGGGAAGCTCGGTGTCTCTGGAAGTCAACGGAGCAGTGGGCGGGGCCCCGTGATGGTTTGGAGGAAGTATGAACCACTTTTTGGCCGAAATATACACAAGAGGCTTTTCCGTCTCAGTCTCGTGTAGTTTGTGAGTGAAGTCTAGAAACAAGTGTCAGCTGGTTTTGTGTAATTAGCTTGTCGATATAGTCTATTTATATTTGTACATTTTTTTTATACACTGTAAATAAACACTGTAGCATTTCCTTCTTTCAGATTTACATTATCATCGTGTTTCCTTAAAACACTTAAGTATTGTCTGTTTTTACGTAGATCAACGTGGTCCGGCCTATTGAGAGCGCCGCCCCCTCTCGCTATTCTGAACCGCCGAGACGCAGCAACGCACCTCCGACACGCTACACTGAACCCCCGCAACGAAGCGCCGTGCCTCTGAGGCAGCAGCAGCAGCAGCAGCAGCAGCAGCAGCAGCAGCAGCAACAGCAACAACAGCAACAGCAGAGACCTCTTCCCCCTCCACAGCATCCTCCACGTCTGTACCAGAGCCTTCCGCCCGCCGAGAGACGGCCTCTTCACCCGCCGCACAGGGAGAGGTCCGGCAGAGACTCCGGCAGAGACTCGAGGTCCGGCAGAGACTCGAGGTCCGGCAGAGACTCGAGGCCCAGCAGCCAGCAGAGTGCACCAGAGCAACATCAGCTGCTGGAGAGAGGTACGCTGGAGAGGTCCAGCTTCTGGATTTAACCGGAGCGTCTGAAGGACAACAGCTGTCACCCACAACCATGTTTCTGTCAGTGCCTCGTGGTGAAGTAGAGCTGAGTTTGAACCGGATGTATAAGATTTACAGTGTGTGTGTGTGTGTGAAAGCAGTGATGTGAATGTGTGCGTGTGTGTCTGTTTTTGTGGTTTCGTGCTCACATTTTTCATATTTAGACAGAAAGTTGAGGCAAATCCTCTAGCTGTTGATTGAGTAAAAAGCTTTTTGAGTAATTGGCTGTAGTTAGGCCCTGGTTTATTTGATTGCTGATGATTGCTATTTGATTGAACCTAATTACCTAATTGTTCAGTAGTTATGTGCCGTAGATATGAAAGTGTTACCACAACAGCACAGAGTCCACGTGAGGATTGTTTTTTTTTCTCCTCTGAACCTCGCGTTTGCATTTTCTTAAGTGTGTTTGTCGTCTAGTTTCACGTGAAACTAGTGCTGCAAGATTTTGTATTTATTGCCAAAGTAAATAAAAGTTTTTAATCAAAAAGTGAAACCAAAGTGTAAGTGAGGAAAAAATAATAATTTTCAATGGTGACCTAACAGGTATGACTGGTTACACACACACACACACACACACACACACTGACAGGTGACTACAAACACGCTCTACCACGTCGTGCCAGGTGTACAGTATGTTGATCGCACCTCGTGTGAGTCTTGAGAAACTGGAAAAATATCGGGTTTGACAGCAGTGATGTCAGACGTCGGCCGAAATGCTTAACATACACATCACCGACGAGCAGAAATGAGGACACAGTCCACACGGTGCAGCTTTGAAACACATATATTTCAATTTCAGATCCAACAGAACAAACATGACATCCTCACGTGAGGTTTTCATGCAACAGAAAAACGGGAAAGGAAAGGGAAAGAGGTCAGGGAGGAAAAGAAGGGAAGAAACGGTCGTATTTATCCAACAGAACAGACCAGGTCATCAGAGGCAGTGAGAATAGAAAAGGGTTCAGCTGTAGTAAATCTTGTGGTGGTGGGGGGCGGGGGGGGGGAGCAAACGCTGTTCCTTATCCTACCAGCAGAAGGCAGTGACACTATAGGATTCCCCAAAGCAGAGATGCGGCTGGTTAGGAAGCTCCTGTGCAAACGTTTTGGTTGAGTTGACCTCGGATCAGTCTGACACGCGGATGCAGCCGCACCAGCACGACGACGTCCTCGTCGGCTGCACACGATTCAGTTTGTGAGGCAGGAAAGTGACTAATGATGTATGTCAGGTTGTTCTGGGACTTAAATGACGGGTTTTTGCATCAAGTCTGGGACGACGAGCACTTCATTCTTACCTCCTGTTGCTGTTTATTCCACAGTGTGTGAAGTGAACTCTTCTTTATGGAAATAACCTGATTAAACGATTGAATTCGTCTCGGTTTTTCCATTTTCTTTTCTTTTAATATATAAAGGAGGACAATCAGTGTTAGTTTTTCTAAGGAGTGGTGAAGACTCAGCTATGGTCTAAATTAAATGTGCTAATTGCTGTAAGTATTCAGAAACACTAAGAGTGTTCCTCCGGATCCTTAAAAAGCCTTAAAGGCATTGAATTCATAAATCTATGTCCTAAATCCCTCCTTCAAAAGACTTAAACAGGAAGTAGCAGAACCAATCAAACGATTTTCAGCCAGATACCAACAGTGGGAATTAGATATTCTAACTTTTGTGTTGGATCAAAAAGTCGTGTTTTATGTCGAAATTAACATTTGGGCAAAGTTGTCCCTAAGTAATTTAAAAAGTCTTAAATTTAACTTTAAGCTTGAAGCTGTAGGATCCCTGACTTATACAATCTAGCAGCGTATAAACAAGAGTTATTCCTTATGCAGAAGGATAATATCCAGCGCTATTACATTATTATTATTGTTAATATACTAACTTTTAAGCAGTTCTTTCAGGTTTGAGCTCATTTTAACGACTTACTTTTGAATACTTTGCTTATTCATGAACGTATCCTTGAGTATAATTAAAGTCTTAATCTATAACATAGCTATAGCAATGCCGTTAAAATTGTGGGAATATAAGTTAAGCAAAGCAAAGTATGAGATATACTTCAGAGGAGAATACACACAGTACTGGTATGAGTCTAAAGTGATTTTGTAAATGAGTCACAGACTGAATTGTGTGTTTAATCTCCTGAAACAGAAGATGGCGACAGTGATCTGCTCCTCCTCCTCCTCCTCCTCCTCCTCCTCCTCCTCCTCCTCCTCCTCCTCTGCAGCAGCAGCAGCAGCAGCAGCGTGACAGTGTTGCTGGCGCGGCTGCAGCCAGTGACTCTGGTAGTTAAGGTTAGTTTGTCCTCTGTTACAACAGCTGAACGTGAACTCTTAACATTTCACATACTTCAAATAGAAACTGTCCCGTTACCATAATGATCCAAATCAAGGCGAGAATCTGGGTTCTTGAGTTCTTGAGTTTAGTGAATGGTTCTCTGTGAGCAGACTGATCCACGAGGTTATAAAAGCATTCAGCTAGAGAGAGAGTGATGAACAAGCCCTTAGTGAATTTTCCTGTCTTTCAGAGGACAAGAGAGAGAGAGAGAGGGAGGGAGAGGGGTGAGGGTTTGTCGGGGAGCGGGGGGGAGCTGTGCGTTTTTAACTGGTTTTGTGGATGTCGTCGTCGTCTGGTTCGTAGGAACATGCAGTATAGTGACGGGTGAGGACTCTTTAAGTTTACTGCTCGTCTTTTTTAACCTTTTAAAATACTTAGAAATGAGGAAACAGCACAACATGGTAATACTGTCAAAGTTCCGCCTCCAGCGTCCACATTCATGACCCTAATGCACGGCCACACTTCATATAAACAAACCATAATGTGCTACTGGTGCCACGGATCGAAGAAGAACCTCACATTTATTCCTTCCTTCCTTCCTTCTGCTTCTCAAAAAGGGATCAACATGATCTCCTCCTCCTCCTCCTCCTCCTCCTCCTCTCTGTGACTGTAAACTGTGACGTGGTCATCTCGGCAAACACTTGCATGTGTAAAAATCAACAAATAAATCAATAAAATGGAGGAACATATTATGTACAAATGAAAAAAAATACACAAATCTATAAAATGCGAGTAGATACTAAATAAATAAATAAATAAATAAATAAATAAAATGCTGGGCCCCCGCGTTCATGTCACACCAGGAAGCTACGCTACATAATACTGCCTGTGGAATGCCAGCGTGTGGTGCACCATCATACATCGTCGTATGATCCATTACACATACACATATATTATGTACATGATATACAACGTGAATCAGAGACGGAAACAGAGAACGCTCCACCCTGAAAACAAAAAAGAACAAATCACCAGCTCCCTGAAAACCTGATGCTCCAGAGAGAGGGAGACGGGAACAGCGGTCCATCCATGAGCGGAGACTCATCCCTTCATCTTTCCCAAATATAAAAATCAAAGCAAGAAAACACAAAATGACGAGCGATGACTTTTCTTAAGCCCCTCCTCCATCCTCGCACACAACAACAACAACAACAACAACAACAACCGTAAAAAAAGAAAGATGATGAGAGAGATGAGAACCATCATGCATCGACTTCAGTGACCGGTTTAAGAGCAACGGAGGAGGAGAGGAGGAGGAGGATGATGATGATGATGATGATGATGGGGAGGGGCGGGGCGGGGTGGGGGAGGCAGGAGTTCAGAATTGCGAGGCGGAGCTGGGGTCGCACTGGAGTAGCCGCACGATGGACGGGTCACTTTTGGCACCTTTGATAAACTCCTCCAGGGACAGTTTGCCTTCAGAGGAACAGACAGAGAGTAACAACATGGTTTTAGTGACAAATGATAATCATGTAAATATCTACCACTCATGGCTCATCTAGACTTTTATTGTGAAAGTCACATCTTTCTGCTGCTGCTGTACAGAGCTGCAACTAACCATTATTTTCTCGATGAACCGAGTCATCGCTTGGTCCATAAAATCAAAAAGAAAATGTTAAAAAATGTCAATCGGTGTTCATCAAACCTGGACATGATGACGTCAAATGTCAGTTTTTAATGATTTTAATGATTTCTTTGTTTTATGGAGCAAAGAAACGAAGAAAATATTCACTCTTAAGAAGCTGAAACTATCAGAAATCTTGTTTTAATCATGAGAAAAGCTTCAAACGATGAATCGATGATCAAAATAGTTGACGATTCCTTTAGTAATCGACGAATAATCGAGTTGGTGAATTCTCTGAATGCAAAGGAGAGGAATGACTGCTAACTTTTATTAAGTAGATAATTCTGCCGTCCACTGTTAGTGAGGGAGCGGGTTTTTCAAAGGTCTTCTTGTCTTGCTGCTGGAGGACAAAGTCCTGACTGGACCACTGTAGTTTTATATCAGCAGACATCCTCTGCTGTCCCATAATAACTAAACCCAGTGTGAGTTTGCCTCTCTCTACATCCTAAATGACCTCTTTCCTCGTGAACCTTGTGAAAAGTTTCCCACCGAGGTCGAGAACACAGTCGTTTGGACTCTTCAGAGTCGACCGTTGTCTGATCTTCACTACGCCTGGACGTCGCTGTCTGAAGTGAGACGCTCATGCTCCCCACAGGATGAACCTCCTCTTACTTCAGTGATCCCTGCTCTTCATCTTCGTCTTAACGTCTTTTAAGTGGTTTCCACTGAGACTTCTTGAGTTTGAGCTTCTCTGTGGCTCGTCCGTGAGCTGAGAACACGGCGTCTCGTAAATAATTCAATATGAAAGAAATGAATATTCACGGCCGCTCATTTAGTAAATATGGACGACGCGGAAAAGACTCAGAAGTCAGTTGTTTACACGTGAAAGATCTAAAATAGGCAGAAAGTCTGAAGATGAGAGAGAATTATTAGGATAGCAAGTAAATAACTCAAATATGATATATTTAGATCTAAATTCTCCTCCTCGACTTCTCTGCTGCACGTTATCCAGTTCCTCCGCTCACCGTCATTATTCAGGTCCATTTGCCTGAAGATCTTATCCGTCCTCTTCTCTGGCGTGGATTCGTCCTCTGGCATCTTCATCACAGACGACACCATCTTATAGATGGCCTGAGAGACAGAATCAGCGAGAGAGGGAGAGAGGGAGAGAGGGAGGGAGGGAGGGAGAGAGGGAGGGAGATAAGTGAATTAAAGCCAGCAGGGACCCATTAAGGAGACTCAGTGGGAGAGGACTCAAACTGGGCCTGGAAACACAGCTACAGTCAACTGTGGATGTAGCTTCCACGATGCTGACATGCACGTGATGTAGTGACACTTGTCTCACACACACACACACACACACACACACACACACACACACACACACACACACACACACACACACACAGAGACAACAAAAAGGATGTGCACCTGGTTGCATATGGAAGAATATCAATGATTTATACCACGAGGAACAGTGAGGCTAAGTTACAATGCTGGGCTTTCCATTATTATCTGTTATCATTGGACTTTGACGCCACACATTAATTACATTACATGGAAATGAAAGTTACTCGTTTTTTTTGTCATGAAAAGGCATTTTTATGAATATTTTTCAACATATATTTCTCCATTCTTTTCTAACTCGTGAGGAAAAGACCGGTGTGCACGTTTAAATGGAGAGTCCAGGTTGTTTTTGTTCATCTTCAGCCAACTTTAACTTTAATTACTCACATATTAACAATCATAACTTACGATGAAACAAAGACTCCCTCCATAGATACCGAGGCGCCAGGCATCTGGACCGGATCCACTATCAGACACAGTCAGTGCTGATGGCTCATGTTCAGATGTCGGGCGTTGTCTCAGTTCTCCTCAGGTCTGAGTCGTCTTATGATAAAATCTTTTAGCCATTAAACTAATATAATCTGTGTTTCTCTCTCCGTTAGAAAGCCTTTACCTAACATTAGATACTAAAGTGTGTTTTTGACGAGGCAGTATTTGTCGTCAAAAATCACTCATTTCCTTTATAATGTGTTATTTTGAGACTTCAGTATTTGAATTATTTTGCTCTCAATGACACAAACAATAGACCTTCAGCTAAAAACCCACACATTTGCTCTCTGGACTCTGGTGCAGGAGAGTGAATGGTTTACTAAGTTCCAGACAGAAGAGGTTGATTTGGTGAGCACGTTCTTCACATCTCGTTATCAGGTGTCAAATATGTAAAATATAGTTTCCACACTTTGAAATGACTAAAGAGACGAAATGTTCTTGATTACGTTGGCGTTGGCGTGTGTGGTCATTGTGCTGTAAAACAAACCCGTCCTCTGTCATCCGACGGTGCATAGCCTTAATGAGCTTGAGGATAATCCCAGTGTTCTGCACACCCAGGGATTAATTCTCGTTAAATTTAACTCACTAATCCACGAGAACCCTGAAGCGTGAACACAGGCACCTGAACTCCGTCCATCATCATCATCTTCATCATCATCTTCTCCATAAAAACTACTGCCTGTGCAAGAACGCCCGTACATAATTAAACAAATGTATTCTAGCTAAATTAAGCTCATAGTTATCATGTGCACTCTTGTCGTTGTCCATTTAAAGTGTATAATATTAGCTCTTTCAGAATAAAAGCATGGCAGTGAATTTAAAGGTCCTCTGTCTCTTGCTAAACGGCACCATGTGTGTTTGTAAAAGGCAAAGTTAAGATTGAGGAATTTCCTGTTATTCTTAAAAAACAGGTGTGTTTAATAGTCCGGATCCTCTTGTTTGTGAATTGAGTTTGAAGGAATTTAAATGTTATGGGTCACAGGAAGTGTTTGTTGTGTTTACGGCCGCGTGTGGAATCTCGTGGGTTTTTGGCTCCGGGAGTAGAAGCAGTGTAAAGTCTGGGTTTTCTGTCCTGTCCAGTTTCCATCCTGTTTTATTCTGAAATGTATGTGTCTATTCCCCCACTTCCTGTCAAGTTTCCCGCCCTTGTGATTACGTCTCCGCCCTAATGGACGACACCTGTCTCCCCCTCCTCATGTTCCCTGTGTTAGATTTTCTGCTTGAATCCCTGGTTTCTGATTTTTTTTGTTGCATCTCTGAGTCCGTTCTGTGTGAATGTGACACCAGAGTTTGACCGTTGTTGGACACAGTCGCTCGCTTTGCCCGGGCCAGACGACGTCGCCCTCGCTCACCTGCACGATCTCCAGCATCTCGTCTCGGCTGATGTACCCGTTTCCGTCCAGGTCGTACATGCTGAACGCCCACTTCAGCTTCTGCTCCAGCTTCCCCCGCGATGTCACGCTCAGGGCGATGATGAACTCCCTGAAGTCTATCGTGCCGTCGCCGTTGGTGTCAAAGGTTCGGAAGACGTGCTCCGCGAACTTGGAGGCGTCGCCGTAGGGGAAAAAATTGGCGTAGATCTTCTTGAACTCCTCCACGTTCAGCGTTCCACTGGGACAATCCTTTAAGAAACCCTGTAAGGAAAGGAGAAGAGATGACATGAAGCGAGGGCAAGTGTCAAAACGTGTCCTTTATTGTTCCCGCTCTCTGGGACACGTGTGGTGTTTTTTTACCTCCGCTGACATTCCCGTTATAAAGCAGCAGATAAAAACCCTTTCAAGCACAGTTTCACATTTCTGGAACTTAACTTTCACCATCAAATGTTTCATTAATCTTCTCAAAAGATTTAAGAAGTGAGTTTCTGAGTGTTGGACAGAGAAAAGCAGCTCTACGCTTTCAAGCTGTCACGTCTGACAAAGCGAAGAAACAGGAGGTAAAAGTCATGTTTGGCTTTTTTATTTTTATAAAGGCCGTTAAGATAAAGGCAGCGAGGTGACGCCGTTCACATCTGAAGCCTGGAGTCTCTCTCTCTCTCTCTCTCTCTCTCTCTCTCAATCTCTCTCTCTCTCTCTCTGCTCATCACACGTTTTATTCATTACCAGATATTCAACTTCTGACTCAAAGCTCAGATATTTACTTTGCCAATAAATGCAGTGAAATATCAAACTGGATGGTTTCTTTCAGACCTCAGGCGTTTGTAACCTGTTTGTGGAATAAACTGTGCAGTTTTTAAGGAGCTGTTAATCTGCCGAGAGCTCGGGTTCTCGGCTACGAGAGACTAAAAAGAAAAAAAGAAAAGATATCCCAGAGCAAATATAACAGGAAATCCATGATGTGGAAAAAACAATGGATTAAATGAGTGTCGTCGTTAGTGTGATGAGTGACAGGTTCATGTTCTTTTACTCACTTTTATTTGTTTCTCATTTTAGAAACCACCTGACTTCCTGTCCCTGCTCTGGCTTCAGTGAGTACATGGCGAGTACACGCCCCACATTTTTATTGCTCTCACCGGTGTCCAGTTAGCGTACGATGTAGCCATTAGCCGCCTGTTAGTATAGCAAGTTTAAAGTTTAACGGGGAGTTTAGATAGACACAGGCTACACTCTGAGGTTCCAGTATATATATATATATATATATAATATATATGCTGCCCTCTAGTGTTCAGTGAATTGCACAATGAATTGCAAAATAAATGCACATGCTCGACTCTTGTTGGTTGATTGACACCTGTGGGTGTGTCCGTGTGGAGTTGCTGTCACTGAAAATGTTGTAAATGAATCTATTTTGTGAGAAATAATTCACTTTCTTTGTATGTTATGTTAAATGTGGGAGCGACGGCGGGTTTACACACACGTTCCTTCATGTTCTAGCTGCTGTAAGTGCGTGAGAGCAGGAGGTGGAATGTGTGAAGGGTTTGTGAACCACTGCAGCTCAATATCAATGGGACTATTTCAGTCTTTTTACTATGGTTTGGTAGGAGAGTGAAACTAGTTTTTAAGGTGGACTAATAAATCAATCAATCAACCACAACCTTTAAACCAGTGACTGGATCTGATTTTGTGGCTGAAATATCAATAATGTAACGTCATATTGAAAGAATAACAGTGACAGGCCTTAAAGTGCAGTAAATCTACAGCACAGTTCGCCTCATACTAAATAAAGAGCTGCAATAAAAGGAGGAAAAAAAAGATTCCTTCACATTTACGGCCGCTGTCAGTGTGATCAGCGAGGCTTAAATCAGGGGTCAGCGAGGCGACGCTTGAACATGTACAGCTGATTCAGAACAGCTCACCCCAGCTGTTCCATAGGTCTAATCCATGCATTAAACCATAAAGCCATTACTGCGACACACATCTGTGCACACAAGAGGGTCAGCTCCACGCGCCACCTTTTTATCATGCCGAGATCTAATTCAGTCTCCGGCAGTGGATTAATAATCTGCGGTAGCGGTGTGGTGCCATGCCGAGTTCAGTTTGTGTTATACGATTTTTCTTATTTCTGTATCATAATTTCAGTCTGCGTTAATCTGTGTTGACTGGTGTGAATGTGTAACAAACACCAGGTGAACTGTAGGTGATTTGTATGATTTCCAGGATATAACGCTGTGGCTAATTTGAATGACCCTAAGAACACAGAGCATTTCGGCTGCTTTTCTCCACGACTACGTTAAAACGTACAGGTTATACAGAGGCTACAAGAATCAATGCAATATAGAGTTTAATCTTAAACACACCTGACGTAGAAAACCACTCAAAATGTTTCAAATCGGGATTGAACTTGTCAAATTTGCAAAATGCGTCACACAAAGTTCACTCTTGGGTCTAATTTTGTGACAATTATTGCTACTTTATATCACGACTAAAAATGTGATATAAAATGAATCATAACTTTTACTCAACAACACAAAAGAAGATTTTTTAAAGCCTGAATATGTGACCTATAAACACACACACACACACACACACACACCCAGGATGTAAAGAATCCTCTGGAGAAATGAGAGGAGAAGGCTCTAGAAAATGATTACCGGTACAATCCAGTCACAGTGTCGTCATACTTTTACACAGACACGTGGTTGAAACTTTAACATTATTTAACGTTGATTCCACAAAAATGCTCCTTTGTCTACTTGCTCTTTCTAGTTTTCTACGATCAAATAAAGGATAAAAGTATTTGACTAAACCTAAACTAACCAACAGTTACCTCCTAAAATGAAAACATAGAGCAGGAGTGGAACAGTGCGCTGCCAACATGAACCAGACAGAAAAGAAAAATACTGTAAATCACATTGGAAACTAGCGATCACTACAATTAAACACGTAGAATGTCAATCCAGATCTATTAATGACTAATACACATGATAAAAAACACGGGCTATAATCTGTACTAATAGTACAGATTATTTCCTTCCTCACTCAAAAGTTATTGCAGAGTCAGTCAAGTGGAAAATGTCATTAACACGTAACTTAAAAAAACCCCGATTGCTGTGGATTTAAATGTTTCTTGTCGCTGCTCACCAGTTTAGTTCTGATTAATTCATGGACATTAGTGATTATAGTATATATTGTTTACCATAAAATGTTTAGAGTCTTCCAGTGCATGTCCACGTACCTTGTACCACTCCTGCAGCTCGTGGTCGGAGAACTCCGTGTTTTCCCGGAGATCCTGCAGCATCTCTGGCCGCAGCTTGCTGTTCTGCTTCCCCATGATAACGGGACAGAGTTTCCACTCCTCGGTTTCCTTGACGACGACAGCGACAGCAACCGTAGCTCAAGCCGGTCCACTTTTGTCACACCTGTTGGTCAGAGGTAAAGAAACGAGAGAATCAGCCGCACGCAAGCAGAAGAGAAGGAGCAAACACGCAACAGGATATACGAGAAAGTAGGGATTATTGAGCAAGACTGAGGAACAGAGAAGAACTTACTGTCACAGTGTTACGTACAATAATTATGCAAATCTTTAAACTGCTGCATTTCTTTTGCAAAACATTAAGAGTGCACCCATGTGACATCTTCATCTTGGCATCAGTGATTCAACCATGCTAGAACCAAAACTAGAAAATATTCACTTTTAAGAAGCTGAAAAATGACAAAACTAGAAAATATTCACATTTAAGAAGCTGAGAAATGACAGAAACTAGAAAATATTCACATTTGAGAAGCTGAAAAATGACAAAACTAGAAAATATTCACATTTAAGAAGCTGAGAAATGACAGAAACTAGAAAATATTCACTTTTAAGAAGCTGAAAAATGACAAAACTAGAAAATATTCACATTTAAGAAGCTGAGAAATGACAGAAACTAGAAAATATTCACATTTAAGAAGCTGAAAAATGACAGAAAGTAGAAAATGTTCACATTTAAGAAGCTGAAAAATTACAGAAAGTAGAAAATGTTCACATTTAAGAAGCTGAAAAATGACAGAAAGTAGAAAATGTTCACATTTAAGAAGCTGAAAAATGACAGAAAGTAGAAAATGTTCACATTTAAGAAGCTGAAAAATGACAAAACTAGAAAATATTCACATTTAAGAAGCTGAAAAATGACAAAACTAGAAAATATTCACATTTAAGAAGCTGAAAAATGACAGAAAGTAGAAAACATTCACATTTAAGAAGCTGAAAAATTACAGAAAGTAGAAAATGTTCACATTTAAGAAGCTGAAAAATGACAGAAAGTAGAAAATGTTCACATTTGAGAAGCTGAAAAATGACAAAACTAGAAAATATTCACATTTAAGAAGCTGAGAAATGACAGAAACTAGAAAATATTCACATTTAAGAAGCTGAAAAATGACAGAAAGTAGAAAATGTTCACATTTAAGAAGCTGAAAAATGACAGAAAGTAGAAAATGTTCACATTTAAGAAGCTGAAAAATTACAGAAAGTAGAAAATGTTCACATTTAAGAAGCTGAAAAATGACAGAAAGTAGAAAATGTTCACATTTAAGAAGCTGAAAAATTACAGAAAGTAGAAAATGTTCACATTTAAGAAGCTGAAAAATGACAGAAAGTAGAAAATGTTCACATTTAAGAAGCTGAAAAATGACAGAAAGTAGAAAATGTTCACATTTAAGAAGCTGAAAAATTACAGAAAGTAGAAAATGTTCACATTTAAGAAGCTGAAAAATGACAGAAAGTAGAAAATGTTCACATTTAAGAAGCTGAAAAATTACAGAAAGTAGAAAATGTTCACATTTAAGAAGCTGAAAAATGACAGAAAGTAGAAAATGTTCACATTTAAGAAGCTGAAAAATGACAAAACTAGAAAATATTCACATTTAAGAAGCTGAAAAATGACAAAACTAGAAAATATTCACATTTAAGAAGCTGAAAAATGACAGAAAGTAGAAAACATTCACATTTAAGAAGCTGAAAAATGACAAAACTAGAAAATATTCACATTTAAGAAGCTGAAAAAAGGCAAAACTAGAAAATATTCACATTTAAGAAGCTGAAAAATGACAAAACTAGAAAATATTCACATTTAAGAAGCTGAAAAAAGGCAAAACTAGAAAATATTCACATTTAAGAAGCTGAAAAATTACAGAAACTAGAAAATATTCACATTTAAGAAGCTGAAAAATGACAGAAACTAGAAAATATTCACATTTAAGAAGCTGAAAAATGACAAAACTAGAAAATATTCACATTTAAGAAGCTGAAAAATGACAAAACCAGAAAACATGAGTGATAATGAGATAATGAGTTCATTATCAGGATAAATGTAAATGATTTTTTTTTATATTATTATTATTATTATTGGTAATGTCCAAAAATAGAAGTTTAACTTATTGGAAGCTTGTTGATATGTACAAACTAACATTTAACCACATCATTCCATTCCAAATGCCAAAGATCACAGAAATCTCAAAATCATTAATCCAATCGTCTCTGGTATTTAATTATGATTCTACGGCTGATTAATGTTGACGCGGCACTGTGAACATGTACGACCGAAAAACAAACTGTGCAGTTTAATGTTCCACCTTAAACTGCAGCACATGTCTAATTAGCCTCCGTGTGTGTGTGTGTTTGAAATTACAGTATCACTGCAGCTCCAACACTTGTCTGACCTCTGACCTCAAAGCTCTCCTCACACATGCAGAGCAGTTACACCAACGTGTGTGTGTGTGTGTGTGTGTGTGTGTGCGGATATTGCTAATGTTGTGGGGACCTAAAACTGTTTACACAGTCACATTATGGGGACTTGTCTTCCTTGTGGGGACAACAATCAAGTCCCCACAACGTAAATGACTACATTTTCAGGTGAAGATATGTTTTAAGGTTAGGTTGAGGTTAGGATTAGGGTTAGGATTGGGGTATGGTTAGTCTCAGGGTCAGGATTAGGCCAGTAGTAATTGTGGTTAAGGTTAGACTAAGTCTCCAGGAAATGAATGTTAAACAATGCAATGTCCCCTCAAGTCATGAATGTCCATCCGTGTGTGTGTGTGTGTGTGTGTGTGTGTGCTGCAGGTGTTTATTGCTTCACAGACACAGAGCCCGTTCTCATCTTAACTGCACTAATGAAATTAGACTCATATTAAATCTCCTCAGATTCTTGTTCGCTGACAGTAATGAGAGAAGACGCATTATCTGTTGTCTGTGATTTTCTTCTTAGGGACTGATGAATGCTACACACACACACACACACACACACACACACTGTGGACTAGGAAACAAAGTATAAACTATTATGACCAAAGTCTCATCTTTGCCCCAAATATAAAAGAAAATGTAATTTTCCATCTGTTTCTTTGGCGTCTTATTGTGAAAATGTGACTTTATTTCTCAAAAACTCACCATAATTATGGACTAGTGATGGAACGATACGTGATATTATCGCTCATCGTGATTTAAAAAAAAAAAAAGAATCTTTCATGTGAGGGACTTAGAAACCCTGCCTTAACTGACGGGGTCTGTATCTGTCCTCCATCGTCCTCTCGTCGTCCTGTATCTGCGATATTTCCCGACCCAAAGCAGAACCGCGATTATTCTAGTATATGTTTCACTGTTCGTCCTCAAATGTCCCCAAGTGTCCCAACATCAGCTGTACAACCTGCGAGCAGAGACGCTGCTTTAGCTGAGCAGCATGAAAAAGGAGCCACTGTCATATTTATGCATTAATGCACACCGCTCTCTTTTTGTACCGTTTTTAATTAATAACAGCTGCCAAAAACTGCCCAATTATCAGGTGGACGACTCAGCCGGAAAACAAACAAACAAAGAACCTTCCTCTCTCTCTCTGTGTGTGTGTGTGTGTGTGTGTGAAAGAGAGGATGAGATTTAACCCGAGCGATAAAGACACTTTTATCACAGTAACTGATCACACACACACACACACACACACACACACACTAACGTCTCGTAAAAAGTGAATAAAAAGAAAAGAGTGCAAACAGAGCCACAGAAACACTGAGCCGTTTATAAACGCTGAGCGACCAAGGCTTAATCCTATTATTGGGGGATGAGAGCAGATTAGAGCAATTTGAGTTTGGTACATTTCTAAAAGGTTGACGTGAGCTGACCCCACGACTGAAACGCTTCAGTGTTATTAAAGAAATACACATGGAATTAGAGGAACAGGTGAAAATGAACATGGAACGTGTGTTTAAACCAGAGCAGAGACACATTTCTGGTTCATTAATCTCTATCAGTTCATTCTCTGCGTTCAAAATATTCCTTTCAATTTAAAAGACTTTTTAGTTTGTTCATAACTGTAATAATAAAAACAATAATAATGTGCAGAAATGGCTGCTTTGGCTTATTATAACAAGGTGGTAATCTTAACTGAGAAGCTGCTGTATCATCCTAATGACAGTGAATACACCGTGCTATATAGAACATAACTATTATAATCGTGACAGAAATGACAGATTAAAGTGTGTTCTGTGTCTAACACCAAACACGTCTTTTATCTTTCTCATCATAGCTGACTTTCTTATATATATTATAACATATATGTTGATTTCTTTGACACATTATTGTGAATGACTGTATGCATTTACACCCTTTACTTTACCTCCATGACTGAGTTTAAACGTACAGTAAATACAGAGGCTGTAACAAAGTGTCTTTCATTTTCACCAACTCTACAAACACACCTGAGCAAAAAGTACGTCACAGGTCGAAGTTCACTCGGCTCCTTTTTAGGAACAAAAAAAAGACTCTAATTTTGCGACGTCTTCACAATTATTGCTACTTTACATCACTGCGAAAAATGTGATATAAAATCAATCTCCTCTTACGTGACTCAAACACGTAAGAGGAGAAAAAACATGCACACCCCCAGGACGTCCTTATAAGGACTTGTGTATTATTCCCACGACAATGAATGAAAAGCAACTTCTTTTCTACGGTCACATGGTTCTCTTGTACATTCCTCTCGTCTTTCTTTGCTTTTGTGTTGAGGTCAATCAAAAGTAACAGAGTGGGTCATTGTAGAAAACGTCAAGAAGCGGATCATTTTCTATCATCAGTGCCCAAAACAAAGATGGCCGTTAACCACGTCACCATGGTCACTAGGCAACCATGATCTACAACCCAGCCGTGAGTGCCTTCATTTCAGTGTATTAACGTACACGTACAGATCATGGTGAGTGTGTGTGTGTGTGTCACGTTACTTTAGATTAGGTTACATTTCTAAAGTAACCCTCTCATCTCTGCTCACGTGGGTTTCATGACCAAAGTTTTCAACATTCATTAAAAAGGTGAAAGTAGGAAGTGGCAGATAAGTGTGTGAGAGGATGGAGAGTCCAGGCCTCACTCTGTCACTCTCTCACTCTGTCACTCTCTCACCTCGACACCATCTTTCATCACAGACACCTCTCGTCCTTGGCTTATTTTCACCTTTCTCTCTTTTTCATCATCGCCGTGTCGTTACATCATTTGTCTCCGTGTCTCCGTCCTCACTCACACACGCACACACACACAGACACGTGCACACACACACGTGCGCGTGAGCGGCTTAGTCGCTGTGGAACAGATGTTCAGAGCTGTAATTGAGTGTTTGACGCACACAAAAACTCACCACTGGCAATTACTACTGGACAGAGACAGGATTATTGTTTTCTGCCTCAGAATGAAAGGATTCACTTTAAAGGGACATTTCAAAGGTTTAGAATATTTGGGTAAAAAAACAAACAAAAAAAAACTCCAGGAAGTGAAAGACTTGATTCTCAAAGCAACAGGACAGGTGTGCAGTGAGACTTCACAGGTCAGAGCTGTGCAAAGGTCAGGGTGTGGGTGTCTGTCTGTCTGTCTGTCTGTCTGTCTGTCTGTCACTTTACTGTCCCTGTAGTTTGGTCCCTGAGCTGTTTGTGGAACCTGTAGATGCTTTGACACCTTCTCCACACTGCTCGTCATTGTTTTTCCACTCCACACTGGTGTGTTGTGTGAGCGGTGGCTGCTCGCTCAAACTCAGGCACTGAAGTCAAAGTGCACTCAGCACCACGACTTTAACACCATAACACACGTTACAAAGACAAGAGAAAATGTTTGAAATGTTTAAAGCCCGCGAGAAGACGGAAACGTACTGTATATCGTTACGTATTTTAATTGTAATCCCACTAATAATCCCAATTCATTATCTCATTACGTCTTTGTCTTTCCTTTGTTGTATCCTAATTACGTAACGCCGTGACTGCCCAGGCATGAACATAACTGTACTCGTGTGTGTGTGTGTGTGTGTGTGTGATATGAGACATAAATGCAACTAAATCAAGCTGATTTAAAATATGAATGCGAGGCCACGCGCGTTAATAACTGTAATAATAATTATTGTGAGTCGTCTCCTAAATAGAGACTTGTACCATTGTTGCTTCAGCTGCTCGCAAACACGGACACATTTGAATGAATGTAGTTTATTTTAATCTGGGATTGAGTTACAGTGACACACTGAAGTCACTATGGAGTCGAGTGGCTCTCTGTGGTCAAATCAGCCGCTCTGCTAAATGTGAAAATGTGGCGATCTTCTCTCCTTTAGCTCAGTTTTATCAAAAATACCTTTTATAATTCAATTATATGTCAAATAAAACATTCTTCATGGACGCGACATGAGCAGTCACTCATTCACCCATGTCATCAGAGGGTTAGATTTTAATTAAACTTCAATAAGAGAACATTTTCAAAATAAAAGTGTAATACTAACAAACCCAATGAGTAAAACTGAATTTTTTTTAAATAATGTAATGTTAAATATTAAGAACTCTTTATGGATAATTCTGAATGTGTGTGTGTAACATTTCAGTTTGTCTTCATGTTCTTTACTCTTGTCTGTGCAGACGCTGCCGTCTCCTGCAAAAAGTAGAAAGAGAGTTTTTTTTTCCATCCTTTCTGGGATGTCAGGGCCACCGTACTTCTTCTAAAAAGGGAGGAGGGGTGAGAGCGGTGGAGTCCTCAGTCTGCACAGCGACCATTAGATGTCAGTAATTCTTCCACAGTAGATCTTTACGCTGCCAGCAGTATTCAGTGCCAGCCTTTATAATTGGATTTTTTTACGAGGCCATTTTATTACCCAGAACCCCCCTCTGAAGCTCTGCTACAGCACATCAGTGGGCACGAGAAGTCATTTCCTTCCCTGAGTTGGTTTAGCGTCTCCTGGAGGAGAAGTGAAGCAGGTGTCACTCCCACACCAGGCTTCACATGTGAAATATGAACGTTGACTTTACTGTGTGGTCAGAGAGGGACCACCACCACCATCATCACCACCACCATCATCACCACCACCATCATCACCATCATCATCATCACAGAGGGTTGTTTCTTTTCTTTTTTAACAGAAGCTACATGAGCCCACGTTTATCTGCAATAAACTGGAGTGAGAAGAGGAGGAGGAACGTGGAAAAGAGAAGAGCAGAGAGTCTGAGGGAGGTGGAGAAGTCTTTAACCCTTTAACGTTTGGGGCGAGCGTTCTTTGCGTTACTGTAATTACGCGGCGGTTTGTGCTATCGCAAACATTCCAACAGTTTCTGAAAGCTGAGAACGTGCTCTTCAAATTACAGTCATTTCACTGACATCGATTCCGGCAAATCAGCGTCAGACAGCAGCAAATTTGACAAATACTTGAATATTCTGTTGCAAATATGTTTCATACTGTTCACATTTTAGAAATTAAAATGCAAAATCTCTCGTTCATGAACTACAGTGCAGTTTTCTAATACACTCTTCTAACATGCAGTAAATTGTAATGTATTGAAAGTTCTAAGTGTTCTTGGACAAAAGCACCAACTCAAAGATAAAGGTAAAATAAGCCAAAAAAAGGTTATTAGATTTTAGAGAAACTGAGCCCTCAGTCATTAAGGAAAGAAGAGAGAAAGAAGAGTGAGGTGCCAGAATAAACGCCATCTGAGCTGACATCCTCCCTCCATTGATTTTTTTTTATTTCTATTTTCTTCACTTGAGTGTTTTCAGTCTCCCGTTGTGTTTTCTGAAAGCACAACAATCTGCGAGTCCTCCTGAGAGGCAGAGCCCGGCAGAAATACTTTACCTTCCTCCTCTCAGTCAATGTGTCTTTATCTCTCTCACAATTTCCCTTCATTTACGCCAAACGTTCTGCGTTTTTCTTGCACAAGAACGTCCGTCGTGACAGACACTTATCTGTGTGACGTACACGCGGGTAAGAGATCTGCATTGTTCCACAGCGCTCCCTCTCTCTCCCTCTCCCTCTCTCCCTCTCTCCCTCTCTCTGTCTGTCTCTCTCTCTCTCTCTCTGTCTCTCTCTCTCTCTCTCTCTCTGAGACTGCATGTGCTCTTTGGAAAATTCAATTTTTTTCACTCTTTCTTTGTGAGTTTTTCTTCTGGCATGAAAAAAAAAGAACCCACAGATTTTCTTTAGTTTTCATTGATTCCCGGCTGCGTCACCTGTGGTCAGAGATTATGTTCATATCCACTCATCGCCAATAATAATACAATAATAATAAATAAATTAATTAATCTGACAATAACAAATAGTCAGATCTGCAACAATTAATCAATTATTAACTGAATAACCACTGAATCAATTCCCAACTATTTTGATCACTGATCATCATTTTTAAGCACTTTGATTTCTTTTGACGATAAACTTTACAACATTCTCTCCTCAGCTGCTGCTCTTATCTATTTATTTTATCTGTCTTTTTATATCATTTACCTATTTTTATCATTTATTGCTGCCATTTTATACAGTTTGTGTCCATGTTTTCAGTTTGTAAGTACTTAATATTTTGATCGTATCGTGTTGTAATGCTCCATTTTGTTAGTATTTATCAGAAACTTGCGGTCAGATATTTTAATATATATAAACAAATATTCACAGTAGAAACCTTGAGAAAGAGCCGATATCAAGGTTCAGAGGAGGAAGAGGAAGAGGAGAGAGACGAGTGTGCGTGAAGGACTTGAGATACTGAGGGGAAAACTACATTAATGGATCAGTTAAAAATAAAAACGAGGGCTGGTCCTCCGTGTGGAGCCGTCTCTCTTCTCTCTCTCCTGCTGCTGCTGTTGTTGCTGCTGCTGCTGCTGCTGTTGCTGCTGCTGCTGCACTCTCAGTTTCCAGAGCACGTCCACATTCTTAATAATAACTCTTTGTTAAAAAAAGAGCGCACATGAGAGCGCTGTGTGATGCAGTGCAGTGCGCTGATGACTACGTGTGACGTGCAGCCGCTGATGATAGAGAGCATGTGTTCAAGAAACATTAAAGGTCACAGAAAAGTGACGAAGAAAAGAGAGACGTCCTCTAATCTTCAGACTTCACTGATTGTTATCATTATTATTATTATTACGTATTATGTATTACATGGTGTGAATAATATGCATCTTCCTTAAATGTCCAGTGTAAGATCAGGTGTCAGTGTTGACTTTAAATAAAAAAAAAATTGATCAGGTGTTTGGTTTATGGTCTGTTGGAAAGTCAGAAATCTTAAGCACTGAAAATAAGGACGACGTCACGCTTACAGTATCGCCTCAGCACGCTTGGAACCTCGCCAGAGCAGGTACGAATGCTAGTGGAAACGCAACTTTGGCGTGCCGTGCCGTGCCGTGCCGTGTCGAGGTGAGTTGAGTCTCGCCGGTGGAAACACGTCCATAGAGCTTTAACACACAACAGCAGCAGAACAGAACTCTCTTGAAGAACTTGACCCCCTTTTTTTAACCTCATGTCCATGGAAGGGCAACACTGTTTCCATCTGGGTCAGACAAGGAATTATCTTCCATTAACAAGTAGCAATAGCAATTACTGTATGTGACTGAAATTTAAAGGTCAGTGTCCTTTGCTCGGATCCCAATCTGATAAATGATAAGTCATAAAAAACTAAATTTGGGATTATTTCAGGAGCCTTATGTAAAATATGTTAATATAAATTGCGATAATCACCTTTTTTGGCACAAAACAGAAAAACAGAGACATTTGTTGAGTAAAGAGACTTGTTGATGCAATATTATATATATTTTTTATATATATACATATATATAATTATATATGTGTATGTATATACATATATACATATATATGTATATGTATGTATATATACATACATATATACATATGTATGTATATCCTATCATCTGAAACACACACTCTTCTCCCATTAATGATGTTTTCCACCAAAAACTCAGCTTTGGTCTTTCATTTTTAACCCGACAGAAAAAAAATAGACAAATATGTCGACATAAAGGTCAGAAATATAAATCAGTCAATTTCTATAATATAAAGATGATATTTTTCCAGCCTCCTCACAGCATTTACTCATGAAATAAACAGGGAAACTTAACCTTCACAAACGAGTGTCACAGAATTGACTGTGCACTGTGGCAAACACAGAATAAGCAGCTCAGTCGTGTCCTACACTGTTTGCACGAGGTGTTATTTATATGTCGTTACAATAGACGCACTTCCTCGCGTTTACACGTGAATTAATCACGGCGCAATAAAGCAAGGTGAGCATTTACACAAGAGAGGATGACGACGCAGCATTTCTGTGTAAACACGTTCAGCGTGGGCAGAAAAATCAAGCAGTTGGTTCAGAGCTGAAACTCTGAGCCCGCGAGACATACGGCTCGGGTCAGAGCTGCATCTGTCCGTACATGCACGGCAGGAGACAAGAGAGAGACAAGAGAGAGAAGAGAGAGAAGAGAGAGAGCGCCTCGAGACTGTAGCACGCCATGTGTCTGTGTGGGAAGGCTCAGGTTCAAGGAGGCGACGAGCGGAGCGTCTGCACAGTTGGTGCATCAAAGAGACTCAAGCTGTAACATTTGCTGTTCTCACCATATGTGAGGCTCAGAGAGAATATGGCTTCAAAAGCGATCCTTTGCTTGAGTTTAGTGAATTAAAGAGACAAGGAGGAACAAGGACGGGTAAATAATAAACACACTTTCTTCAGTATCTGCTGCGCACGGCACCGCGACCTTTAGCGAGTGTGTAATTCTAGCACACTGCCTGAGCCGAGCATTATAATGTATGAAAATCCATAGTGTCTGCCGCGCACTGACTCAACTGCAGACAGCAGTCTCAGCTGCTGACCGGTCGAATCGTGGCCTTGCACCCAGACGACCTATTATATCAGCAGCATCCTCGCTCCCGCAGGAGGGATTCATCCTGCTCGCCCGAGAAATCCTCATACGCTGGTTATAGGCTCGTCATGAATCACCACCAAGGTGCACAGTATCTTAACAACACGCTGGTATGTTTAAAAAGCATCGTTTAAGCAGCAGATTTATGAACTGTTTCAACCATTACAGAAACCCTTGCATTTTAGATATGATAATAAACCCAAAACTGATTAAAAACACGAGGCCACGAAAGTAAGAATCACTGCTGCTTTACATAGTTCACTCACTTCAGTTAATATTTGTCCAAACCAATCTTCAGTTCTTTTACTTTTGTTACATTTCAGAGTCTGAAACTATAAATATATCAAACCAATACATCGGCAATCAAATAGTTTTGTAGTTGATCACGACTATAAACACGTCATGACTGATTCAGAACTGTCTTCTGTCTAAACTTCTCTACCTTTCCTCTGTCGCCCATTTTTCCTTTCACCACAACCTGTCTAGGCAGATGTCTGCACGTCTTTGAGTCTGCGTCTGTCTGAGATTTCTTCCTCTTAAAAGGTTTTTTTTCTCTCTCCAGTGAGACCTGGTGTTTGCTCATTGTATGAACTGCTCTCTATAATATTGTAAAGGTTTCTGCCTTACTGTGTGTGTATGACAATGCTGTCTATGTCAGCTACAGTGCTCATAATTGTGCGCCAGCAACTGGAGTAGGGAAGGGAATCAGTATCAGTCCGATACTGGTCATAAGTATCCGACTGGACCGTGAAATGTAAAAGACGATCCAAAAATCCCTTATAATGCTGAGTCATGTTTGGGCTGTTTATTTCTTTTTTTAGGGGGTAAAACAAATATTTGTTACACAGTTAGAGAATTGTGTCTTTGAAATGACTCGGCACAAATGTGTTGTGAACAGCTTCATACGTTCATAAATGGTCTAACTTATGAACTAATAGTCTAGACGGATTTCAGAAAAAAGGCCTTTTATAAGAAGTAAGGAGCATTTATGGGTACAAGTCGGGAACCGGCCTACCTTACATATTTCAAGGGTGCTGAGTCCAAAAAAAACGGTACCCGGGTGAAATTTTGAGGTTTTGACCTTCTAATTTGCATATTAAAATGGCCGCCAAATTGCCCATCTTGCACAGTTATTGGACCATTTCCTCCTAGTTTTTTTTGTAAGTAGGCAATCAAGATGAGGAAATTAAGTTTCTAGATCGATAGTCAAGGGTCAAACAAGGATATAGTGGAGGCTCAGTGCCTTTTTAATGTATATATATATGCAAAATACCAACGTTTAAGGTGAAATTAAGCATTATTTGTTTCATTTTTTAAGGCCGACATTAAATAAAAGTTACTCTGAAATTTTCCCTGTTGATATGACATATGATGTACACCATATTATATGATAACAAAGAAAAAAATCCATTGCAAGTTGTCTGAGATTTCATGTTTTTTTTGCAAATTAAGCATTTGTTCTCTAAATTCTAAGACGGGAAAAACCCAGGTGAATAGGGAAAAATATTCAAAAAGAGACCACCATGAAACGTACCAAGTTGAATATTTAGATCAGTACATAGCATGGTCAGTCCCATCGCTGAGGACCCTTTGCCTGAGGTGAATTAACAGCAAAGAGGATCGTAATAGTTTCACACGCTTTGGTAAGTTTCCTGCTTTTTGATTTTTTTAGACAAAAAATGTCAATATTCCTTAGTTATTGATTGAGCTTGTTAACCCTATTTATCCAAAATGATACTTTTTCAACCATAGTGGGTCAAAATTGTGTATTTCAATGATATTGAGATGGCTCTGTCCTGAGGCTATTGAACTTCCCGACATGTCATCTTGTCTCATCATAGATGGACAGGCACTTGTGGTTGCCCTTGGAAAGCCAGACAAAGCAGTAACATTTGGGGATCTGGCCGACACATTTGTCAGAGCAGTGTTGAAAGCAGGATGTTACTATAAAAGGATAGACGTTGTGTTTGACAGATACAGAGAAGAGACCATCAAGGGTGCTACCAGGACACGACGCACAAAAGCAGCTCAACCAATCAGACGACTTGTTGAGGGTCGTGATGTGCCTCTTCCAAAAAACTGGACCAATTTCCTGTCCCTCCCTGACAACAAAGCTGATCTTGCCAATCTACTCTCTGAAGAACTATGTGCTCAGGCACCGGATGATAAAGAGATCGTAGTTGCTGGTGGGTTCAGAGACGAAGAGACGGAGGTTAGGTCATCAAAAGCAACAACCAACCTGACTCATCTGAGAGCCACACATGAAGAGGCAGATACCCGATTGGTATTACATGCAGTGCACTGCCAGTCAGACACAGTAGTCGTGTCATCTAGAGACACTGATGTACTTGTGATTCTCGTTTCCCATTTCCCACACGTAGCATGTAAAAAACTCTGGCTGTTGTCTGGTACCACAAGGAAGCCACAATATATACCAATTGATGCTGTTTTTAACAAACTGCCAAAGGATTCAGCACCAAGCCTTGTAGCATTTCATGCACTAACTGGTTGTGATACCACATCATACATTGCAAGTCACACCAAAAGTACATCATGGAAAGTCTGGAAAATGCACCATCAATTGCTCAGCAACCTCGGAATTGGTGATCTCACGGAGGAGACTCAAAGATCTTCAGAGGCTTTTGTCTGCAGAATATATGATGTGCATAAAACAGACTCTGTTGATGCAGCAAGGCATATACCTTTCTCCAGGACAGGTAAACCAGAAGCAATGCCGCCTACAAGCGATGCGCTCCACTTCCATCTGCTGAGAGTACACTACCAGGCAATGGTTTGGAGAAATGCTCACTATGCCACACCTGAGCTTCCTTCACCCTTGGACATGGGATGGAAAGATGGTGATTCAGGACTACAGCCCATTCTTATGTCACAGAACCCAATACCTGAAAGTTGCCTGGAAATGATCAGGTGTGCCTGTAAAAAACAATGCACAACACGCCAGTGCAAATGCCGAAAGCAAAGCAATTCAGCTAGAAACATGAAAGAAAATATACAGAAACAAGATGTGATCTGTAGAACTGTTCAAGGGAAGTTTCATGTTTTTTTTTCCCTATTCACTTGGGTTTTTCGATGTTTGAATTAAGAGCATTATGCTTTGTTTGCATAAAAAAATGAATTCTCAGACAACTTGCAATGGTGTTTTTCTTAGTTATTATGTAATATGGAATACATCACATATCATATATACACTGGGAACATTTAAGAGTGATATTGACTGAATATTTATGTCGGCCTTAAAAAATGACACAAATAATGCTTAATTTCACCTTAAAAGTTGGTATTTTGCATATATATATATACATAAAAAAGGCACTGAGCCTCCACTATATCCTTGCTCTGACCCCAGACTATAGATCTAGACACTTAATTCATCATCTTTGATTGCCTACTTACAAAAAACTTGGGGAAAATGGTCCAACGACTGAGCAAGATAGGCAGTTTGGCGGCCATTTTGATATGCAAATTAGAAGGTCAAAAACTCAAAATTTCGCTCGGGTACCGTTTTTTTTGGATTCAGCACCCTTGAAATATGTAATGTAGGCCGGTTCCCAACTTGTACCCATAAATGCTCCTTACATTCACTTTTTGGGTACATCCCGTCTAGTCTATAATATGGGTATCGTTAGACACTCGAGTTTGTGATATCGGTATCGGACGCAAAAAAGTGGCATCTTCTCGTCCCTAAATTGGAGCTACTATGCTAAAAGCTAGTGATTATAACAATTACTTTGAGCTAAGTAGCTGACTTGGACTCCTTGTTTAGCAAAAATCAAGTTTTGCTGCATTGACACTGAGTGTGTTTCCGGGTGCTTTGTCAACGTGCTGAGTCAATATTTCAAGGCCAAAATAATGTTCCTGAGCTTCACACTGAAGTTCATGTCATTGTGACGTTGTAAAACAAATCTATAGCGCACACGGATCCTCTTGGGGCTCACAAGTGCAGCTATTCCTGCCGCTGAGGTGAAGGAGAATCCTGATATACTTCTATCCTCAGCTGCAATCGATCTGCTGACACGCAACACCCGTCTTCCCTGTTCTCTCATTCAGCCTCTCCGTTTTCCTTTTTCCTCCATCCATCTGCTCCTTCATCTCACCCCCACCACGAACCATCTCCAATGTCACTTTGTCGTTTTTCAGCAGCCCTTGATGTTTCCTGATTGCCGCTGGCCTGCCTCGGCTCCCCTGGTATCGTTGCTCTGGATCTTTTCCATCCTGGCGGCTCTGTGGCGGCAGGACTGCAACAACCGGGCCCTCTGGCCTTTCTCCGTGTCACTAAACTCGCCAAAAGTGGGCTCACATGCATCACGCTGTGCTGGGATTCATGAGTGCTATCCAAGTGTCCTGGTTTTGCTGCCTGGACAACAGCGGAGCAGACGTAACGGAGAGTCACTGGACATATTAGCCATAATCTAGCTTCATATACAACCTTGTTGGAAATACTGACACAAAACACAGGAATCTTCCTCTTGGCTCAATTCCATTTCATACAAACAGAGCTAATTGTTATAAAACCACAAAACTGGACAAGAACATGTATCGTGATGTCATTATGTAAGCAGATGTAAGCTGGAAAAACAACAAATGCTGTTGTAAGCTACTGTTAAACCTCTATTGTGTACTGTAGGCATTATCAACCCGTTAATGGTGCGTACAAGAGACTGCAAACACCTTTGATGTGATAATAATAATGTGCTAATAATGATCTGGCACTTTTCCACTCTACAAATCTAGCACGACGCGGCTCACGTCTGCATGGTTTGGGCACCAGGTGCGTCGTTCTCCATTTCTCCATGGTACCTCCTCCTCAACAACGAAAACTAGAGGCAAACAAAGCAGTGCTTTTCATTATACTGAACTAAAACACGGCCAAAGGGGTCGTGATTCGGCTCACGGTTGCCGGCGTTCAGCAGAGCTGCTGCTAAATACATCAGACTCCTCTGTTAAATGTTAGAGATTGACGCACGTTTTTTTTCACACTCTTATGGCGCCTGGATTTATTTAGATGTTATGGCTGTAGAATTGTCAAAAAAGGCTCAATGAGTGAGTTCTTTCTGCCCCTTTTTTCAGAGATAACTTTCACTTTCCATATCTGGCATTATTATTCAACCGTTTAGGAATTACGCTACTGACGGAGCCGATGTCGCAAACGTGTGACGCGCTGGGGAATCTCGTCTGTGATTGGACGGTCGTTCTGCAGAAGTCCTGAGGTTCTACCGTAATGACACGTATATGAGCACAAAGCTCTATTTCTCTGCTTTCTGGTATCTATCCATCTTTTATCACTTTATCTTTCACATGAGGGCTGCTCGGCATAAGGCGAAAGGCGGGGTCACAGCCTAGACAGATTGCCGGTCTAGAACAGTCTCGGAGTTACGGTAATGAGAACAACGCATGCCAAATGGTAACAGAAGGGTTCACTGATCTACAGTTCTGCATTGTTCGTTTTGATTCTTGTGTCGGATGTCGCGCTCATGACTCTTCAAAGTGACGACACTCTCTGACCATCAGTGGCCGACAGCCTGTCGACGTCATATAGCTCATTTGGAACCTCGCCAGAGCAGGTACTAAAGAAGTACCAGGTACCAGGTACTATCCCTGATGTATCCCTGTGAGACGTGCGAGCGCTCGGCTTGTTTGGAAGAGACGAGCCGCACACGCAGCCGGTGTGAAGAGCCTGATTAACATTAACGTGTGTTCCAAAGTAAAAAAAAAGGCTCACGTGTGGCCATACACTTCATCCTACCACTTTATCACCCAACAAGCACAGGGCCACACTACGCCCACGTGTGAACGCGCAAAAACAGAAGGGAAGGGCTAAGTGGTGGGAGCCAAGTGTGATGGGACTGAGCCACTGAGCGACAACAGCTCGGTTTGTTTGTTTGCTCTCGTGTGCACGGCAGGACGCCAAATCAAACCTCTCTTCTTTCAACCTATTGACGGTATCACGTTGCCCACGACTAGAAGTGAGTTTGTCCCACATTCACCGAGCGCTTAAAGGGTTACACTGGGGCTTGTGTAAGCTGCACAAACAGGGGCAGCCCCTGCTGGGAGAGGCCTCCAGGGTGAAGGGCTTTCGAGGCACCGCAGTGTATTTTAGCTCGTGTCCCAGAACAGCAGCACGAGACACAACGGACACACACACACACACCACACACACACACACACAAACACCCAATAATATATGGACACGCACGTCGTCAGAATCAAGAGGGCAATTATTCTCACAGCATCAACTTCTTTTATTGCTGCAGGTAATTATTTACTTATTCAGGTCAAGGATAATAAGTCATAGCGATAAGAAAAGTTAGCTGCAACATGAATTTAATTAGGGCCCGAGCCACGAATGGCAGGGGTGAGGAACCTATTGTTAATCCTTCAGATTATTATTCTTTGCGGCCATTTTTGAGCGGGTTAACGTGCATAAAAACTCTTGAAAATGCAATATTGGCATATTCCCGGACCCATGCGTTGCTCAAGGGCTCTACATCGCCCCCTAAGGTGAAAACAGAGGCAAAATTAAGTTCCACCGAATTTCCCGAAAGTTGGTGGGAAGATGTTATCGACCGAGTCGACTGTAACCATGGCCACAACTCAACAGGAAGTTGGCCATTTTGAATTTTGGTGTCCATTTTGGCAATTTGCACAACCACAACCACGCCCACCACAACCACAACAGCCACAACCACTGCCGCCACCAACACCACCACCTCCTCCTCCTCCTCACTCCTTGGCTGACGTTCCATCTCACATCCAACGCGCAGTGATCACACATCCTTGGAAATGTGACTCACATAAAAATGACAAAATGAATGACTGTATAAAAATATTTACATTTTGGCAGCATGTGTTTACGAATGGCAGATTTGTCAGTGTGTGTGTGTGTGTGTGTTTGCCATATGGCTGCACTTTGGTGCTGCTGCTCTTTTGCACACTCACATTAAATCCTTTTATATTTACATAATCCAAAAAGTTGTCCTTGGAAAATCTACAAATCCCCCCGATGTGTGTTCCTCCAGCAGAAGTGATCTGAAGTGAGTGTAATAACAGAGGCAGTGGGAGGAGGCGGAGCTACTGTAGGAGCTCTTGCCTTAAAGTCATCACATTAATGTAAGGGGAAGGACATTGCTCTCTAATATACTTACATAAAGGAGATTTACTCTCAATCTCTCTCACCCTGCCGAGCGCATTCCGTGCAACTTCCCTCCGTCCTTGGAAGATTTGATCTTACATAGTTGATGACTCTTCAAAGTGAGGCTTTAATCAGGGCTCAATCCGGTCTGTTTATGATGAGAAATGCCAGGCACTGTAGAGGCATTTTAACAGTTCCACTGTTGAGCCATAATGACTGAATGTGTCTGGAATATAAGGGGCCATAAAGTCTCAAATAAGGGAGAGGCCTGCTGTGTATGCAGGGAGGTGAAGGAGAAAGCTAAATCTTATGCCTTAGTTAGGAAGAAAATGATGGAAAGTGATGAAAAATATGGCCAAAGATGTTCACTGTATATCTTTGGCCACTGACAAAGGAGTTCACGTATCTAAATTATCTATGTTTACATCTCAAGTTTCAGTAGGGCTGCTCGACCATGGGAAAAAATTATAATCCCGATTATTTAGGTCAAAATTTAAATCACGATGATTTCAAACAGTCACTCATTGACTTGAATTTGACACAAATGGAAATTTGTTGCACGTAAATTTGCATGTTTTGCATGAACCTTTTGAATTTACCTTAAAATAACATTAATACATTATTGTATATTGTATAATACTGCATGTTTTGTAATAATCAGAATAACCCTAACCCTAACCCATTTAAACACGTTAGTCCGACTAAAATCGAGAGCTAGTCTTAGTCGGACTAACGTACCTGGATAATGTGATTCATAGTCTGATTACTCCTGCATGTATACGCACCAAAATGTCTAAACGTATAAACTGCAGTAATGTTGGTGGAAATAATACGACTTTTGCGTCTTTCTTCGGACAACACGACAAACACGAGAGCCACGCTTCATCTCATCTAATGTACAGCAGGTGTGAAACAGAACAGAACCCAGCACGATCCATTTCCCTGCTCACCGTTTGATTTTCTGTGACGTAAAGGTCAACGGGAAACTGATTCAATACACGCTAGCTTCTAGAGAGATACAGCGCCACCTATGGAGGTGCAGTCACACACAGTTACACGGCCAATAAACAAATATAATCAGCACGTTTTTGTCATCTTAGTCCTAAGTCTTCTTCGGACTATGGCCTTAGCTACAGGATAAACACCAAGTACCAACTTACTGCAGTTTGTTGACGAGACATTTCCTCAAAATTCAGCGATAAGAACAACACAAATATCAACATATCATCAAGCTGCAGGCAGGATTCGGGAGTCGCCGAATCCTAGTTTTTCATTGCACTTTGAGTCCTGAGATATTGATATATTTTGTTTTCCAAAGGATTCTATTATTATTTTATTATTGTTTTATTTGAGCATTTCCTGAGATTCTTGTTTCACATTAGAACAGCAATACAGCTTTCCTGCTTTCTTGTGGTTCTCTGTATCAATATTTACAAAGAAAACTGTTCTTTACTTCAACCCCCCGTATTAACTATTTATTTTGGTTTCTTCGCTGGGGTCTTATTTTGTTTTGTTTTATTTTATTTCAGCACTTATTTGAATTTGGAAATTGCATCATTTCAGTGTGTTAGTATTTCTGTTGTTTTGAATGAAAAGGACATTTTGTAGAAGTATTATGACGTATGACTTGACCGACCATAGTAAATGCACCTTTGACTGACTGAGTTTATACTATATACTGATGAATTATTGCCCATATCATTGCTGCCTCACATTCACACTTAAATCACCCAAAAAAAGCAAACATGGTACGGCCCAACTCATCAGGAACTTCCCCTTCATGAGTGCTGCACGGTGGAGATATCCCACAGTGCCGTGCGGTGACTCATACAGTGTCACTCGCTCTGGGCTCAGATAGAAAAGATCGTACATGGAGACGATTCGTTGGTTGTCTTGTTTACAGACTCTCTCGAGCTCCTGTTCTACATCCCCCCCCCCACACACACACACACCCCACACCCCCACCGTCCACGGCAGGCTCAGCTGTGAAGTTCACACATCAGTCTGCTGATACCTAGCAACCAATCACATTCTTGCTGTGTTTTTTTTTTTACTGTGGAGCTGTGGGTTGCTACTGCAGGAGGTGTGATTCTTTACTACATATAGGTGATAAGAAATTCTGTCACAGCATAATGAAAATCGCCCGCTTTCTTTATTTAGCGGTGTTCTATATGGAGAAATAATTGTATGACATTAGTCGGGCTGCAGCGAATAATCAATAATTAAATGAACCTTGATAAATAGTTTTCAGATTTTTAAGCATCTTATATGTGAATATTTCCTCATTTCTTTGCTCCATATTAACAAAGAAATCGTTAAAACTGAATCATTTTGGGTTTGTGGTCAAAAACAAGACATTTGACAACGTCATCATCAATGTTTTCAACCTTTTTGTGACATTTTATGGACTAAAAATAAGAGACAGATCAATCGATAGCCCGAAACATTCGTTTTCTAAAGAGGGAGTGGAAAAAAACAACGCACAATAATAATGATCTTGCATTCGGAAAGTGAATTCAGGTTATTATTACACCTGTAGACCTTCAACTATATGCTGATTTTATTGTACATATTCTACATTTTTTCTCGTTCTTGGAGCAAGAAATGCTGCAGAACAGCAACTAATTATCTCTGGGGTTCCTCAGGAGTCCATCGTGGTGCGTCTTGTTTTCTGCATACATATCCTAGGGCCTATAATGTGACAAATTTAAGAGATGAAAAAAAATGTCAAGTAATCATTTAAAATGTAGCCTGTAAGTGTTTGTCAGAGCTGTCGTTCTTTTTGTCCTAATTCAGTCGTAAAGTAGCATCTTTAAAATGTAAAGATAGTTAATTCCCCCCCTGCTGTTGGTGATTACATTGTGTTCATTGAGGTGTAAATACTGTCCTGTATCACACAGGAGAGCACAACTCATAAAGAACCCTTGTCCATCTCTCTATCCTTTGCTTACAAAGCCACAACTCTGCATTTAAGATCAATACATCTGACTTGACTCTTTATTTGCTTCCACGTCTCTGGCTCATGTGTAAGCAAGCACACATCTCCACCGTGGAGCATCACAGCTTGCTCAGCGGCGCGACACTCTGATCATCCAGTGACACCCGGGAACACCGCGAGGCTACAACGTTAGCAGCGATGAACCATTCATGTCACGGCTCCACAGAAGTGAAGCAGCATGAGACGCATTTGTGACATGTCGAGGGAAATAGGTGAATTTAACTGATCAGTGCCAGTTCAGGGCAAATGTACTCGGCACCAGTCCAGGTTTTACTATTTGTAAAAACATTGCCTTGCCATGTTCCACATGTTCCATGGAGCAATGTTCGTGTGTCCCTTATCTTCTTTGCTTATCAATCAATCTGAAATACAACTTCTTAGGTCCTGCTCCAATAATGTTACATGATAGTTTATATTAAACTGCATATACAGGAGCTTTTCTGCGTGGAGATCTCCGGGTTCTCCGGTTTCCTCCCACAGTCCAAAAACATGCAGATTAGGTGAATTGGAAACTCTGAGTTGACCGTAGGCGTGAGAGTGTGAGAGCGGATGGTGGTTTGTCTTGAGGTTGGCCGTGTGCTGTGTGGCCGCCTGTCACCCTACTCAGCAACCACCTGTGACCCTCGTGTGGAGATGAAGTGGTAGAAAATGGATGAATGGATGTATATACAGCATGTGGATTTCTCAATTGTTGGTCAAATGAAACAGGACCAACTCTAAAGGCCCTTTTAAAAACCGCCGTGACTTCGTTTCACACACACACACACACAAACGAGTGACTAGTGACTTGTAAAGCAGTTGTTTTCAGTGTAACTGAATCGTTAGAATCATTGCATTAAAAATATTTGTTCAGTACTTCACAAACCATCACAAACCCTGCACAGGTCAATGTCAATGTCTAAAATTGAGATTTTAGACATTTCCCTGGTTGGAGATTAACTCACGTTTTTTAGGATTGCTAAATCTTTTTGACTCATCTACAGTTCGGCATTGTTTGGCTTGATTCTTGTGTCGGATATCTCTTCCTGTGACAGCGCTCTGACCAATCAGTGGCCGGCAGTCTGACGGCACCATGCCTAGTATCACCATCGCTCGCTTGGAACTACTAAAAAGGTACTATCAGGTACTATGCTAGTGGAAACACAACTTAGCCGTGCCGAGTCGAGCTGGTGGAAACACAAGTAAGAAACACAAGGTAAGAAACTACGGTCCGAGCCCGAAAAGCAGCAAATGTAGGTGTACGTGATGACACTATCAGCAGGCAGCATTCATAAACCCTGTGAATGTGAAGGCGATGAGGCCCGACGACGAGAAAACACAGACATTATTACTGCCGTTAAAAATATCCATAAAAAAAAAAGCAGCGGCCTTAAAAATTTTATGAGGAAGGAAATGAATGATGTTTGCTAGTCCAAGAGCCTCAGTCAGATACGACGCCCAGCAGCTCACAAACAGCAGCATTAACAATAATTCATGAGCACAACGGCTCATTAGAGCGACGGCCATCGAATCAGTCCGTCCGTCACTGTACTGACGCAGCCGTGCATTAAACTGAACAGGAAGTCACAACACGGGTGACAATCTCTCCATCACTGTGCGTCAAATATACGAGCAGGTCACATGTATGACATGAGTATGACCCAGTCCAGAGAAAACGTTTGCTCTGTGATTGCACCGCCGGCCAAAGAAATGAGTTTGCAGTCATTACAGCTGCTTGTAAATGCATCCAAGACGGCCGGCGCCAGATCAATGTTTCTATTTCTGATTGGCCCTCTGTTATTGCCCTCAGAGGCTTGATGTGAGATGTGGGTCTGAGCTTAATTGCTGTCACCGTACGAAACAGGTTCTAATTTTTCACCCTGAAACATTTGACGCCACTAGGCTCTCTGCGACAGCACGGCTCCACTCACGTATGAAATAATAATATAATAATAATAATAATACAGACACAAAATCCAGCCACACTGTTCATGTTTATGCTGCTGAGGCTGAGTCACATCTGGTGGTTATTCTTCCATTAAATTATTCACACTCTGCCCAGGAGCAGAAAGAGGTTTCCCGAATCGCGAGATAAACCCCCGACAGAACCACGAGAACACAGAGTATTTTATTAAGCTTCTTTAGAGAGGAAAAGGGGAACTAATTAAACTGCTGTTTTATTTCTCATGTTGCTTTTTAAAAGTGTCTCCGAGGGACGAGGTGACGTAAGAAAAAGAAAAAAGATAAAAGATAAAGGCAACTTCAGGAGCGGCAGGAAAAACATCTGATGATTGAGTGTAAAGACACGGACGGAGAGAAGGAGTCTCGTTGTCGGGGAGAGGAATGATAAATGGCGGCAGCGCGTGCTCGGACTGCAACAAACAACTACAAGCAACTTGCGTCACACTTTGCTGCTTTTTTGAAAAAACCTTACAGCAGATCATTATTATTATTATTATTGCACAGAGATAAATCACAAACGAAGCATTCGCTACCACGATCGCCGTGAGATTGATTATCGCGGATAATACATAGATAACTGACTTCACAAGCTGACGCTACGCATCAAAGCAGCTACATGGATGTTTTATTTATGCCACTGAACGTCTCCACATTTCTCACTCTTACAATTCACTAAATCACATGAAGCAATCGGACGGCAGTCGACTTTATCGACACCCACTGCCCTGCACTGCACTGTGTTGACGTGACAACGTGTCAGGACTGGAGTGTGTGACACAATAATAATGAGCCACGACTTTCGGAACAGGAACATTTCTGCAGACCTAACTGGAAAAAGGTCACCAACATAAGGAACAGGAAGAGGAGAGTGGAAAATGTCACCTTTTCTTGCCTGAAGCAGATGGTGCTGCAGGTGACGGTCACTTTTTCCAAGAGAGCTTTGTTGGAAAGTGTGTGACAGTTAAAAACTAGAGCGGTCACAACGTGCGGGACTCGCTATTTCCAGGCAGATTGAACACGACAAGTGTTAAAGTAACGACAATTATCATAATCATTATCATTCAAATATGTAAAAAAAGACTAATATTATATATTTTGTTCATTAGTTCATTTTGGTATCCATTTAATGAACATTCACTTCACAATCTCTGCTACAACTTCCAGAGAATGCCTTCATCTGCAACAGTGGTGATGACGACAATCCCATAATCCCTAACAGCCAAATAAGGAATGAGGTTTGATGCTGAAGTCACAACATTTCTACAAGATCCACCAGAAAAGAAAAGCAAAATAACAAAAATAGCTTGCAAACATCTCTTTACCCCACAATGGTGACGCACTAATGTTGTAAAAATGCTGCTTCCTGCTTCCTGTTGCCCAAATGTCACCAGCACACGTCCCTGCCCACAGAAATGGAAGAAGTGACCATTTCTGATGTTCAACAACAGTCGTCTGCCAAAGGTTGCAGGTAAATTGTGAGACGGATGTGAATCTGAATCATCCGAGTGACAGAGCGCTCAGTACGGTTTGAAAGACCAACAGAAGAGTCCAAAGAAAGGGTCCAGGTGTGGATCGGACATGTTTGTACCAAACTGTAACAGCGTTTGGTATCATCTGAGTTGGTGTGTGCTTGTCTTGGGTGAACACCACTGGATGGCAGAAGAGGAGGAGGAGGAGGAGGAGGAGGAGGAGGGGGGATAGCTGCAGAGAGGAAGAGGCTGCTTTGAGATATGATCTCAACAGAGGTATCGCAAAGTGTGCAGTGAGTGTGTGTCTCTTCCACCACACCTTATCAGTTGAGAGCTGTTGGCTCCTTTATGCTTACCAACACACACACACACACACAGACACACACACACACACACACACACACCGACTTCATTAGTAAAACCACATGCCAAGCTCTAGGAGTAATTGGCTGCCCTTTCAGCTTCCTAATGGCTAGAGGAGAGGAAAGGAAAGAAGAGGACAGGAGCAGCATTATTTAAGAAAAACAGTTACTTTGATGCTTGTTTTGTGTGCTTTCTATTCTCCCTCTCTCTCTTTTTTTACTTAAATTATTTATCAAAAGACAACACAGCAGAGCAGCTCAGTCCAACGTGCACCAATATTCCCCGTGTCAATTTACTCTGTGATGAGAATCAAAGTGATCACCAGTGACCAAGCATCCGCTCAAAAAACAAACGCGCTTGTTCCTAAGGTCACACTGTGCTCGGCTTGAAGCAATCCGCCTCCAGCAGAGCAGCTGCTCTGGCAGCCTTATCACCGGCATTATAAGACTGCACGTCTGACGGGCTGGACACGCCCCTCCCCAGTAGGATCAGGGCAGATTATAGGGCAAACGGCGCACATGGGAAATACAGACCTCGCGTCAAACCCGTGCAGACCACGTCCCTCCCATTCCAACCCCCCTGTATATGAAAATACAGCCACACATAGAGAGAACCACCATGAAGTTACTGCAGCTCTATTGGTTTTTATGATAAACACATTATGTGAGCTCTTTGCTAATGGCCACATGTGTCACTGTCTTCATTGCCTCCAAGATAAAATAGTGTAGATGAACGGCTGCTGTACTTCATTTAAGGAGCTACTCTTAAGCTGATTTGACTTCTGAAGGATGAATTTTGTGCCATGCTTTAAACGTAATGATGAAATGATAAGATGAAAGACATAAAAGACGTGATGAAAATCGTGCTCCATGCTGATCAACCGTGCTTCACACTTTCATCTATTTGCAATGGTCACAATAAGCGGGTATTTCAGTGGAATGAGATCTGAGTAAACAAACAGGCTGCGTTTGAATTTGAAAAATCTGAGGCGGAGTTTTGCAAAAACAGAGTTTGAAACCCACGTTTGCCTAGTGATTTACTCTATGATTAAATCTATATGATTGATAGAGGTCATCATAAGAAATCCCTACTGTTCATTTTCCCCACTGTTGTTGGGGCTGCATTGATTAATCGATTAATCGAGGGCTGATTTTTCAGCTTCTTAAATGTGAATATTTTCTGGTTTCTTTGCTTCATTTGACAGAAAAAAAATCATTAAAACTGAAAAGACATTTGAGAACATCATGATTTCCAGATTTGGTAAACGCAGCATTTTATGGACAAAAGAATACTCTGCTTCCTGTGCTATGTGCATACCTGTGTTCATTAATGTGAAGGCAGATTACTTCTGAAATGCTATTTTAACACAAAAAAAAATCCATTCCTTTAGATGTAATCCCATGAGTCTCTGACTGTGTGAACACAAACCAACTCCCTTTGCTGTGCAACTAAAAAAAGAAGCAGTGAACATTTTCTAAGCATTTGAACATCCAACTAAACTCTGTTCTGAACATCCACGCTTTACGGGAATCACTACCGTGACAGTCGTGGTGATCGTTCTGAATTTACCATTAACAAAGAGAGTGCTAAAGATAAAACATAACACAACCCTTAGAAATGATAAACGGAACCATTTCCTCCCCATTACTGCATCATACCACCAGACCACAGAGACATTTTACACTAAGCATCTCTGTCTCTCTCTTTCTCCATAAAGCAATTTGAGTTGCTGAGAAAATACCACTCGCCTCCCACATCCATCATGGTGCCGCGAGACATGAAAACATCGGGCTCCAGCATTGGGGTGGGGTGGGGGGGGGGGGTTAGTGTTCTGCACCGAGGTTTGGAGGCATCGGGGGTCGTGAAGATATTTCACTTGTGTCTCAGGGAGAAAGAAAAAGAAGGAGCTCCTATGTGCTGAGCAGATGTGTTTGTATCCCATGATCCACTACTGACCTACATTCCCGTGGCAAGACAGAAGCAATAATTCAAAGAGACTTTCGGTCCGTGCACTCTTATGTATTCCATACGTACTGTGCTATCCTTTGTCAAGGGTTTCCAGTGGCGTCACGCGACAGCAAGGTCACATACATGAGCAGCGGCAGATCGTTCCCTCGAGAGTGTGGAACAGAGCGAGAGCGACGCCGCTACACCAAAGGCAGACACATGAAATAACCATTGAAGTGAGTAAGAGATCATAATGAAGCCGTTTCTCTCTGAGCTGCAAATCACCTGCCACTTTCACACACACACACCTTGACTATGATAGTGTTTGCGAGGTGCTTAATGCCTCAGGGTTAAAAGCTCCCACTGATGTGGAGACAAGTTACGACTGTGTGTGTGTGTGTGTAGAAGCCTGAATGAAAGAAAGTAGTGCTCCAGCTCTCATTTATCTGCCTTATGTAACCACTAGACTAGCGTTAGCACATGAAGGCTGTAAAGGAACATCAGCATGTCAAGTTAGGTCAAGTTAGCAACTGTGTTTAGCAGGAAGTTTATTTTGAAAGTCTGTATATCTGTGTTTTTGATGCAACTTAACAGCGAGAATAACAAGAATAAACGGGATAAACGGTGACATATTTCAGAGGAGGGTAAACATTGCAAGATCAAGAGATAACACATTTAACAGATAACAGTTAAAGGAATATTAGCATCAAGAGTAGCAACAAGGTAAATATTGTTTTGTGTCTTTTATTTAATGGCTAGTGATGAAGATTCATCTGCTCTGTTGTTTGCCACAGAAATGTTAATGTTGTGTTTTTTCTGTCTAACTTTTGTCTAGCTCTTACGTTGTTGGTCTTTCAAGATCAATTCGACTTTCTGACCATCAGTAACGGCTCCCCCTGTCTTTGACCAGATGCTAAAAGGCTAAACACTGCCTCCACCGACCAAATCATCACCACAAACGTTTTACAGACATCGTTCCCTAAAGGTCCGACCCAACAACAGCCACCGTATCATCTCTGAGCACAACTGAGCAGGGACCAATATCACCAATCTATACTGTCCCAGTCTGCGGTCCATTGATTTGTCAACAGAAAACCATCACTTATGGTCCTTTTCCACTATGGTCCCAGCTCGCCTCGCCTCGCTGCAGCACAGCACGGTTTAGGTTGGTTTTCCACTACAAAAATATTACCTCCTAACTGTCTGAGGATTTGAGGATTGTTAAGTCTTTTTAACTGATCTACAGTTCTGCATTGTTCGGCTTGATTCTTGTGTCGGACGTCTCTTCATGTGACGGCACTCTGACCAATCAGTGGCCGGCAGTCTGGCGACGTCACGCATAGAATCACCTCAGCTCGCTTGGAACCTCTGTACTAAAAAAAAAATACCTGGTACCAGTTACTATGCTAGTGGAAACTGTGCTGAGTCGAGGCGAGGCGAGTCGGTGGCAGCACAAAAAGCAGCTTTGCCACAAGGAAGAATATAAAATCCTGGATGTCCTCCATTGTTTACTGTGCCAAGTTTGTCTACTTTGTGGGATTAGTTGGTGAGTAACAATATGTCGTGCTATGACAACCCTAATATCAACCCTCGTAACACTCTCCAAAGGACGACAGGTGACTTTCTCTATAGATTTCAGTTCTTGGTGCCAAATGCCAATGCCTGACAGAAACCAGTTAAATCTGAGAGGATTATACTGGATTATACCAAGGAGCACAACAGCTGGGTGACATTTTGGAAAGAAAGCGTACAGAGGCAAATGTGTCGTGTCAGTGGCACAAGGGACGTCAGGACCTGAATGAGGCACGAGCGTGCGTGACGCTTGTTATTTCAGGGAAAAAGAGGAGCAGAGGTCTCGAGCACATACAGTGACAGAAGATAATTAAAGATGGCATGGTGTACGCCCCCCGAGGGCAGCTCAACCCCTTGCCTCTTATTTTATTTATGTCGCCACGTCACTGCTGTCAATGGGCAGAGGGAAGCCTCGGCTCGGCGCATGCACCGTGTCTGCGCGGAGCTGTGATGAAATGATAATTCACTTGTTTTACATGATACAGGAGGTGCAGCTGGAGGAGGCCGTGGGCTCACGGAGCACAGACCGCTTTGCAAAGCATGTTGGTGCAGGGAAGGCTTATCAACCTATTAGGAGGCACAGAGATTGTCTAATGTGCAACACGAGACTCACCAAGAGCTTAACACGTTTGGGTCACTCAACTGATATTATAATCCTCTACTTCAATCCAATTTTATTTATACAGCCCAAATGTGTTTGTGGGCCCTTACAATATAGCATCCTGTGTCCTTAGACCCTCAGTTTGGGTAAGGAAACCCCTCAAAAAACACCTTTGTATAGGGAAAATTAGAGCTATAGAGGAAGAATCTGTGTGATATGATAACAAGAAAACATGTTTTGCTCACTTATACCACAATAATGAAGATTCTGTGGGCAAAAGTATCAGATTATTTAAAGTTAGATACATTAGAGCTATATGGCAGTGTCTTTCAACTTGGATACAGAACTCTTATTATGTGATTTCTATTATGATTGTACAGTAGACTGATTTAATGTAAATGCTGCTCTAAATGATTGAACTGATCTTTGTAAACTTGTTTCAAGTTATTCTATGATGTTGCTACATCACAAAAGTATTAACATGTATCCATGTGAGATGGTGAATAACAGAGCGTAGATGTTCTTCAGTCCACCTCACTATGAGCCCTAACTAAACCTGCACTCACTCACTCACTCACTCACTCAGCTGCCATGCGCATCTCTGTCCCGCGTTGAGATCATTCACAAACATTGTCAGGCCCGTGTCAGAGTGTTGTCACTGTACTGGCTCTGCGAGAACAACCTTTTCTGTCTAACAACAGACATGAAACCATCCGCATCTGTCAAAGTGCTGTAAGTGCAGCACGGGAATGTTTCAGCTCGCTTTGTTATCGCCACGTCCGCACAGTTTCTGCGGGTAAACTGAGTCGTTTTTTCCCAGACGCTGAAATCACCAGCAGAGGATATAACGTTACAGAGCGCATCAATAGTTTAGCTGCAAACATCTGCGGTATCTGTGAGTCTGTCTCTTCCTTACCCGATACAGCCGAGGCAGAGTCGGTGCAGCTGGGGATGGGGATGGAGAGAGAGCGGCAGAGAGGGGAGGAGGGACGTCCCTGCTCCGGTTCAGCGGGGCTGGTGCGCACGACAGCCGGGATGAAAGGCAGGTGATGCTGGTCTCGCTCTGGAGGCTCCTGTTTCCTGCTCCTTAACTGCTCACTCACTCATCTACACACACTCACTCATCTACACACACTCACTCACTCTCTCTCTCACTCACTCACTCACACACAGCGACTGAATGAAGTGGCTCGAGGCTACAGAAGCCGAGTCCCGCAAACCATGTCACTGCGCAGGCGAGAGGCAGCGGTCAGTGATGTTGCTGCGGCGCAAATGAACCTGGTCCTGCTGCTGCTGCTGCTGCTGTTTCTGCTTCTGCTGCTGTTTCTGCTGCTGCTGCTGCTGTTTCTGCGGCGGCTGCTGCTGTTCCTTTTCCTCCAGAGAGCGAGACCGGACAGCAGCAGAATACAGTGTGTGTTTCAGGAATGTGAGCTCGTGGAGTGGATTTAAATGGGGGGATGGTGTCGCTGGGATTACGTGGTAGGGGTTTAATTAGATAGCGCTGCGCCCATTGGCACCGACATTGCGCACAGCCCTCCTCCTATTTTCGTCCCCGCTCTGTTTCTCCCTGCCCCCTTTCTCTCTCTCTCTCTCTCTCTCTCTTTTCTCCCTCTGTGTGTGTGTGTGTGTGGACACTCATTCTGTTATACCTCTTTAGGACCTTTTCTGTTTTTTCAGGACCAGAAGTCCTCATTGTACCCAAAAAAACTTCCAGTGACGCACAATCACAGGTAAAAGTTGGGATTAAGATGTGGATTGTGGTTAAATTAAAGATAGAATTAGCCTGGTTGCACTGGTAAGGCTTCAGATAAACTGTCCAAATAAATGAAAGTCACTGCAGTGTTGTAACAATAACAATAGCTGTAACACAACACAGTGTAGCCTTTACTATTAAGACCCAGAAGACTGTGCTGAGACTCATGCATTTTTTAATCACAACAGCAGCATATTGATTTGATTATGTTGTGTTAGAGTCGGAGAACTGGTTATTATGGAGAAAAAGAGTTTAAAGCAGTTTCATCATTCGTTTGGAAATGGCACAGAAGTGTATGATGATTAAATATGTACTTGGGTAAGATTTTTAATATTTTTCTAATATAAGAAATGTGAATAACCAACAAACAATTTTATGTTCCCAACCTTCATACAAGAACATGCTTTAGAGAACGTTCTCCAAAGGTTCCCAGAATGTTCCGCTAACGTCACTTTGTCACAACCTTCACACATTAACATGACATCATTCATTACATATTACTATTATTTTAAACTGTGCACATTGCAAACACTCAGGTGTGTGTGTGTGTGTGTGTGTGTGTGTGAGAGAGAGAGAGAGAGAGTGTGTGTGTGTGTGTGTGTGTAAAGGACAATGATCTTAAAAGATGTGGACTGATAGACTTTTAAACTGTTCTTAACTTTCAACCTCACTATTTTTGATATGGAGTGACTCACGGACACATTTCATTGGATGGGCTGTGGGTATCAGCTCTGATTGGACAGACTGATTACCTCTCACACACACACACACCTGAGGTTTGCTATCAGAGCCAGACATCAGCCACACTTCGTCACACCTCACAGAACATCAAGAAGCTCAGGGAAAGTTTTTTTAAAGTAAAGGTTGGAGGATGACTCACTGTGAAGTCTCTCTCTGGACTCAGTGAGGAGACAGTTGGCCTCCATCCCCAGCACTTCTCAAACACTCAAGACGAAAAACAACACCCAACACCCAAAGGAGGCTTTGTCAGGGATTAGAGCAGTGAGTAATGTTGGAGACAATCATGTAGATTTCAGAGTGTTATTACGATCACGTCTCTTTGGGAGAACAACTTTGTCTGTGATCTCCATTTAGGCTGTGTACTGTCGTGTTACTTCCTGTGCTGGAACATTCACATAACGTGATTACACTGCATGACACTTGGAAAGTTGAACATGTCTTCACTCCAGAATACTGTGCAGCGACGACGTTTGACCTGAAGGAAGCTTTCGGTTGACGCCTCCGCCGCGTATTTTTTGAATCCAGCTGTTTTCTTTTCATGCAGCAAAATGTGTGTGCGTTGACATTCGCTTCCACTCTGTGGTGATGCTTTCATGTCAGATTTAAAAATGTGATCAAAACGTCATTGTTGAGTGGTGAGCACTTTGTGAGCCGGTCGGAACAAGGGCCTTGTGTTTGTGGGTTTCCTCCCACAGTCCAAAAACATGCACATTTGATTAGATGGGTTGTCTCTATGTGACCCTGTGATGGACTGGTGACCTGTCCATCGCCTTTCGCCCTATGTCGGCTGGGATTGGCACCAGCTCCAACCTGTGACCCCATGTTGAGGATAAAGTGGTAGAAGATGAATGAACTGTCAAAAGTTTGTGTTTTAATGGTGCACGAGGACGAGCAGGAGGCTGCTGAAAATAAGAAGTTAAAAGCAATGTGTCCAATTAAAAGGAATCATTAATCCTTGTGTTCTTGCCAAGATCTGATGCATCGGCATATAAATAAAGAAGAGGAGAAAAGAGTCCAAGCGGGCTTGAATAAATCAAGTGCAGTGTGACGTGGAATTCCATTTACTATGCAGAGCGTGGTTTGAATGTCATGTACAAAGAGGAGGACTTATGGATGCAGGGCAGCAAACACAACCATGAAGCTACGTCATATCACTTTGGTAAAGTCTCCAAAATTAAAGATGGAGACTCAAAGTCAAATCAGAATTAAACTTACAGTGTGTAAAAGTCTGCAACATTCATTAGTTAAGTTGCAGGTTGCAGCTGAATATCTCTCACCTTGTGAGTTTCACCCAACATTTTACACACTGGACTTTTGATAAACTCAACTCAAACCGATGTTTTAGCCATTAACACAGCTCATAGCACTTCAATGTCACGTTCGTTAGTGGAGTCATTCTAACACTGCGAGCTGCAGCTGTGGGTCAGTAATGCTTGTTGTTACCAAACCTAAAAAGCCTCACTACACCTCCCAAAATGGTCTCAACTAGAGGAGAAGAAACATCAGGATCTGCCTTGTATTGAAGTTGTTGAAGTCTCTTTCTCCCCAGCGCTACCTCTCTGACATGCTATTGGTGGAGATAATGTTTTTATAGTCTGTTATTGTCACTTCTTCCATCATGTGATCATTCTCTGCTGCTGTTCAGAGCAGACACACCTCCCTGTTTCTATGTTTTTGTCTTTTTGTGGCTGCTAATCCACTCGCTCTAATATTTTGACTATTAATGATTTATGATCATTAATAGTTATTCATTATTAAAATGTTTGTTAACTGGATTGCTGAAACAAACATCTCTTGTCACCCTGGATTTCCACTGGACGTGGAACGGCCGCGGAACGGCCGCGGCGCGGTTCTGCTTCGTCCTCTCCCAAACGTCAATCCCCACCGGGCGCGTTACGGCAGCGGCGCGGAGCCTTGGGAGCCAGCGGTATTCACGGAAGATCGCGCGATAATCTCGAACGGACGCGAGATCCCGCGATAGACTGTGTGTATAAAGGAAACAACAACAACACAGCTTCTTTCATTTCTCCACTTCCATAATCAGTCTCTCGTCGTCCATTGTCTCCGAGACCCTCGGATCAAATGACAGTTGTGACCTGCGTATTGTGTTTTATTTTTGAAAGGGGGGCGGAAGTGTTTTACTTTGATACTGTGTCGGACTTCCTGTCTTGTGCGATCTGCTTCGTTGAAATTTACGAGGTTCAGCAGCGGCAACGGAAAAAATAGAACTGATTCCTATCGATAGCGCTGCGGCGCGGCGAGCCGCTTCTGGGCCGCTGCTGATCCGCGCCGCAGCGCGGCCGGTGGGAATGCTCACATTGATTAGAATGGAAGCGATTTGCAACGGCTACCGTTCCGCGGCCGTTCCGCGGCCGTTCCGCGTCCAGTGGAAATCCAGGGTTAGCCTCTGCAGTAGATGATGATCATCACATGTGCAGTATGTTGACGTGAAGTTTCACTGGTTTGGTTTTGTGGCCGTCAGAGTTTCTGTGAAAAACCCACAAACCTCAGGGGTGCACTGGCTGTGGAAGAGTGGATTTATCCAGAAATGTTCTGGAGGGTTACGACAGTGTGCTTACATGTGTGTGAGATCACGCATGCATGCACTCCTCAGCTGAGCTCAGAGGGATTAGGACGGTGTGGGAGACTGTCTGACCTGCAGGAATGGAGGAGTTAGTGTAGAATAGTTGTGTTACTGTGCGTCCAGAATAACTGGTGTTTCCTGTCCCCCACACCTTCACACCCTTCCTTTCCTCACCTCTCTGTTGTTTCCATCAGGGTGAGACAGGGTCAAGTATCTGACTCAGCTTTTACTTATTTCATTAGTTGTTCATAACTCACTCATGTGATTGAATTACCCCCCCCCCCCCCCCCTTTCCATTTTGTTAAGGATTCAATGATGTCGCTGCACTCTCTCTGGGTCTTGTGTAACCATGCAGCGGTCATGCTGCGCTGCCGTCTGATCGTCCTCCTCCTCCCCAGGCGGCGTGGTCACTGTGGGAACAGTGGCCCAGAAAACCGACCTTCATTTTCTAGTTCTCTAGAAAGACTTTCCTCGCCGTGTGTGCGGAGCTCGACTCCCTGAAGGAGAGTATCATTAGACCTGTTTGACCTTTGCTGAAGTAGAGTGGAATAAAGCATCAGGCGCTGCTTCTGAAAAGGTTCTACATTCATATTACATTCCTTTACTGCTAACTGTCATCGCAGTGTCACTGCTAAAAGTCATACATGTGTTGAAATACAGAAAATCACACAACTAAAATAAGAGAGAATCTGTGTGAGAAGCTTTGCCGAAACTAAAAAATAGATTCCATTTATAGATACATTTCTAACTTATAACATAACAAACTACATTTTGGCTGACACTCAAGCTTTTTCTATACAGTAAATCGTGTCGCACTTGGTCTGGCCCAATGGACTATACCATCTGTATTTAACAGACTCCACCCTCGTGACACTGTTTGGCCAAACCAGGAAAGAGGAAGCAGCACATGGTCAGACATGATAAAGACTAAAAAAACTAAAAGAAAGACTAAACACATGGGATTATATCTGTTAACCTGGGGACTGTGAAGCCATTCACATGTGTATTGAGTGTGGTTGTATGTCAACTGTGTGCCCTCTGCACAGCAGACATGTTGCTGATTTTGTGGGAAAAGCACTTTCAGTGTTAGTGATCACATCCATGATGACTCAGCTAAGTTAATCAGGACAGTGAAGGTGAACAAGCATGTTTACTCAAAGCCTTTGCACAAGAGATTCATTCTTAAGTCCGCCCCCAAACAGTGAAGTGGTTAAAAAGAAGCTCTATTTAGCACCAGTTGACTGACTTTTTCTTGGTGTGAAGAGTGAGACTTCGCTTTGCAGTGGAAATGCCAAGGCTTTGAAAGCGAGGAAGCTAAATGGAACTCGTCCTTCATTAATTCCCTGAGTTACACCTGCACCTTCTCTTCTGTGACCTGTCAAAATGGCTGCCGTGCACTGATAAAGGGCTCACTGACAAAGGTGGCGCTACGCCGTCCTGAACCTGTCACATGCTGTCGACAATAACTTTTAAAACACTCGCCGTTCACGCGCTGAGACTTTGACTTGGGATTAACCCTCGCCAATGATTTATTTAAAGAACAGCTCTGTGATAAAAGAAATGAACGGTCGCTCCATATTTAATGAAGTGACTCTTGTTTTGAAACAGACGTGGGGTTTAATGGTAGATGATTGTGTCACTAATATTTCATTAGTCTTCATTTCATATCATGAGTGGTTCCTTTCAGCCGATGGATGATTCTGTTTGGAGGTGACCTTTCAGAGTTTGACTCACAAACACTCATTTATGAAAATCATTCACAGGTTATACCGTGAGGTTGTGTGGGTGGAAGGAACTGTACAAATGGATTCCTCTGTCACAGCAGCAGCAGCAGCGGCAGCAGCAGCAGCAGCAGCAGCAGCAGCAGCAGTCAGTGCCAGGTAAGCCAGTCATCCTGATAATGACCCTAGGAGAACTTGGAGGTCACATTTTTAGTTCACAAATCTCTTTAAAACTTTCAGTAAACACTGACTAACTTATGTAGGAATAATATTTTCATTGGTTTTCATCTGAAATGCCTTTGAAAAGACTTTCCGCTCCTATTCCTGCTTCTTATTTGATATTGTTTGCTGAAAACTTGTGACAGAATCGGTTTCTCTGATATCTTGAAAGGCTATTTATTGCCTTCTCTTTGTAAAAGGTTTGTTTAATGGTTTTATTTTGCATTCTGCCCAGACTTTTATTGATTATCCTTTTGGGTATTTGTTGTTTTTGTGTACTACTGTATAGGGAAGCACGATATTGGACTTTTTGCTGATATCCCATATGGTGATATATCAGTGCTTGGGCCGATAACTGACACAATACTGATATATTTTCACCTTAGATAAACAGCCTATTTATCCTACTGTTGTTGTCATTAGTCATATTTACAGATCTGTGTGTGTTTGCCGATATTTGATAATACATTTTAAAGACAATATCTGCCGATATTGTGCCGATAACATCGTGCTACTGTACCTACAGTGTGTCCTAGTTATAGGGTTGTTGTTTTTTTTGTAATGTACTTTTATTTGTACTGTGGAATCACCGATGAGTGTTTACTCACCAATAACCATGTTATCGGCTGTAATTAAGCTGTAAGCTGCACCAGAGTGAGTGCAGTATCATAACTCAGTTCTGTGTTTGGCACAGATTCTGACTCTGAGCTCAGAACTGAACAGAAAAGTCTGGTTTTCCAGTCACTTCATTATTTTTTATTATGTTTTTTTTTGTCAAATAATAAAATGACATTTCCAAATGAAAACATAAATTAATGATGAGCCCAAAGGCTTAATTAGTGGGTAGTTGAGAGCCATGGGAGGATTGTTATTGGCATCACTGCAGGAAGGATGTCTCAGACCTCATCACGGCCAAAAGCAAAAACAAAGAAAAATACCATGAACGTGAAAGTTTCTTTTTCTCTTACTGTGCCAAACACTGCTGAAGTCTATTATTTACTCCTGCAGGCACCACTTCCACTTTAAACCTTTGTTACCAAGCTGTCGCGCTCACAGTGTAAGACAGGGTGCGTTCAAGGACCCGGGTCCAGTTCATATAGACTGCTGTAATTGTATTACTAGGAAATGGGTTCATGCCAGTTATTTATACAGCAAAACAATCGGGAGCAGAAAACTACGAGACCTTGCACCCTTTCCCCTCTCTCTCTCTTAATGATCTAAATCGTTTTCATTCATTTCTTGGCACCAGCACCGCTTGTTTAATGAAGGGTGCAAGTAAAACACAAAGGATTAATGGCACCAGCCCGTCAGCGTCAGAGCAGTTTCCACTGCTTCATTTGACCCCCAAGCTTCATGACATGTGAGGAAAATCAATCAATAGCGCGTGATGTGTAACAGGATATTTGTCATTTAACGGGGACACAATGGCAGCAGCGAGGTCGCACGGAGGCTTGGTGGGACCAGGTCTGTGGTGGCTGTTGTCCTGCATAACTGTGCGACTCGAGGCTTTTTAAGCCTTTATTAGCCGGGACGTGTTGTAGTGTGAGAGAGTACAGAAAGAGAGAGGGGTGAGGACTCAGCAAATAGCTGCATGAGTAGAAGAAGAGAACACACGGCTGCTGCAGAGAACTGTAGAGGTGTGGGCATCTCCACAACCTGAGCACCAGTGTGCGAGGAACCTATTGTTATTATTACTAGCACATTTGTGCATCACATGCATGTGAGATGTATGAATATGCACAGTGCTGTGTGAGTGAGAGGGGGAGTGGCTACAGTAGCGCGGCGAAAGCCAATGTGTGTTTACCGACATATTTAACAATATCTTTTACATTACTGATCCAAACAACGTCCAAACTTGACACCTGTCAAATTAGAAATCAATCAGACCATCGGTATAACAGACACAGACACACACACAGACGGACAGACAGACAGATGTTCCTGCAATTTATAGATAGATATCTGTGGCTTTCTGGTCATTTTAGAGGGGTTAACGTGCATAAAAGAGGGGTTAACGTGCATAAAAGGTGTATATATATATATATATATATATATATATATATATATATGTATATATGTATATATTGGTGAGCTCCGTGGCCTTGGAGGTTGACGGTTAGCTCTTCAGTCAGATGCGTCAGTGATGTGACAATGGAGCAAAATCCTTGAAGATCGGCCTTAAGGTTAGATTAACTTTGTCATAGGGTATTTCTTTTCTTATCCACACCTGCAATTAATGAAATGTCATTAGAGTGCAATCAAAAATGAAGGTAGTGTTTGGCAGCAGCAATTATTTACCACATATGTAATTCACTGAAAATGTAAAAGTATAGTATCTGTTCCATGTAAAAGCTAAGTTTCAAAGGATCATCCTGTAATGAGAAAGTGGACGTGAAACTTGGTGATTTCTTTCAGGATGAAAGTGCTGGAGTTAATCCTGCAGAAGCTCGTATCACCTCTGTTCAGACTGAAGCGTTCCATATATCACAGAGAACGAGGGACTCTCTCCTCGCTGGAAGCTATTCGCTCCACTTGTTTTCAATATGCAATCCCTTCCTGCAGCAAGTCGTGACTGCGTGAAACACACAGGGAACACTGCTGTGAAATAAAACAAACAAAATAAACCCAAATCCCAGATGAAATGTTAGCGGGAGCGGGAGTGGTGGTGCATAACTCTTCTGGCTTCACTCTCACAGTCTTAAACACTGAAGTCCGTCCAGACGGCCAGTTTTAATGCAGCTCTCACTAATGCTCCTCCTGCACACAGTAATGCTTCCACTTAATCTCCTTTGGCTGCGAGGAGAGGATGTTCCCACCTGTACGAGGACTCACTGACTGTGTCCAGGGCAGAGTGTTGTGACTGAACTGAGGACGATGGACTAGACTTCAGTTCCTTCTTTTTGCAATATTTATGCCCCTTTAAAAAATATGAGATACAGAGGAAATCTGTTTCTGTATTAAAGCACTGGAAATATGTTCTTTATTATGTGACTCACCTCTTAAATGTCGTTGAATGTCAGAACAAGCACCTTGATTTTGAAAGGATGTGAAATATTGATTCCCATCCCTACTTACTGTGGGAGCTGAGCTGGAAATAACAAGATCAAATAAAAAAAGACTAAATGTATGCATGAATATGCATGAACACATTTAATTATCAGAAAACTGTCCCTTAAGTGGTGTCAATACTAGAGGCTTTTATTGTGGGGGATAAAAAAGGAAGCTTACGTGGTATCGGTGTTTGACTTCCTGTCCTGCTCATACCAAATTCTGCTGAGTTGAAGCGTTGTGCACCGTCATCCGGAAGCTGAGACATTGACAAAGTGGAGGTGTATCACTTCCTGTATCTTGACTTTCTCTTCTTCCTCTCTCCACTACTCTCTAAACCAACGGTCTCAAACTCGTGGCACACGGGCCACATGTGGCCCTTTGACCGTTTTTTATGTGTGTTTTGTTGATATATTCAGATTCTTTGTGTCGCTGGTATCAAAACACACACCTTTTATTTTGAAAAAATTAGAAATATTGTCACCCCACACACAGTTGGACTTTCCTTCACTTGACCGCCCCCTACTGACCAAACTTGAAGCTCATGTGGAAATTGTATATTTTTATGCATATAATATAATTAATTTTATTGCGAGAGGCTTTACGAGACTAGAATATTTTTTGGATAAAAAAAACACTTGCTTGTTTATAGTATTCCAGTTTATATGTATATTGTATTACTAGATTTTTGGCAATACACTGCCATAATACCAAAACCCTGGTTTTTGAAAAATGACATTACTACAAACTTTCTTATTTTCTCCCAGATTACATTTATTTTTACATATAATAATCTGATGTGTTTTATTACCTTTTTACCCTTAAAGCTGCGATCAGTGCGATTTTTACTGAGAGATTGTAACAAAACCATGAGGAAAATCTCTTTTTTCCCCTCAAATCCTAATCCAGTTGCTTTTGTGCCTAAAGCTAAAATAATTAGCACAGGTTACTAATAACCAGGTAATCTAGACATTAGTGTGTTTACCACTGTCAGCCCTGAGCTGCTTTAAGTTACAAAGTCACTGATTGCTGCTGCAAACCAGTTTCCCAGTGGACACAATAACCCATATGATCCTGTGATTATATGACACTGTAGATGAGATGACTTGAGGTTATTTGACCTGAAGAAACTCAAAATATCTGTGGTGCTTTGTGCTGTTTTACAGATTATTATCCCTGGTGCTGGAAGAAGAAAAATGTTGTATTTTTGTTGTATTCCTCTGGCCTAGGAAACTTCTTTTCTAATAAGCAGCTGAACAGGAGAGTGCATTCTGCCCCCACAGCAGTGTGTGTGTGCGTGTGCATGTGCATGTGCATGTGTGTGTGTGTGTGCGCGCATCATAACCTAATCAAGAAATTGTCAGTCCAAGGTCTTGTTGACCAAGGTGAAAAGCTCCCGCTTCCCTTTGCTTTCCACTAATGGAGCAGCGGAGTATTGTCTTTGATGGCGAGATGAAGAATGTCGTCCTTTAGATGAAAGCGAGTGAGTGCAGATAGAGACTTCTGCAGGGTTTGTTTGTGTCGCCTATCGCTCACATCGTGATGGCTGTTTTTATGATTTACTGTTGGTTTTGTTAGCGTTTTGACTTTAAAAGCTCTCTCGTACTTTAGATGAATCGCAGTGGTTTTCTTTCTTAGTTTTTAAATGTGAAATCTGGAGCAATAATTAAAAAGCACAACAATATTACTTCAGCATCCTAAACCGTCCAGTGCTTTTGAATTTAAAGCACTTTTTTTGCAGTAATTCTACTCTACACTTATCGACTGTTGAGCTTCATACATGACGCCGTTGCATCAAAAAGATTGACAGTGATTTGGTGCAAACCATTTTGTACTCTTCCTTTTTAATAACTGTGCTTTGTGTTGCTTTAAATTCCAATCCTTCACTGTCACATGGTAACACACTCATGTAGACTGTACGTACTCACCTATAATAACTTATTGTTAAGAGTGTATAGTATAGAGCTGAAACAGTTACTCGATCTACGGTTTGAAGCTTTTTTCATGATTAAAACAAGATTTCTGATTGTTTCAGCTTCTTAAATGTGAATATTTTCTACGTTTCTTTGCTCCATAAAACAAAGAAATCATTCAAAGTGAAGCATTTTGGTTTGTGGACATTCGAGAACATCATCGATTCCAGGTTTGACAAACACTGATCAAGATTTTTTTTAACATTTTCTGACATTTTATGGACCAAACGATTACACAGCCATCTTACATTGAGTTGGTCTTTTTTATTATTCTCTTTCTAACCTTCTTGACTCATCACAGTAGGCACAGGTGATGTAGGCAGAGAAAACAGAAAAATAAAAGTTAAATTAGTAATGTGGCCAGGGCCCCCTGGCACGTGGTGGGGGGAGGAGGGAGGGGGTCGTAATATTGATGAGTTGAGTGCAGTATGACTCATCTCGAGGTTGGAAAAGGCGAACACAGAGCATCCAGTGAAAGTCATGGTTTTATTACTTTAAACTAAAATTCTCTAAATCATACAGTACAGCACCCGATGTTTTTCTTTCTTTCTAGCATGTTATTTGTGCACCACATGCAAATGGTCTCTTCCTCCCACAACGCTATTTTACACAGTCTTAAAACACTTCATCCAACAACTCTCGTTTCATGGAAATGAAAAAACGTTTGTAAGGACAGATGGGAGAATATTGACACTTTTCCATCAGACAGTTCTCCATTGGTCAAAGAGTGTCTTCACTGGAAGAGTCATGAGCTTGACGTCCGACACAAGAATCAAACCGGCCATTTTTAAGTGTTGCAGCGAGCGTACATGGACGCTGTCCACCTTGTGAGTGACACAAAGCCACAGAGCGAGCAGCAAGTCCTCTGTTGATTGTGTTTAGTATTGTGTCGTTCACGAGCGTGGCTGTGAACGATTTGATCGTCTCGCAGTTAGAGAACTGTATCTGTATGTGTGTATGTATACTATATATATACACATATATCCTTAGCATTTATCTACCTATAACTAGATCATTCGTCTATATTAAATTATTGGTAGTTCAGATAATCGTGTGAGGACTTCTTCATTACAAGGTTTTGTTTGTGAGACGAATGAAACCCATGCTCTGACGTTTCTACGTCTGCCCTATTGTGTCGGAATTGTGGGGTGGGATTTTCTTCTTTCATTTCTTAAAGGAACGCTCAATGCTCAAGAAGACAAGGCGGGCAGCACTTGGATGTGTGAAGGTAATTTCACTCTGTTAGGAACAACAAAAAACGATGATTGAGCACAGCGTACGTGTGGCGCCACCCAGGGAGTGATTGTGATTGGTCAAAGAAGCCACGGTGTTTCTTTAATCTGTAGCAGAAGGAGAATAGATCATGCAGCCAAGCCAGCCAACAAGTTCAACAAAGATGACAGCGACACTGTAAACACTGCAGCACGACCTTGAATCCTTGCTCTGTTGTTGTACATGTTTTGACAACTCTTTGTCATCCAATCAATGGCCCGCAGTGTGTCTTGCTCAGCCCCTGAGGTGCCGCACCGCTGTATCCCAGCAGAAGATGTGGGCTTGTTATTTTGGTATCTTTGACAGCTTGTTGTAATTGTAATGCAAATAATTGTGTTGTGTCGTGTGTAAAACTGAACCAAGCTGTGCCACATGGTGGAAACAGGGCTCTAGATTCAGATGTAATGGTACTAGCTTGAAAAATAACTGGTACTTTCATTCGTTCAATCATTCTCTATTGCTTTATCCTCCACATAACGGTTGCCGCGGGAGCTACAGTCAATCCTTGCTGACATAGGGTCGTCAGTCCATCACAGGGCTAACATAAAGAGACAGACAACCAAACCACTCTGACACCTACTGGAATATTAACGTATCCAATTAACTTAATCCCCAATCTGCTTGTTTTTGGGTTGTGGGAATGCCCAGAGAAACATGCAATCTCAAACCAGTGTCCGAACTGGTGACCTTCTTGCTGTGAGGCAACCATGCTTCCAGCTGCACCACTCTGTGGCCCCCAGGTAGTCTCCATCCATCCATCCATCCATCCATCCATCCATTTTCTACTGCTTTATCCTCCACATGAGGGTCACAGGGGTGCTGTGCCAATCCCAGCTGACATAGGGCGACAGGCGGGGTCTCACCCTGGACAGGTCGCCAGTCCATCGCAGGGACACACAAAGAGACAAACAACCATTCACACTCTCACACACACACACCTATGGTTAATGTTAGGGTGTCCAATTTACCCAATCCCTATATTGCATGTTTTTGGACTGTGGGAGGAAGCCGGAGAACCCGGAGAAAACCCCCACACATGGGAGGGAACATGCAAACTCCATGCAGGAAGGCCCTTGCTCTGCAAAGAGTGCTAACCCCAGGTAGTTTCAAACTTCATATTTTGTTTTACATTTGAACTATTTTAAGACTCTTACATTTTTGAAAGTCCTCGCCATAACAGCCAAGAAACAATTGACATGGGTGTGTCTGTATCTCAACAGGCAGAGAGGATTGTCCTCTCCTCTCACCAGAAGGTTGGTTGTTTGATCCCCGGCTCTTTCTGTCCACTCACTGAAATCAATGTCCTTGGACAATGGCCCCCAACATGCTCCTGCTTACTGTGCAGGCAGTATGAACGGGTGGATGGAAAAACTGCTAAGTGCCTTGAGTGGCCGTGAAGTTTGGACTGGACAAGACAAGACAGACCAATCACAGGTGGAAACTTGGTTTTTATAAAGCTGCCAATGTGACATCAGGGTATCAGGTGTTTTTAAAGAGAAACAACCTGACAGTTGATTCCATGTAACCGAAGACTTGTGGCGAAAAGAAAGAACCCCTCTGCCGATCATTGTATTGAAAGTCTCTGTCCAGCTGCTGCACGCCCACTTTAACAGCCTTCACAGCCACCAATCAATATGCAAATGTTCTTAGATGATGATTAAGTGTGTTCAGAGCACGTTCTCCGACATTGTTTTTGACAGCGTCTACAGTAAAAGCAGAGTTAATGAGTCACGCTGGAAATCCGAATAGATAAATCTATTGCACATGGTTGAAAATGATTACGGGTGATGTTGCAGGCTTGTTGTCATAGGTTACCGGTAACGTGTTTTTAGCCCCGATCGTGGCCACAGAGAGGAGGCACATGGTCATTAGCTGCTTCATTACCAGGCTACAGCTTCTCCCAGACCGTACGTTGTACAATGTGGTCACTTCTGCGCTATGACGTGTGTATTTCTCCCATTGTTGTCAATCCCGTCTATAAAATAAGTTCGTAAACTGATATTTTCTTCCACAAAGACACAAACGTGGATTCTGTCCAGTGTTTCTGTCAGAATTTGGGCATCCATCCATCCATCTGTTCATCCAGCTTCTTCTCTGAGGGTCATGAGTGGAGTGGGGCTGGAGTCAATCCCAGCCAGCAGTGGGTGAAAGGGCAGATCACTTTTCCCCACGCTGACTTATCCATAATCATTTTTTAATGTGTGCTCGAGTGCGACCTACCACACTGGACTCTCAGCAATACTCTGCACAGTGTGTCTCAGAGTGGTACTACTCGTTTATTTGAATCAAACATGCAGGTAGTGGCATAAAAAACACTGACTCAGCAGCTTCTTGTTGTGCCCCCAGAACCTGATAAGTGGAGTACATAAGCTTCCTTATACACTCAAAAATGAACCTTGAATCGCTCCTTGAACCTATCACAGTGAGTACCTAATCTGTGCCTCTGTATTCACATTCACACATTCAGCATTCTGCCTTCTCTCTGCAGCCTCTGGAGGCCTCTGCCGTAGATGCAGAAATATTGGATTTCCACCTTATTAGCATGCCGTTATGTAGCGTGCTGCGGCGCGTGGACCGGATCAAAGCGGAATGGAAACCAAAGAGAAGCGACGGAAGATAAGCAGGGCGACAAATGTGATGACTGAGGGTAATCAACCCAAAGATTTTTTTTATGACATTATTATTATTTATGTATAGAAACCTCTTGTAACCTTCAAACCTTAGAACCTGAGGTGGAATTTCTTATAGAAAGAAACCACGAGCAGGTCAACAGTGTTGGTTTGTGACCTGCGCCACATTTGTGACACTGTGGTACTGGGGACGGGACCTCGTTCCCAGAAGGTAAACAGTGTCCGCCATCTTTGCTAACAGTTACGCTAACAGGACCCAGTGTCACTGGTGGACACGTAACAAAGAGAAGAATGAAGATATTTCTCAACTCAGGAAGTTGGGAAGCAACATTTTTCAAAAATACTTCCCCTATTCTAGTAATACAAAGCTAAATGCAAATATGTGAAGTATTCCTTTAAATCACTAGTGTTTTGATGACCTGTTTCATGGAATTAGTTATATTTTATCAAATGGAGGGGGAAAAAAAGAAAATGGCCTTAATATGGTTCAACAAAACCAACAACTCAACATCAGCATTGGCATCTGCCATAGAATAACCTAAATAAACACACGTCATACTTTTACTGTTTGATCTTATGCGAGGTATAGAGGCAGATTCATGTTTCTGGTGGTAGTAAGAACACGTTTAATTTATGCATGACTTTCCAAAGCGATTTGGGCCTTGAGTGAGTCACACCGAGCTCACCTGTAGTACAACAAAGGAGCAGCATGCTGATGAGGTTCATTAAAAGAGCGACTCGATTCATTTTCAGTAACAATCGTGACGGCTTGTTCTTTTTTGCCTCTTTTGTGCGTCAGTGTGATTGATCCTTGAGTGAATAATGTGTCCCTGAATTTAAAGGTGGGCGGTTCAAGAACTTCAAATTGGTGAGCATCTTAATTCATCTCTTCCTCTCATGATATCTCACGCCGTCATTGTTTCCCCGTCTTATTTTTAAACTCATTTGATCCAAACTCAAACACATCAGGCTTATTATTGTGGATCAGATTAAGGGCGATACATGTGTTAACGCGGTCAACTGTCCAGATTTGATGAATGTGTCTGATAGTGCAACAAAGCATTTTAAAATAACTCCCATGCCAACACACTATTGTTGTTTTTAGGTGCGTGCATTAATCTTCCTCATGCTGTGAGGAGTGGAGTCAGGGACGGGTCAGCCAGCTGCATCTTACAATAGCAACTCATTAGCACTGTCTCTGTGTATGTAAACCTTTAGATCTAAAGCTGATGAACATTTATGATGAGATGCTGTCAAAGGAAATGTGTGGACTTGTGTTTGTAACCTTTTCTGGCAGCACAGACCAGGACCAGAGATCCTCACAGAGACCAAAACCTTGTCCGATGAAGTGGTTATAAGCTGACCAGATGAATGTAAGTCAGTGCAGAGGAGGGGAGACAGAGACAGAAACAGAGAGAGACAGACAGACAGAGAGAGAGAGAGAGACAGAGAGAGAGAGAGAGAGAGTGCTTGTGCTGCAGAATGCCTTTCGTTTCAATCTGGAGTGTGTGGCGTATCCCTTTACACAGCCAGCCCAGCCTGAGCTCTGTGCGGTGGATGTGACACATCAATTATGGATAGGCAGTAATGCACACTTTGCCTGAGTGCGTTCCTGTGTGGCTTCATTAAAGAAGAAGACACTATTCTGTGCTGCTGCACTCACTGCAACATCAATTAATTACAGTGGTGTTCCCCTTCATTTCTGGATACGTCTTTTCTTTTTTTTTTATGAAATTTCAGAATCTTCCCTCAGTCGTGATGAGTGCTGTCAGGAACGTTTGTAGGGGAAAATGAGGGCGGAGCTGGACGACGGAGAGAGTGATCTAATCATTGATTCCCCTGCCAACTTTGCACTGAACGAAGGAAAGATCCGAGAAAGGAGTGAACACCTGCCTGACCTGCAGCTAATCTGATTACTGATCATATCTCCTGCTTCTCTTTCCACACGTCTATTTAACATGTGTAGCTTTCCTTTTTTCTTTTCTCTTTTGCATGTAGTAGGAGCTAAGTTTGAAAGTATTTGCATCAGAGAAAAGGTGCTTGAGTATCTAAAAGTTAGGAGTAGGAATTATTAATGTAAATCAAGTAATACCAGACAGAACAGCTAAATCTGTCACATTTGGACCAGTCACAGGGCTTCTGGTGCTGCAGTGCCTATAAAACTGCTCTCTGCTGAGAGACCGCCTTGAGTCATCTGTTGCATATACAGTAAAAGCAAACCCATGCTCAGTGGGAGCTCATGACAGAGAGAGAGCCATAATCCCAAAGCACTGCCTAACGCAGCTTTAAATCTTTTGTAACTGTCAAATCTGGCCAAGTGGAAAGGGAACTTGGCTCGTAACCGGGGGGTTGTCGATCCGAGTCCACCAAGTCAAAAACCCAACCCCCATTGTTGCCCGCTGCTCCTAATTCTAGGAAGGTTTCCATTGGAGGATGGGTTAAGATGCATAGAAGGACTAATTTAGTCTTATTTACGCGGATGACACCCTGATTATTAATCCTTTTCTGTCCACTCACATTCAACTTTAAAAACAAAAACAAAAAACAACTCAGATTTCAGCATTTTGGATCCTCCTTTGACATGAGCAAAATCAAAACACACATTTTAAGCCATAAAGAAAACACGTCAACGTCAGTCTTGATGCTAGCGCTATAATCCCAAAGTCAACATTTAGAAATAAAAGAATTTACTCTCATTCATAAAACACTACTTTTCTGAAAAATGAATTGGTGCTTTCACCTCAACCTGTCTAGGCAGATGCGGGAGCGAGAGTTTTTTCTCTCCACTGATGCCTTGTGTTTGCTCATTGTTGTGAATTGTGGTTACTATATTCCCCTTAGATACATATTTGATTTTATTCACATGTGTTAAAATTTGGTTTCAAACATACGTATGTTGTGGCTAAAGTCTGGGATGAATTCACTGACGCAAATATGACGGTCTCTGATTCTTAGCTGCAATGAAAAGATGGAAGATTTGGCTACAGTGTGTGTGTGTGTGTGTGTGTGTGTGTGTGTGGAATATGTCCTTTTTGTAATAATGAGGGGAGGCAGATAGATATTGTAGCCTCTGTCCCTCATAACTGTCAGCCCAGACTTGCACTATTATAAACCACCTTCACACTTTTTACCTCATCTTCCATGACACGATTCTCTCCCTAAACCATTTTGCTTTCCGTCCCCTCCCATTTATCTCTGTACCTTTTCAGACCCTTTCTAAATGCCCTATTAGAGGATTAATTAGCCATAATTAGATTTTTTTTTTCCCACTCTCTTCTCCCCCTCTGTAGTAAACAGCCTCACACGCCTACAGTTTCACATTAACAGTATTCATCAAATAAATGACTTCTGAGAGAAATGGGTAATATTCTGATTATAGTCAGTGCTGTCGCTGGCCGACATGTTGATGGTGTCCATAGTCGACAGTATCTCTGGATGCATATGCTTAATATGGCCTCAGGTGAACTGAACTCACACACACACACACACACACACACACACTCACTTGCCATGGCTGATGATTGCAGCCCGGCTCCATTGTATTCAGTGTTGCTGTGCAGAAACCCATTTCACCCTTTGGCTGATGGCTATCTGCTCATTTGGTTCATTTAACATGTAATAAAAGGCTGCTTTCGACCAACACACACATGCACTAATATGCACACACGTTTGCACAGCTATTCTTTTTAGGACTGATTTCCGTTCATTTGGCAAAAACAAAGCCTTATCCGTTACCTGTTAATCCACTAAACCATCAGCTGTAATAATACAAATCTTAGCCCTAAACTTAACCACGGGTTTCCGTCTCCGGGAGGACGATTGGTCCAGGCAAGGTCAGTGTTTGTGCCAGAAACGAACACACACACACACACACACACACAGGATAAGAATCATGCAAAAACCAGAGGACCTTTTGCCAGAAGTCAATACTAACCAGTTTCCTATGGCAACCGTTTTTTAGTTCAAGAAGATGCAACAACAGCCCCACGGGCCCTTGTAGCCATTAGTCGTGTTTCACTGATCACGACCGAGCTTTGGAGCCTTTTATCATGTGGACACCAGTAATGAAAGAAGCTCTTAAACTTGTTTCATTAAGATGAGAAATCTCATCTCCAGGTTAAAGATAACACTTTAATATCTATATCTGCTCTGACAGACTTCTCGAGATCTCTGGATATTACTTGAGAATAATATCGTCGCACCTCTCTCAGGAATCTGTGAGGACATCGACCACTTTCCAACAGATGAGGCCCAGATTTTGAAGACGATACCAGCAGGGGAGACATTTTAATGAATTAATATGCATTGGCCCAATTAGCCTCTGCACTGCAGTCATTATCACACACATTTATGTGCTAGCAAATCGGGACATCCCATCGCGCAGCTCTGCCCACCCTAAGGATTGCGGGGACTATTTTTAAGCCAGAGGAGGTCAAATGTTTCTGATTGGCTCTCGCTGCACATTAATGAGCTGCAGTTTACCTCCACAAAGACTGTGATGGTGCGACGGATTGGTCTGATACGCGGCTCCTACGGGAAGTGATGCGGCGGCGGTGGTGGTGGCGGCAGCGGCGGTGGTGGCGGCGCGTTGTTAGAAAGCAAAGTAGTTTGTTTTGCATGTGGGATGATGATAATCTGTATGGTTTCTCCAATGTTGGTTTATTTTCGACTGTGCTTTTCTGTGTTGTGCCGTAATCTGCACCTGACATGAAAGAACCCGCCCCACGTGAGCCCACATGTATGTCATGTGACTGGAGTGCTTTCCACAGCAGGTGTTGTTTGTTGTGACACCATTTTAACACCGGCTCTGAGGAAAGAAAGGCTCTGCATCCTCTGGCTACTGCTGACTCTTTGCAACTGGGACCAAACCATAAATCACCCTGGAAGTGCTCGGGACACAAAAGTTGTCTGCCGGTTCTTTAAAGTAAAAAATTAAAAAACTTTTCTGTCATTCACTTTGTTATTACGATGAATGATGAAATTACAAGGCCAAATTCCAGGAGTTAGCAGCTGCAGGCGCCTTAATCTCATACAACACATGTGAAATGTGCAGCGTTCAGGGAAATGATTCCTCACGAGCTGGCAGTAACACGCCGTACATTGTAAAATCATACCTTGGTTGTTGCAGTATGCCGTCTCAAGCCTCTCTTAACCAGCAGTAACCATGGAAACAGGTGTGTTCACTGCCACGGACGCTGCTATCAGGCGCTGGTCAGGTTAGGACAGAGAAAATGCTGCGCTGCTCATTCACAGTTTCTCTTCACCACAATCATCATAGTTTTGAACAAAGGGTGGCCCTGAAGAGGCTGAGCTGCTCAAATATGCTTGTGCTGATGCTGTGCATTATTCTCTGTGATTGGTTTTTAATACAAACACCCAAATGACCAATCACGCGGGTCAATCTGCACCATTTCACCAACAAAAATCATCCATTAATCAAACCATGAGAACTGAGCAGACGTCTATTCTTAGCTTTAATTGGTCAAGCGTGCCGTCCAGTCACCTGTGATGGAGGAGTGTGATGTTAAAAATGTATGAGTCAGAGAATAGAGAGGTGAAGTAAACACAGAGAGCGAGAGAGAGAGTGAGAGCTGCTGTACGCTCGTATATACGGGAGTGATGGGGGGAAATGTCTGAGCAGACATGACGGGGCAGAGTCGGCGAGGCAACAAGCAGCAGACTGGCCCACTGGCTTCTGGCATCTCACACACTTTAATTAAAATAGATTGGACATGTAGAGAGAGCGGACAGGAGGACCGATTCCATGGTAACCAAGTTTGGATAGATTGAGATCTTAAATCTAATCCTCTCCTCTTTCACCCCAAATCGTTTTATAGTTACTTACTGTATGTATGTATGTATGGTTTGGTGATTGGAAACCTTCTTCCTGCCCCTTTTCAAACGTGTGCTATTCATCTTTTAAAACAGTAGTCATTAGTTGTTTTTTAAAAATTGAAACAATTACTCGATTACTAAATTATTCATCAACTATTTAGGTAATTGATTAATCGGTTTAAGTGATTGAATCCAGTTTCTCTGATTTTTTTCAGCTTCTTAAATGTGAATATTTTCTGGTTTCTTTGCTCCATATGAGAAAGAAATCCTTCAAACTGACTTGGAAACATCATTTCCAGGTCTGTGAAAGAATGATCAATATTTTCCGTCATTTTCTGACATTTTATGGACCCAACGATTACTCCAAAATAACCGATTATGAAATGAATCGTTAGCTGCAGTCCTAAAATTCACTATAAATGTTACAATAGTTGAACATTTCAGGGACTAGAGCTACCACACACACACACACACACACACACACACGTCTCTTTTGTTTCTTTAATACCAGATCTGTTTCTGCACCCCCCTCTCGTCCTGATAGACATCAATAAATAAAGTTTGGACTTTGGTTGCATCAGTATATCCTGCTATTGCAACTTTTTGCAATGTTGTGGATATAGATAACTTCAAAGTGTTTCAGAAACACATTTTGGGGAAACATTACATAAATATTCATGCCTGATACATTTCAGATGAGGATCACCTGTTACCTTTTTACCACAGATCTAGAGATTTTGTCTAAACTGCAGTCAAATGTCTACACGTTGACCCCTGCATATTTAATGTAATGTAACTCACAGCTCGGTGCCTCCGCTGCGTGTTGTTGCGTGTGTTCTGCTTGCAGACAGTGAAGTGGAGCTGATGCAGACCACTGTGGTGCCTGGCAGAGACTCTTCAGCCCCCCCACAGAGCCTCAGAGGGAGGCTGGCAGCAGTTCATCACTCACACAGGATGAGGGTGATTACTTGGCTACTGTATTCTGGGTCCTGGATCTAAATATAGCAGCGCTGGAGAAGGGCTGGGCTTGCTGGGAGGATGGTGATAAAGGCATGTGGTCATTATTGATTTGGCAGTAGGTTTTTTTCTTTTTTAACATGTATGAACCTGGTGCTCATCACTGCGACATATTGTTCATTCATACAGTCCTGATTAGTAAAACGTACAGTGAGTCACCGAGAAGCTTCTATTAGGGCTAAAGTTTGATTCAAAATGAAAAGACAGCAGGTCTTTACTCAGTGTGACATGACCATGTGATTGGATGGAAGTTAACTACAATTTGAAATGCATCAACCATGGCTCATGGTCAAAAGTGTGCAACAAACCACCTCTAAGCAAAACTCTGCTCTGGCATGCAGCTGACAGCACCACTTCCTTCACTATGAGGGGCCATCGGGTGCATTTTTCCCCACATGAGTGAGATTTGCAGCAGGCTGTTTGTGTGATCTGTGGCGCTTGTCTGCAGCAGTAGACGCTGAGTGATCCCTGCTGTTTGCCAGGAAGGTTTCAAACGACACATCCAGTCATCTTCTCCAAGGAACTGTCAGCGCTCCTGTGGGGAAGGGGAGTTTCTGCAAAGCGAGTCCAAAAACAAGAGGCAGACTGAGGATTTGCAACCTTACGAGCTTCAGACGTCAATTCTCCCTTCACTTTCTTTCCCCTAGTGTGCTCTTTAGTAAGAGACAGATATTCCACAGTTTCAAGGCTCTTTTTAAAATAGAACATGGTATGGTTTGCGTTTCCACCGCACACTCGGTCGTTTTGTGTTGCCCACAGGAAAGTCCTGCTGAACCTGCTTCTCAACAACGATGCTCAAAAGAACCTGGACCTCGTCGTCTCTCCACTTGTCGCACCTTTTTTTCTTTTGCTCCATATTTTTAAAATGGCTGATAGTGAAATGAATAAGTTCTTCTTCTAAAGGTCTTGTTTAAAGGTGGCTTACGGCCGTGCTTAAACAGCTGCAAAACATGTTCCACCAATCAGCATTCTTCAGCCCACAGCCACACCCCTCTGGAGGTCCTGGTAATCTGAAAAGTCCCAGAAGTTTGGGGTCGAGGGAAAGTTTTTTCCCGGGGTAATTCCGATGGAACCAAAGTTTTTCTAAATCCTGGGTAAATGAGAAAAGTTCACTTGCTTAGCAGAAGTTTCCAGATTGGCAATTGTTATTATCCAATGGAGGTTGGAAGAGTGGCTGTAGGTAAAGCACTAGGTAGTCTTGAGTAGATGTCAAAGCCATTGGTGGCATCAGGACTTGTATCAAGACTAGGTAGATTAATGCATGTACTACACCTGATTTTAAACCATTAAACCAACGCTTTAACACCTCCCTGCAGGAGGGAAAAACCACCTGACCTCCCATCGTCCGCTGCTCTGTCGCTCCTCTCAACCCGAGACTTGAGAAACTACAAATCAGTGCGGTGCACTTACCACATATCGAACTCCACGCTGATCGATGTGCACGTGGGCTCTTGGTGCACACCACTGATTATCAACGTGAGCTCCAATGTGTGTGTGTGTGTGTGTGTGTCCAACCACCCAGGTCGAATGAGCATGTTAATGAATGCAAGCCAAACATGAACATACCCCGCGTTCTTTTACCGTGTCTATATGTGTACGTATATATATATATATATATATATATATATATATATATATATATATATATACGTATATGTATATATATATATATATATATATATATATATATATACATATATACGTATATGTATATATATATGTATATATATATACACATATATATACACAGACGAGGAACTAGAGAGAGGGACAGTGGAGTTGGTCTTAAAGGTGTAAGAATTGGTGGCATTTAGTGGTGTTTGAGGTTATGAGGAAGTCACATGTACAATTTTGGCACTCAAGAATTACAAGGAATTACTAATAGAGCAATTTCTTGGTGAGAATTCACTGCACTGGAATATGAGATTGAGTATGGAAAGCCACAATCGCTAATGATCCTGATAAAATAAACTAAACTCAACTTGCTGTGGATATGAATGCATGAACATTCACTGCTCAACCAAAGTCCATCCCAACACTATAACCCAGAGAGACTGACACCAACACAGGTGCCAGCCAATCCCTCTAATGAGCCACTCCCCAAGTTGGCACTCCAACAGGAAATGGGTCTTTGGATCCATCACTATAGACAGCAACTCAAACATGTGGAACCTCCTGTGTCCGACAATTATAGGACGTGTTTCGTGAGGAGTTGCAGGAAGAAACCGTCTCCTCACTGTGAACTGTGGCTCACACCCGCACACCTTTTCCAGCTCCACACACACACACACACACACACACGCACACTCTGCCGAGACCGCGCTGACCTCAATATGGTGGAGAGGGAGTGGGTTAGTGTGTGTGTACCGAGAGCCCAGGTGTGTGTTTGCTCCTTTTCTGGGTGCATTGTCATCCGTGTGTGACAGGCCATCAGTCATGATTATACGCCTGTGCTGGCGGCTCAGAGTGCCTGCTGCCAGCCAGGCGTCCCTCAGGGAGAGGAAGATGTGCAGTGATGAGCCGCGTCCACACAAGGTTGTGTGTGTGTACAACATGAGTGTGAATGAATGAATGAATGAATGTGAAAGGATAGTCAGTCACACTGGTTGTTGTTGTTGAGTGACAGCTGCCTGCACAAAGTCGCCATCACAGCTTTAATAATTCATCTCTCTTTACTCTTCATCTCTTCTGTTAGGATTCTTTTAATTGCTACACCTCCTGCTCATTCCCAACATCTCAGTGTTCTCCCATTTCCCTCATAACTGTCAGCTTTGTGCTCCGTGCTGCTCCATGACTCATACCACTGACTGTGTGTGTGTGTGTGTTTGATTTATCTTGTACCTTTTTCTGTGTAAGGAGTGAATGTCTTTGCAGTTTATATATATGTTTCATTTTGAAACGCTGTTCAACTACTTTTAAATATAAATAAAATCCAGTGAGGTTACCGCACAACACACAGGAAGTTATTAATTCCACGTAAAGACAGATGGAGGCACTGGAGTATGACTGTGAACACCGAGCAGCACCGACGGTATGAAATCTCTCAGAACTGAATTCCACTGCTCCACAAACGCCGTCATTCTGAGGTTTGATGGGATAAACGCTTCTCGTCCTCATGGTATTAGCTTTGATGAAGGGCACAAACAAACAGGTTACATTGTTTCTGTTCACCATAAATTATGCACTGCAGCTTTCAAATGACGACAGTGTCGCAGCAGGGACGCAGCCTCGGGCCACGAAGGGAAGAACAACACAACTCAGACAGAATAGAGTCATGACATTTGAGAACATCATCATTTCCAGGTTTGGTAAACACTGATGTATGAATATGAACATTTTCTAATCTCTGAATGTGAATGTGAACATTTTCTAATCTCTAAATGTGAACGTTTTCTAATCTCTGAATGTGAACATTTTCTAATCTCTAAATGTGAACGTTTTCTAATCTCTAAATGTAAACGTTTTCTAATCTCTGAATGTGAAGGTTTTCTAATCTCTAAATGTGAACCATTTCTAATCTCTGAATGTGAATGTTTTCTAATCTCTGAATGTGAACGTTTTCTAATCTCTAAATGTGAACGTTTTCTAATCTCTGAATGTGAACGTTTTCTAATCTCTAAATGTGAACGTTTTCTAATCTCTGAATGTGAACGTTTTCTAATCTCTAAATGTGAAACATTTCTAATCTCTGAATGTGAATGTTTTCTAATCTCTGAATGTGAACGTTTTCTAATCTCTAAATGTGAACGTTTTCTAATCTCTGAATGTGAACTTTTTCTAATCTCTGAATGTGAACATTTTCTAATCTCTAAATGTGAACGTTTTCAAATCTCTGAATGTGAACATTTTCTAATCTCTAAATGTGAACGTTTTCTAATCTCTAAATGTGAACGTTTTCTAATCTCTGAATGTGAAGGTTTTCTAATCTCTAAATGTGAACCATTTCTAATCTCTGAATGTGAATGTTTTTTAATCTCTGAATGTGAACGTTTTCTAATCTCTAAATGTGAACGTTTTCTAATCTCTGAATGTGAACGTTTTCTAATCTCTAAATGTGAAACATTTCTAATCTCTGAATGTGAATGTTTTCTAATCTCTGAATGTGAACGTTTTCTAATCTCTAAATGTGAACGTTTTCTAATCTCTGAATGTGAAGGTTTTCTAATCTCTGAATGTGATTTCCAGGTTTGGTAAACACTGATCTGCATTTTTCAACATTTTCCTACATTTTATGGACAGAAGAATACTCGATTAATAAAGAAAATAATCTACAGATTAGTCAGTTGTAAAAATAATCTTTAGTTGCAGCCCTGTTTGTTTTACTTTCCTTACTCGCGGTAAATGACCTGCAGTGTTTCCTCAGAGACCCTTGTCCTGCAGGTTTTAGGTGCTTCTCTTGATGCAGAGCTTGATGACGAGCTGAAGTAAGTCTGGTCATCTTTGTCTCACTCTGCACGAGGCTCAGGGATGAGAAAAGTCCAATGTTTAAGAAATACTTTCTCAAAGAATTGTGTTATTTCTGATTTGGGTGTTTTTCTTATACAGTAACAATAAGTGATGTGTGAACATGTCCTGCAGCTGTAAATGGATGTGTCGTATTATTGCGCAGAACTTGAAATTGATTCTCTCTGACTCCTCCCTAATCACACACACATTCAGTAATAAGAATAAGAAGAAGAATACTAGAGCATCACATGCACACGCACGCTCACACCCATTGATTTCTGTGGCTAATCTGTCCGGTCCATTAGTGGAGACATTATCTCTGTGATCAGTGATTATCGTAGTCATATACTGTACCAGAGTGGTGATGGAGCATGTTTGCAAATCCACAGTATTTCTATCCAAGTCTGTATTTGACTGTGGATGCTGCACCACTAGAGCAAATAATAATAATAATAATAATAATAATAATGATAATAATAATATCAGCATGAAGTATAGCATTTGAATAAAAAAAAAACATAAGATAATCTTGTAGCACTACTGAATTCCCAAATTAGCCCGGACTCTGTGCCAGCGTTTGAGCTGACAACACCAGATGGTATATATCTCTTTTTTCACACTTAAAGGAGGTGTTAATTGTCTCCATACCATCATATTCCCTTCACCAAAGAGACGCCAAGCCTCAAAAAACACAACTCTTCTCCACTGATGTGACTTCCAAAATCAGAATGTTTCACATCCTGACCCTGCAGCCTCAACGACCGCCGCGAGTTCAGTCGAGGAGCGTTAGCCTGTCCCCCATTAGCCGGGGCCCTCCGTGGACGTCGTACTTAACCGGATTAGTTTGTGGCGTTGCTGTGGTAACGGCAGGAGATACTCTCAATACAATGGAAAGTGACATGTCTGAGTATAACAGTTGTAAGTGCTCCTGCTGCCTCAATTATGTCATTTAGCAAGTCGCAGAATGAACATCGTGTTCTGAGTCATAAAGATCCTGAAAGCATTTTGATAACAAGCGTCTTTCAACTCGGATCCCGTCGTCCATAACGCCATTTTCTCAATTCAAATTCCTGGAAAAAACATTTCTGTTTGATGCATAATAAAAGTGCAATCTACTGTCGACATTGTACCTAATAACAGCGGCCTCGTATTTAAACTCCATGCACAGTTTGTACCAGTGAGATGCGACTGCTGCTGCTTTGTTTGTCTCATGTTTCACGGCTTCATCTCTGCCTCTTTTCAAACACGTGAATGCACTGTTCCAAGACAGAGGCAGAGGACACGTAAGTGGATGTGTGACTGGTGACAACTCCACTGTGTCCTTACTCAGTCAATTAAAAGTTAGATTTTAAGGAAAAATCCCTAATGAAAATGCAGTAAAACAGAACAGAGTGGTTTTTAATGTTTTTCCCCTTTTGCAATTGTTGCAACCAAAAGACTCGGCAGTGTGTCTGACAACGGAGACGACAACTGTAGAGTCGACGCATACAATGGAAGATTTACATTTACATTGAAGCATTTAGCAGACGCTTTTATCCTTACAAAAGAGGAATAAGCTACATACTGTAGAAGAAGTCTTGGAAAGAAAGATGGGAAGGATGAGAGTGCAGAAGTGGATCCAAGTGCAGAAGGAGATGGTGCAGGGGAGGGGTTAAGGACAGAAGAGCTTCTTGAAGATAGACCGGTATCTGGTAGCTCTTGGTAGCTCCTTCCACCAGCGTGGAACGACACAGGAAAAGAGTCTGGATCGTCTTGTGTGAGGTGTTGGCACCGCTACACGACAATCCTTTGATGGACGGAGTAGTCGGGAGCAGAACCATGGAGCACTTGAAGATAATAGATGACATGACATCTGTTTACCTGGTTTGACTGAAACTAAAGCTGTATTTTGTCTTTATGATTCTTCTCAAGCTCTGAAATTGGGACACAAAGAGGGAAGAATATATGTTTATAGTTATGAAATTTACCAGAGTCCTTGAATGCATCTTGTTCGCTGCTCTCATTAGCTCAACAATGTTGTCAACCCTATAAGTGGAGTGATGTGACAGGGAGATGGTTCACTGTTTGAGATGGATGTTGTTTTTTCTGAGTAAAGTGAATATGTTCTCTTTAAATACAATTGGCATGGAATGGAATGGTGGTTTCAGCGTTCAAATCCTGGTTCACCTGGGACCTTAAGTCCGGAGTTTTCTTCAGGAACTCTGACTTCCTCCAACAAGACATGCAGATCAGCGTTGGGTTAATTGGACACTCTAATGTGAACGTCTCTTTATGTCGGTGCTGTGACAGAATGGCTGGTGACCTGCTCATGATACTGCAAACCCCGCCTTTTTGCCTTTAAATTAGCGGCTATAATCAGCTTGAGCTCCACCCCTCATGACCCTCAGAATAAGTGATATTGTAATGAGCAGATCACACTAAGTCCAGGTGTGAACACAATCCATCCTGAGGTCTCATAACAGAGGGGGTTCGAGGACATGTGTGGTCACATTCCTGAGCTGCGTGAACACAAATCCAACCTCGGTACAGATTATCAATGCAATGAAGCAGAGGATTCATTTTGTACAGTCTACAGAGTGTACATATATATATATATACATGTATATACATACATGTATACATATACATGAATACATATACATGTATACATATACATCTCGTTATATTTTTGATCTCGTTACAGTAGAAGACTCTGTGTCAGCGAGCCATATTTTTAAGAGAAGAGAGAAGCTGTTTTTAATCATTCACAGAAAGTTCTTCCTTATAATCGCTAACCGCCATCAGCTGCCTGTGATTATCCGTCCATCTGTTAATCACTGTTTCTGTTTTGGTCTGTGACCTCATGTTACGTTTTTTTTGTCACATTGACACGAAAAGACAGCAGAATAATCAAATATAATGCTGTGGACTAATGCCCCGGAGATCAGAACAGAAGCATTAGTACTGACCTTTTACAATTCCCTACACAACAATGAGAACAAACAGCACGACAAAAGGTGCCGCGCACATCTCTATTCTGTCTTACTCAGTTTAAACAATGGGCTCAGTTGTTCCGGGGAAACAATCAATCAAATAATCTATTGTCAGTCAATAGTGTTGTTTACAGGAAACACCATACAGTAAGAAACATAATAATGTGAAGCCCGTGGCTGTTGTCACGTTTCCTAATCTCTAGCATTTAAAATGTTATATTTGCCCTCTCACCTGAGTTCAAGTGTTCCAAACAAACCGTAGCTTTAAATCATATAATCCAGGCGTCTCAATCTGGGGGCCAATGAGCATCTAGTCTGGGACTGTACAGTAGGTGTGGGAGCTTAAAATCATGACACAATATTCATGATGATATTCATGGAATCTCAAAGTAAAAGTCTTTGTTATGAAATAGAACGACACATGGTTATTTCAGCAAATTTATGATACAAAATGAAATGGAATCATAAATTAACTAAATAATATATGTAATTAAAACACCAAACAAGCCGATAAATCTAATCAAATTATATTATTTTGATGAAAAAATATTGTTCTGTGAGTGTGGACCTCTGATGTACAATGTACAACAATGTTTTTTAATATTCTAATCAAGCAAGAGGCAGGTACACAGACTCATTTGTTTTAATTAGATAAGATATGGAGACAAACATGTTTTGCACCCACTTGTAAAGCATTAGCAGACAAACTAAATATCCAGATAACCAAATAAACCAATTCAACCCAGATTCTGTGTCGGCAGCTCACTACTTTCTTTTAATGGACTTGTTTTTCCCGCTGCTGCCAGCTCCTCTGTGAGTCAGCAGCATAAACACAGGGAGCATCATTCATTAGAGGACACGCTTTTTCCTGCTTTGCATAATTGAAGCACAATTGGAGAAGAAGAAAAAAAAGTGAATTAACGTTTACAAAACAAATAGAAATGATACTATTTTCACTCCACGTTGACGAATAACAAACACAAATCAATTAGAGCGACAGGATCAGGATGTGCTTTCAAAACATCTGCTTTAATGATGGATTCTTACTTCACAGAAAAATAAGGTTATTACGCTAAAAACTGTCAAATCTATTGATGCCAATAATTATTATGATAAATTCTATGCGGAGGAGTAGCGGTTAGCACTGTTGCCTTGCAGCAAAAAGACCCGGATTGGCAACCAGGTGCCTTTCTGTGTTGAGTTGGCATGTTGTGCACATTTTGTATGTAATATGAGTTTAATTGGTTTTTACAGCAGGTTTGCTAGTATTTATTGTTTTTTTCTTTGTGAATCCTTAGTTTTAGTTTAGCTTTTATTAGTCTTAGTGTTATTTTTTTGTAATATCGAGTATTTGCCAGGTGCAAGATACAAAAAGGGTCATAAGTATTGTGTGTGTCATAAAAACCCAGCAAAATATGCCATTTAAAAAAAAAAACAACCATCCCTGAATCCAAAATCAAAAGTCAAACAGCCAAACAGACTGAAGACATACATGAGACACATCTACTAACAACATAATGAATGTTTTGTTTAACTAAGTTTTAGTAAATTTTATAAACACACAATTCAGTTTCAGTTAGTTATCCTTTATTTTGTAACTTAGTTTTTGTTATTTTGTTAGTTTCCGTTAACTATTACTTTACATGTCATTTAGCTTTTATCCAAAGCGACTTACAATGGAATTGAGTACAATCAGCCAGGGGTGGAGTCGAACTCTATATGTTTTCCCTGTGATTGTCAGCCATAGGTTAAAAAAGTCACTCAGGTGATTGTGGACACATTCAAAAAAAGTATAGAGTATCTTCCAAACAGAATGTTTTCTATTGATGTGACTCAGTCTTTCAAGGCTGTGGTGACAAACGTCAGATTTGAAGATCACTGCATTTCTCTCACAGCCTCGAGTCGCATCAATAAAGAAACATGGTCACTTCAGCCCTGTAATGTGAACTTTGACTAAAGGTCAAACAACAACAGTGAAGGAGAGTGTGTACATGTGTCGGAGGACGGTTCAGTCTCAGCAAAGTCAGATGTGAGACACTTTGAATTATGAATCTAAATCTGTAGTCAGAGTTTTTCTGACGTTTTCTCCCTAGACTCAATCTCTGTCAAACAAATTATGCAAAATGTACAAAAATACAGAGAATACTGGAATATTAGACTCACTACTTTAAAAAGGACAAGGGAACACAAATCTCAATTGTTTTTAATTAAAGACAAACTTTTACAAATTAAAATAAAATATGCAAACACTTAATATATCAGTCAAAATGCGTCAAAGGTCAAAAATGGCACTCACTCTGGGACCTTAATTAATGCCATTTCACCTGTCCTCATGATTCATTCACCTGTCCTCACCATTCATTCACCTGTCCTCATCATTCATTCACCTGTGCTCATAATTCACCTGTCCTCATCCTTCACCTGTCCTCACCATTCATTCACCTGTCCTCATCATTCACTCACCTGTCCTCATCATTCATTCACCTGTCCTCATCATTCACCTCTCCTCATCACTCACCTGTCCTCCTCACGTCTGTCCTCATCATTCACCTGTCCTCATCATTCAGCTCTCCTCATCACTCACCTGTCCTCCTCACGTCTGTCCTCATCATTCACCTGTCCTCATCATTCAGCTCTCCTCATCACTCACCTGTCCTCCTCACGTCTGTCCTCATCATTCACTTGTCCTCATCATTCATTCACCTGTCCTCCTCATGTCTGTCCTCATCATTCATTCACCTGTCCTCCTCACATCTGTCCTCATCATTCACCTGTCCTCATCACTCACCTGTCCTCATCGTTCACCTGTCCTCAACATTCACCTGTCCTCATCATTCACCTGTCCTCATCATTCATTCACCTGTCCTCCTCACGTCTTTCATCATCACTCACCTGTCCTCATCATTCATTCACCTGTCCTCCTCACGTCTGTCCTCATCATTCATTCACCTGTCCTCCTCACGTCTTTCCTCATCACTCACCTGTCCTCCTCATGTCTGTCCTCATCCCTCACCTGTCCTCATCACTCACCTGTCCTCCTCACGTCTGTCCTCATCACTCACCTGTCCTCATCATTCACCTGTCCTCAACATTCACCTGTCCTCATCTTCACCTGTCCTCATGTCTGTCCTCATCATTCATTCACCTGTCCTTCTCATGTCTTTCCTTATCACTCACCTGTCCTCATCATTCATTCACCTGGCCTCCTCATGTCTGTCCTCATCATTCACCTGTCTGTCCTCATACTTAAGTAAAAGTAAAATTACAATTTTTAGTCCACAAAAAACCTCCTCAATTACAGTAAATTCTTAACTTTCCACCTCTGCAAAAATATTTAATATTATTTAATATAAATGTGGCTCTCTTATCCAGTCAATTTCAGATGGAGCTGGAGCTGGATATGGTTGAGTGGGTCTTGGTTTATAATCCCTGCTCATGTGATGTTCGAGGGCAAAATCAATCCGATGAAGCTCTGTCAAGTAAGACGTCTGTGGCAGCGGCTCGGTCACTATCTCCCTCTCCAACCACTTCTCCTTCCTCCAGTACTCCGCTCCTCGCTCCTCGCTCCTCACACGGTCATCCCGTATCTCTGGAGTCTGTCAGTGCTTAGCAACGTGTGTCACCATGCAGTGAGTGAAATGCTCCTGACAGGATGTGCACAAGCACTTCATGTGACACTCGTGCGTCAGGTGTTTGTATGCAGTCCTACAGATGCTCAAACACTCACTCGCTCACTCTGAGGAGACGTACACATTTACTGTTAATGCAGAAAGTTTCACACATTTTCACTTTCTACCACCTGTCTTCCTTTGTGTTCCATCCCTTCATTCATTCATACATTCATTCATTCATTCATTCTTTTTCATCGGTGAATACATCCACCTTTATCCTCCCATTCTCACCTCCCATCCTCCACATTGGATAAGGCACGGTAGCCATGGAAACAGTCAAGTGCACTGGTAACAAAATAGATTTTGTAAAGGCCAAACCATGGATTACTTACCTGAGACACACACACACACACACACACACACACACACACACACACTAGAACTTTCCCATCTCTCATCTTATCTCTTGAGAAATACCCTTAATCTGTTTCTATGGATACCAACATGAGGGGATGAATCCCCCTCCCTCCAGAAGAGACTTTGAAGCAGGAATATGAATGAATGATGAAACTTTTCCCCGTCACTCTTCACTAGATTATAGTCAGTGAAGTGATGTTATATCACACTTCTATATCACATCTTCAACTGTTTCATATTATACATGATTTTTCTCCATTTCCAGGCAAAGTTGACCTAAAATCTGAGGTTCAGGCGTCATCGACGATTTTGTTTTAATGGAAAACTAAGTGCAAATAAAAAAAAGAATTCTGAGATTAAAGTCAGAATTCTGAGATTTTTTTAACTTTTATTCTCAGAATTCTGACTTTAATCTCAGTATTCTTAATTGTTTCTCAGAATTCATGCCATTATTTTATTTTTTTACATGGCCCAAATATTCTTCCATAGAACAAAGTGTTCTCTCAGATTAAATGTCAGTGTTTTTCTTAGATGCCTAAAATAAGTAAAATAATGAGTCGCTCAAATGTTTGGTCTGTGACACAGTGAACGTACATTGTTGAAGCCTTTGTTACTACAGTACGAGGGTTTTGTCATAGAATCACGTCACTGCAATACACTTTCAGTAACTTATGATTTAAACATACTTTTAATCAGTTTGTTTTCTGTATGTATATATATATATATATATATATATATATATGTATATATGTTTATAGGTATATAGGTATATATACATACATATATACACATATACAGTATATATATACATATATTTATATATATATAAATATACATATATACATACATATACACACATATACATATATGTATATATATATACATATATAAACATATACAGTATATATATACATATACATATATACATACATATACACATATACATATATGTATATATATATACATATATATACATATATGTATATATATATATATAAATATACATATATACATACATATAAGATGCGTTCCTGCATGTCACAGCCTTCTACACCTTTTTCTCTTCCGTCGTCATTAAAAATAAGCGAACAACAGCCACAATAACAGTTTAAATGCTTCCATTTATGAAAAGGAAAGTTCTGTCATTTTATGAACAGATGTTTGTGAATTACATGAATACATGAATAATAGAACAGCTGGATGTTTTACACTATAGTTTCCAGCAATTATTACTCAGCGGGACAGTAATTTACAGCATCATTGCTGTTCAAGTAAAGAAGTGTGGTAGTGTTAGTGCTCTGTGGTTATAGAAACACCGTGAAACGTGAGAATCACACTCACTAAATTCAATTTTTTCCAAAAATGATCAAGTCGTACATCTTCCTTGCTTCGTTTTTCCCAAGTTCAGTTGCTTCAGTTCCACCGAATGAAGCAAATGACGCAAAAATGTCGCACTATTACGCGTCCATCAACCATCTGCTTTCAAACAGGCTGAAGTTACATCGTGCTGTTTTAATAGTGTTTGTTGAAAGATGCCATAAAAACAAAGCCGAGTTCATTCCAGCTTTAGCTTTCGATTGTCACGGGGAAAGTTAATTTGCCGTGTCGCTCAGTTCAGCGATCGATCCACTCACACACGCACACACATGTTCTTGCACCTACTGAAGTAGCAGGCCTATTGATTTCACGGAGGGAAAAGTGCACGTTACAATGTGACGGAGAGTTCAACAAGTCAGCCCGACATCCGCGGGCAGATCTGCTCCACTGCTTTCTTCATTTTGACACATTAATGAGGGAAGGGTCTGCCTGAAAGGTGCTCTCCGCTCACGCTGCTAATTAAAAAACTTTTTTCAGAGCAGAGTCTGTTTCAAAAGACACGAGAAGCTGCAAAGTGTTGAAGTTTGTGGCAGAAACAAAGACGTGTGAACTCTCTGTGAATCCGACCAGCGTCTCTGCCAAAGCACTGACTCACACACTCATCTTTTCCCTCCACGGGTGCCGTGCTGCTTTAGAAGTGAGCAGAAGGAAAACAACAGACTGAGATTATTGAGATTGAGATTATTATTTGTCTCTTTTTGAGGGGATCGACGTGCATAAAAACTCTGGCACGGAGGTCGGGTCGGTGGAAAATAGGATGGAAATCCGTTCGTAGCCCCAGGGCTCTATAGTGCCCCCAGAAGTCGGCTCATGCTTGTTGGATTGGGACAAAATTTGGTGAGTTTGTCGGTTTCTTGAGGAATTTTTGGGGATGTTTTAACGTGAGAGAAAGTGGCCAAAATTGTGTTAAATGCTAAATTGTTGATTTTTTTCTATCGTGTCTAAGTCGCACATAGCTCAAACTTGATACACTGGTTGTTTTCATGATTCCAAACAAATTTCTAATGTACTTCCATTGGCTCCGCCCACCCACAAGTCAGCCATTTTGGAAAAACAAAAATGGCTGGTCTACGCATTCGAACAAACGGGCTAATGGCTCTATTGTGAGGAATCTATTGTTATCCTTCAGGTTATTATTATATCTGTGGCTTTTCGGTCATTTTTCAGCAGGTTAACATACATAAAGACACGATAGGGCACAAACCCATTCATAGCTCCAGGGCTCTACAGCGCCCCCAGAAGTCGGGTCTTGGTCAGACAAAAGTCATCAGATCGGGACAAAATTTTGTGAGTTTGTTGAGCTTACTCCAAAGTTTCTTGGGGATGTTTTGGGGATTTTTTGACGAGGATTGATTTTCCTTTCATGTCTAAGTCGCACATAGTTGTTCTGATTTAAACCAAACTCGGTTTTATTGGCTACTAGTTTAAACGAGCTTGTCCTAGCATGTTTGAGCTAGCCACGTCAAACTCGATCCACATGTTCTAGACAATTTAATGATTAAAAGTTATCACAGGAGTTTCTCTTCGTCAAAAAGGCGTGGCCTCAACGCGCCGACAAAGTTGACAAATTTAAAATGGCAGGAAAACTACTTTTAAAATTCCACTTTTTGAAAGCTTTAACATGAATAGAACTACAGGAAAGTTCTCCTGAATTTTCTCCCGTTAGTCCTACGAGCGGTCCTAGTTTGTCTTGTTCCAGCTTCTCCTCTGTCGGTCACATCTGGCCGAAAGGCAGCTTATGTTTAAGCTTATGTGCAGTTACATAATGTCTCACATTTGTTCATCAGCTGCAGTCGGTGGAAACACGTCCCCTATCTTGGGTCACTTCCATTTTTTCCCCCCCTTGAGCACCTTTCAGCAGTGAACCGTCCTCTTTCACTATTCTCCAGTCATTGTTATGGTCTGTTTATGGATGCAGCTGTGCATAGGCTTGGCAGAGCTGCCTCCATCACAGCTCTACAGTATGCCAGGGTGTTACCAGTTTTTGGCACTCACCTAAATTTCAATCACTTTGCATTCATCAGCATCGGACGATCCGTCCCCGTGGTGCTGTTAGTGTTGTGGCGGCGGTTAGATCAACACTGGGTGTTGGTGATTTCTGGCTTTTATCACACTCTCTGCTGGGAATGATTGGTATATTATTAACTCATTCATCACAGACATATGAGACTGGGAGAGGAAGGAAGGACAGTGTGGGTAGTAATGTGATCTGTCCTCTGTGAAAAGTGGTTCTCTTTAGAGCGAGCAGGGAAGAAATATGAAGGAATGTGACAAAAGGAAGGCGTAAACTATATATATATATATATATATATATATATATATAAATGAGGGGGAGAGGGTATTATGACAATAAAAGTGGCATCATTAAAGGTGAATTCAGTGTGCGAGACCATTTTCACTTGATCATAAATAAAAACACACACACATGAGTGAGAAGGAGCTGCTGCAGCAGGTCATTCATCATTCCAGTGCTGCCCCTGCATGGTGAACTGAGGGAGTGCACATTCACATTCACATGTATCTACAGTCAACATCATTCAGTCCGTGGCTGTTTTTCATAAATGAGTGATGACTGAGTGCTTTAACAATTCATATTTTTATTCATTCATTCATACAGTGCATTGTTCATTTACAGTATCTTATTGCAGTGAAATGATTCACGTAAGGATCCGATGTCAACTCAGCTCGTCGTTAAAATGTTCAAACGCGGTTCAGACTGAGCTGATGAGCAGAGAATGTCTGTTTCATTACTGCGTATCAATGCTGTTTATGCTGCGATATTTAAACCCCACCAACCGTCACTTTTTTCCTGAGCCTGCGTTGGTGTCATGTCGTTAATATACTGCACTCGGTGGAGTATTTACCACCAACCTGTCAGCAGTGACGGAGCGACGCTGAAGTGGATTGACATTTTCAAAAGGCCACCGCCGCCATTTTGTCAATAAACGACAGATTGGTGTTTCCTGGCAAACATAACTCTCGCGCCGGAACTCAGAGGAGCCATTGATCAGGTATTGATGGGCAGAAGCAGTCGAATTATGAACACTTTGTGTGCTGGTTTAACAGAACACAGAACATCACGTCGGTTTTAACCCCCTTATACATGCAACAAAAAATAACTAATAATTCTAATATAGAGATTGTAGGACTGTGAAATTGTTGAGTGAGCAAAGGCCAGTTGGTAAACATCTAATGGACATTTCTGAATATAATACTATCACATTTATTCCATTGTTATGGCCCTTTGCACTATACACTCGCTGCGATATACTACAAACCGTCGTGACACTTTAAATAAAAAAACTAAAATATGTCATTTATTGAATCGCTTGAACCTTTTTTTTTTAAGTGCAAAGAAAATATTCTCAGTGTTTTCACTGACTAACCCAATATGAAGAACTTATGCTTCCTATCTCGTGGAGTTCTTTCTAAGACTACTTCTGTGTAGCGTATTCCTCTTTTGTAAGTCGCTTTGCATAAAAGCGTCCAAATGCTTAAATGTCGATGCACATGTAAAAATAAAAGGATTGTTATGCTGCAACACACTCAGAAAAGGTTGGAACACTTTGCAAGATTAAAATGTGTTGATATGGGTGTGTGATATAAACCGAGCACCCGTTTAAAGGCCTAATTTTGCCAGGAAGTATGAGTCGTGACTCGTGATTCACCATTTGTTAGTTCAAACCAGTGTTTCTCAGTGTGGGATTGCAAACAATTTAGATGTTTCAACGTCTGCAGGGGGAAATATTGTGAAGAGAGTCAGTGAGTCGGGACATTCCTGTGCTTAAAGACTTCCTCTCCCTTAAATATGCATGAGAAAATGAGCCACACATGAGCGAGTCACACAGTCTGCTTCTGCATCAAGGAAATTCATCCTAAAACTGTTTTTCTCTGAGTTCTCAACGTCCAAACTCATCTGAGAGACAGAGGAAACATCTTCTGTGCGCAGATGAGTTTGAGCTCTGAGCTGTAGAATAAGTGATGGTATGGGGTAACGTCAGTGCCCACGTCTGTCTGCCTGTCTGTCTGTCTGTGGTCCAGATCTGTCCGATGTAAAATGTAAGGCACATTACTGTATGAGGGGGAGACTCAGATGATGACAGCCACAGACCGAGCAGCTCATGTCTTATATACAGCAAACATTCAACATGCAAAACTGTAACAATTAGCATATTTAATCCCGTGATTTGACCTAGTGGAAAAACCTGCTTCTGTGCGACCTGTTTAACAAAAGTTTGTCAAGCTTTTCTTTGTCCTTCTGTACGTTAACACACGTTAAAGATTACAGATTTAGCTTTTATTACATTGTGTCGTACATCATTAGTGGTCACATGTAACCTTCGCTATGTGTGCATGCGCTACCTGTGTGTTAAAAACCTAAAAAAAGAATAATAATCGTCATCATACACCTGAGTTTAAACCGCAGTGTTTAAGTGAAAACAGCGATGAGCCTTCAGTGCACTCAGGCTGGAGTGGACTTTAACATTAACCTCAGCATGCTGTATGTGATGAAACTAAACGACGCATCATTGAGGTTCTGTTAATGACTGTACTGCATTTCTCAGTGCAACAGTTTGCTGTCATTGTTGAAGCCAAGGCACCGACTAAAACCTATAGCTCTCTAGTTTTCCTAGTTTCAATAATATACAATATCATAAACACACATTAATATGAAGTCGATCTCCGAAATGGCAAACTTTAAATTTCATATTTCATGCACGATAACTATAAATCCTACGGTTGTGTACTTCTATGCTTTGGCTCATTTACTGGCAGCAAACACACAACAGTGTTTCATTTCAAAACTTCTTCATGACGACAAGTGGTGGAGAGACAGGAAGAGAGTCGGGTCACTGTGATCATGACTGTGACCTCTGCACTTCTGACACAGATACTGACATGGGCAGGGCTGGTGCTGTGAGACGTCTCTGTAACTGTACTGACGCCCTGTTTTTGTCCCTCTTGGGTCACGGTCGTGCTCGGCAACAAGAAGTTGTGAAGCTACTGAGAAACACAACCCAGTCTCATGTGTCGTTTAATGGGATGTGTCATATCTGCCATGGGTTTAAAAGAAGATATGAACCTTTTGATCCTTCAACTCGAGACTGCAAGACCTGACTGAGGCCAGTTTGTCTGTTAGGAACGGAGGCGTCAAACATTGAACCTGATGACTGAAGTGAAAACCAGGCGTCCAGAGCGTTCCTCCAACGCTCAGGATGTTCTTCTCTTGTCCCTGACACTGAGTTGTGGAACTCTTGTCCTCTCATCCCCGACACACTTTCACACGTCTGATGATGTTTGACCAAAACTGCTCATCACACCACAGGCTGGTGGCCCTGCATCTTCATTTCCAATAAACCATGTTCATGAGAGAAGAAGATGAGTCAGGAGGAGTGACATCAGATCCATGTGCACCCCGTTCTAACGAGTTCTAACAAAACACACAATTGAGTTGACAAAGGTTTTGTGAATTGTCCCCTGAGGTATCGGACGTCGGCTTCACCTCTAAATGTCTAACTCCTAAAATGATGCGTAAAGCTGGCACACTTTGCATAAAAGTGATAAAACCGTACATTGCTACAGTCAGTTTTCAAGTTCATTCCCATTCTTCTTCTTCTCTTGTGCTGTTTCCAACCTGAATCTGAACTCCTCTGCCATCTACTTTGCCGCACTGGTTTTCTGTTTGGCGTTTGGCGTTTGGTGTTTCTGTGCGATGCCGTAAGGCACGTGGGCGGCAACGGTGCCCATCTCCGCCGCTCCCTCCACGTGAAACATCTGATCGTCAAAGTAGATGTGCGGCCTGATCTTCTCCAGCATGGGACCCTTTGGTGCTCCCGCGAGGAACAAGGCCTCGTCGATCTCCAGACCCCAGGCCCTCAGCGTCTTCAGAGCCCGAATCCCGGAGCTGGCCGCGCTGCGCGCCGTCACAAGGTAGGTCCGGATGGGACAGTCCAGGCGTTGACCTTTGGTGTAAAACTTCTTCTGGAGTTTCCCCAGTGCCTCCAGGAAGCCCTTCAGGGGACCCTGCCACAGAAGAACAGATCATCATGAAGCAGAGCTGCTGAGGTTGTGCACCTTTTATATTTCTTATACCTTCTGCTACAACAGCCTACTCTCTTTAGTGGAGGACTTCTCCTACATCTGCATACTGTGATGTTTTATCTGGAAGAGACACGCGATGCTGTGGTGCTATCGCAGAGGGAGAGACCGGAGAATCGCAGCCTCATCGCTCTGATATAATAGTGAATGGTTTATCAACTTAGTAGGGAGTCGTCAAGAAGGGGCCACGCGGTTCGTGTTGTGGTTATCTCTCTTGCCTTTGCAGCAAGAAGACTCGGGTTTGCGACCCGGTCGGAACCACGGCGTGTCTACATGGACTTTACATGTTCTTGTCGTGTATGCGTGGGTTTTCTCTGGGTTCTCCAGTTTCCTCCCACAGTAGATCAACCGTGAGAGTGAATGGTTGTTTGTATGTGTTGCCCTGTGATGGAATGGGGCACCCTGCCTAACACCCTGTGTCAGCTGAGATTGGCACACTCATGTGACTCATGTGGAGGATTAAGTGGTAGAAGATGGATTTCAAGAAACAACCTCTAAAATCAAGTTGGAAGTTTGAAAAACACCTCATTACATTACATTACATGTCATTTAGCAGACGCTTTTATCCAAAGCGACTTACAATAAGTGCATTTAAACATTCGGTTACAAACAAGAGCTAGAAGTAAGTAAGAGCTTCTAGTAAGCCAAACTATAAAGTGCTAGTCATAAGTGCGATGTATATTTATAAGATATATATATATATTTTTTTCTTCGTCGTCTTAGTCGAGGTAGAGTCGGAAGAAATGTGTTTTTAATCTGCGGCGGAAGATGTGGAGGCTTTCTGCTGTCCGGATGTTGATGGGGAGCTCGTTCCAACATATGGGAGCTAGGACAGTGAACAGTCTAGAGTTCTGTGAATGCCTCTGCGATCCTCTCAGTGAGGGGGCAGCAAGCCGGTTTGCCGATGCAGAGCGGAGTGGGCGGGCTGGGGTGTAGGTTTTGATCATGTCCTGGATGTTGGCTGGACCGGATCTGTTTGTAGCATGGAATGCAAGCACTAGAGTCTTGAAGCGGATGCGAGCAGCTACAGGAAGCCAGTGAAGGGAGCGGAGGAGCGGTGTAGTGTGGGAGAATTTTGGTAAGTTGAAGACCAGCTGAGCTGCTGCATTCTGGATGAGTTGCAGAGGTCGTATGGCACACGCAGGGAGACCAGCCAGCTGGGAGTTGCAGTAGTCCAAGCGTGAGATGACAAGAGCCTGGACCAGAACCTGTGCTGCCTTCTGGGTAAGAAGAGGCCGTATCCTTCTGATGTTGTGCAACATGTATCTGCAAGATCGAGCTGTTGCAGCAATGTTGGCAGTGAGGGAGAGATGGTCATCAAGTGTCACACCCAGGTTCCTTGCAGTATGAGAAGGAGTTACCACAGAGTTGTCGAGGGTGATGGTTAGAGCTGCGGTGGGAGAGCCCTTTCCTGGGAGAAAAAGAAACTCAGTCTTTTCGAGATTGAGCTTCAAGTGATGGTCAGACATCCACTGAGAGATGTCGGTCAGACAAGCGGAGATCCGTTCTGCTACATGTGTGTCTGAGCTGGGAAAAGAGAGAATGAGTTGGGTGTCATCAGCGTAGCTGTGATAGGAAAAACCATGAGAAAGAATAACAGAACCAAGAGAGCTGGTGTACAGAGAGAAGAGGAGAGGGCCCAAGATAGAACCCGGAGGGACCCCAGTAGCTAGAGGACAGGGTTCCGACACAGATCCTCTCCAGGTTACTCTGTATTTTCGGTTTTGAAGATAGCATGAGAGTAGGGTAAGTGCAGAGCCTGAGACACCTAATTCTTGAAGGGAGGAAGTAAGGATCTGGTGGTTAACTGTGTCAATCGCTGCAGAAAGGTCCAATTGGATGAGCACAGAGGAGAGAGAGGCAGCCCTGGCAGTGTGGATTTGCTCAGTGACAGCAAGAAGTGCAGTTTCGGTCGAGTGACCTGCTTTAAAACCAGACTGAAGAGGATCGAGAAGGTTGTTCCGGTGAAGGTAGGAAGAGAGTTGATTAAAGATAATACGCTCCAGAGTTTTGGAGAGAAAAGGAAGAAGAGAGACAGGTCTGTAGTTATTTACTTCAGACAGCTCTTTTGATAGCAACGTCTAGTCTGTGAAGGTCCTCAGTCGTCCGGATCATTACTGTTTCTCTGCATCCAAGAGGTTTCTTAGTGCTGAACTGAGGAATCACCTGAAGAAGTGAAATGTCTTCAACTCAGCGAACTGCAGAAGAAACAATAACATGTGACGTTATTGTCCCGGGAGCTTTAATGTAGCGCAGTGTGAAGCCTGGACAGACCACAGACAATAGCTGTCTGACTGACTCCCTGTCAGTTATCATAATAATGTTTGCATAATTTATTCTTAGAATAATGAATATTGCATAATTAAAATCTGCGTATTCACTTAGACGTGATGGTGATTAGTTTCCATTATTATTCTGCCCTAAAATAATAAAACACATCAAACATTATCTACACAAACGTCCAGTAAAAGAGAAAAACAAACTACTACACACATGATCCAAGAGCGTGTCCTCGTTCTCCCTCTCGTGCTCAAAGAACTTGTCCAGCCCGTGGGCCTTGAAGATGCGCTCCGACTCGTCGGAGAAGAGCACGGCGTCGCCGTCAAACGCCACCCTCAGCTGTGACTCTGACACCTCGGTCAGCTTCTCTGTCATGAACATGGTGGCTGCTGCGATGCCTGGACACAAACACACGAAGATAATAATCAACTCGTTAATATCAGATTTGTTTTTTACATGCTTTAGTTCATGGTTTCTCAAACCCACTGCCCTGTAGGTTTTTAGAGGTTTCCCTGCTCCAGCACAGCTGACTGAAACAGTGGTCACCAACATGGTGCCTGCACAGTTTTAATGGCTGACAGAGAGTATGTGTGTGTTTGGGTGTGAAAGACTGACAGTTTATTAAAAACAAAAAAACTGCATGTTTGTATTAAAATCCCTTGCATATCCAAATATCACTGATATCGTTTAGAAAAATCACTGGAGTTAATGTGTATGCAAGTGAATGCATGATACACATCATTTAAATGGTAAATTGCATCACATGTTACTGTGGTATAGCCCTCCATATTGTTCTCTCTAGGCCTCAATAAGGTTAGTGACCCCTGACGGCACAGCTGCCACTTTCACATACTGGTTATTGTGGGTGGTAAAATGTAGGATTTCAATATTCAAACTGCAGCTATACCATAAACTCCAACTGACGTTGCTGTAGTTTACCTTCTGCTCCAGCAGAGGGCAGTGTTGACATTGACTTGAGTGCATTGAGTGCACATTTAGAACCTCATTCATTAGGTGAGTCATTACCTGCCTAATGAATGTCTTCATCCTGAACCATGATTTAAAGTTCATGTTTGTCTCTTTCTTCTCTCTCTCTCTCTCTTCTCTCTCTCACTCACTCAGTTCCAAAGTCAAGCTGGTTCAGTTCAGACTTGTTCATGTGTGTGTGTGTGTGTGTGTGTGTGTCTCCCTCAGGCCTCTGCATACAGACGTTTGAAGGCAATAATAATAAAGCTTTAAATGAGCCGCAACTGCACTGACATAAACAACCCTCATTGAGCTGTCCTCACGTCACGATCCCACAAATTTCAATATCAATACATCCCAGTTTCCAGCAGAGCACATCATCATCATCATCATCATCATCATCATCGTCGCCTTGTGCTGTGTTTTCTTTGATACAGCCTGAGCAAAGAGGATGACACCACCTCATGGTTTTCCTTCCTTCAGGAATCCATCACGCAAACACAAAAAAGAAGAAGGAATGAGTGAATGCTGATTTATGGAAATGCAAACGCAGCATAGGAGGAGGAGATGTCAGTCAGTGGTGTGTGTGTGTGTGTGTGTCACTTTATACCCATTTCCATTTAGATTAAGTCTAAATATAGAAACTGCTGACATTTATATTGAACTCATGTGAAGTCAAACATGTTACTGTGGACGTTTGAAATCATTCCTCTTACGGCTGCGTTCATGATCGCAAGGACAACAAGACGTCATGTTTAGTTAAACATGAAGAATAAACCTTTATTTTTTAAAGAACACTTAAAAATGATCTTTTTACTCTTTAGCCTTCAACTCGCTTCTTTTTTATTCCACCCTGTGTTGTGTTTTATTTGGATTTTTAGTTGATTTTAAAGGTAGAAAAGGGTTTTTAACCTCTTGACTCTGGAGCCTTTTCCTATTGCATTCCACCCTGTGTTGTGTTTTATTGTTGTATTTCCTTTTATTGTGAAGCACTTTGAGCTGCAATCCTTGTCTGAAAGGCGCTATACAAATAAAGTGTATCATTATTGTTATTATTATTTAAGAGGCAAAGATGAATATTAGGCTCATCTGTGCAGGAAGATTACTCTAGTAACTGTCTCTCCAGTTCAAATTCCTCATCATATGTATATACGTGTGTGTGTGTGTGTGTGTGTGTGTGTGTGTGAACATGCTCACCCTCAGCCAGGGCCTCCCTGACCTTTTCGGCGTCAGCTGACAGGTAGAGGTTGGTTTGCCAGGCCTTCAGGTAGCCGATGGGACTGCTTCCCCCCGTCATACAAAACCTCTCGATGAACAAATCTGTGGACAGAACAGAACACCAGCGTCTGTTTTTGTGTTGCAAACATCCGGTGATTTTTAATAAGTGAAATAACAAACACATCGTGGGATCGTCCGTGTACTCTCCAGAGTTTAAAGACATGAAGTGAGGAGGACATGGGAACAGGATAAACTTACAAGCACTTCAACGGTGTGGAGAATCCAAAGAAGGGGCGGTGTGTGTTTGCTTTTTGGCTCCTGATCCTCAGCTGCAGCTGAGTAACGGAGAGGTGTTGTGAGGAGAGAAAGAGGCGACGGGTATCAGGTGATTAGAGGTGTGGATCACATCAGTCTGTTCCTCTTAAAATCTGATATGTTATCATGTGTGAAGGGAGCAGAGAGAGGCTGTTCTGGAGCAGACAGTCGCTCAGTAACACACTGATGCTGAGTTGAGATGTTGATGATAGAATGAGAAAATGTGGACGGTGCCTAAGATCGATACAGGTGTGGTAAAAAAGAGACGTTCAGCAGGTTTTGATTTACTGAATATCAGAAGAGAAACTGGAGGTGTGGGATTACACTGAGGCACAGGAGTCAGGTCACTTAGTTTGGCATAAAAATCTGTGCTATGTGAGAAATGTACGGAAGAGCATTAGTGCCACATGTGAATTATTTTGGAAACAAAATTTAGAATTCTGCCTAATCTAATCTAATTTTACATTTGGGCATAATCGTCTTCTGTAGAAATGCATTTACATCCACATTTTTCCCAAACTCCACGTCCTCGGTATTTAACATAAGCTTTAGATGAGTTAGCCGAAGACAAAAGATCTCACTGCTGCTGAACTGCGATGGAAAGTGAAATACAGGCTCCTAAACAGAATGTGGGCAGATAAAAAACAAACAAACCAAAGAAAGAAAGAAGGACACAGAGGGACAGTGTTGATTTAAGCCTCCGCAGGGAGTTCTCCATCTTTCAAAGAACCGACCGTCTTCTTTCCTCAGCTTTGTAGTCTTACTATTGCAGCTTTTGATTCCTACGTCCTCGCGCTGTAAATAAACGTCATTATTTCAAACCTCCCTCGGGGGTAAGTGTCCTCACCCTTTACTGAAGCCCCTTCAGAGATGTTTTGATACCACGTTTCGCTTTGTGTGATTTATTTTGCCTCGGTCTGGAGATCTAAAGCGTGGGAAACCCTTTAGTGGGGAACTCGGCACAGTGCAGGTGTCACGTCGGAGTCTATGAATCCTGATGCTCCTCGTACGTGGTCTCGTCGCAGCTCCATGTCTGGTTTCCACAGAGATCACATGACCTGCAGGACCACAGTGGCACTTCATCAGGTGTCATGTGCACCTTTATAAAAAGGCTGCTGAGGCCAACAGGTGGCCGCCGGCTCTGCGCTATTGTTGTCCTGCTGAATTCACGTTGTAATTTCAAACATGAAAAGCACGAGCTCCATGTAAACACAGTGCGAGCACAGAATGTTGTTCAACAAGCTCGTTTCCTTTAACTCTGCAGCCAGAGGTCAGAGGTCAGAGGCCCGTTTGAAGGCCGCTGCCACAGAGATCTAACATGGAAGCTTCCGCAGGGCCGGCTCCGCTCAGACCTGTTTTTGTTTGGGGCCCCTCGGATCAGTCCCGCCTCCCTCGGGGCGTGACCTGGGACCTCTACCCGGGCTTGAAGCTCTGAGTAACAGGAAGTGGTCTGTGAGGAAGTTGTCATCACAGCGCAGGGTCTGAGATTTCCCTGGGAAGGGGAGATTCTGTCAGTCAGCTGTTCACACACGCTGGTGTTTGTGTTCCAGATGACCCACTTCCTGGATTGTCTCATCACATCAGTGTGTGTGTGTGTGCTTTTACATCGCACAACACACATTTAACTCTCATTAAAGCCACTGTGTGTAACGTTATTGGTCGTCTGTGTCCTGAAGACGACACCGAACAAAGTCTCCTTCTTTGTTTTGTTCCCTTTCAAATTCATTTGCAGTTTTTCACGACTCGGATTGTTTTGGCCTAAGAACATTTTAAGTGAAAACAATCAAACCTCTTTCACTGTGTTGCACATAATATTATGATTTTTATGATTTAATATCAAGTGGGTTCATATTTGACGCACTGATGGTTGATGGCCACTGATTTCTTAAAGGCTTGGCGGCAGTTTAGTTTCCAGTTTTGATCAATGGAGCGTGATATCGAGCTTCTCACACTTGAAGTCTGTTAGTGCTGGAAGGTTTTTATCATTAAGTTATCAAGTGGCTGTTATTACAGTTATTTAAAGGCATTATTGTGATCTGACTCATTGTGAGGTTGCACATTTGATTCTTCTCCTTTTCCTTTGGGCTGCTCCCTTCAGGGGTCGCCACAGCGAATCAACCTCCTCCATCTCTCACACCAACTAACTTCATGTCCTCTTTCACTACACCCATAAACCTTCTCTTTGGTCTTCCTCTGGACCTCCTGTCTGGCAGTTCCAACCCCAGCATCCTTCTACCAATAAACTCACTATCCCTCCTCTGTACATGACCATACCATCTCATTCTGGCCTCTCTGGCCTCTCTGACCTTATCTCCAAAACATCTAACATGTGCTCTTCCTCTGATTGACTCATTCCTGATCCTATCCATCTTCTTCACTCCCAAAGAGAACCTCAACATCTTCATCTCTGCTACCTCCAGCTCTGCTTCTTGTCTTTTCCTCAGTGCCACTGTCTCTAGACCATACAGCATCGCTGGTCTCACCACTGTCTTGTATATCTTTCCTTTCATTCTGGTTGATACTCTTTTATCAAACATTACCCCTGCCACTTTTCTCCACCCATTCCAACCAGCTTGAACATGTTTCTTCACCTCTTTTCCACAATCTCCACTGCTCTGGACTGTTGACCCTAAATACTTCAAATCCTCCACCTTCTTTATCTCCACTCCCTGTAGCCTCATGGTTCCACTTGGGTTCCTCTCATTCACACACATATATTCTGTCTTGCTGCGGCTAACCTTCATTCCTCTCCTTTCTAGAGCATATCTCCACCTCTGGAGCTTTTCCTCCACCTGGTCCCTGCTCTCAACACAGATCACAATGTTATCTGCAAACATCATAGTCCATGGAGATTCCTGTCTAACCTCATCTGTCAGTCTGTCCATCACCACCGCAAACAAGAAGGGACTCAGAGCCGAACCCTGATGTTGTCCCACCTCCACCCTGAACTTCTCTGTCACACCTACAGCACACCTCACCGCTGTCTCACAGTTGGCATACATGTCCTGCACCAGTCTAAAATACTTCTCTGCAGAAGTAAACTGCAGAAACTCTACTGCCTCCTCTCCTAGACACTTCCATACCTCCACAGGTATATCATCAGGACCAACTGCCTTTCCATTCTTCATCCTCTTCAGTGCCCCCCTCACTTCATCTTTACTAATCTCTGCTACTTCATGGTTCACAGTAGTCACCTCTTCTACCCTTTGCTCTCTTTCATTTTCCTCATTCATTAGCTCTTTAAAGTACTCTTTCCATCATCCCATTACTTCTGTGGCACCTGTCAACACATGTCCCTCTCTATCCTTAATCACCCGAACCTGCTGGACGTCTTTCTCATCTCTACCTCTCTGTTTTGCCAACCTGTATAAATCATTCTCTCCCTCCTTACTTTCCAACCTAGCATACAAGTCATCATACACCCTTTGTTTGGCCTTTGCCACCTCTACCTTTACCTTGTGCTGCATCTCCCTGTAACTCCTGTCTGCTCTCTTCAGTCTCCTCAGTGTCCCACTTTTTCTTTGCTAACCTCTTTCTCTTTATATACTCCTGCACTTCCCCCTTCCACCACCAAGTCTCCTTATCTACTTTCCTTCTATACGACACACCAAGTACTCTCCTACCTGTCTCCCTGATTACATTAGCTGTAGTTGTCCAGTCATCTGGGAGCTCTCCCTGACCACCCAGATTCTTTCTCAACTCCTCCCTGAAAGCCACAGAACAGTCCTCTCTTTTCAGCTTCCACCACTTTGTCCTTTGTTCTGCCTTTGTCCTCTTCGTCTTCCTTGTCACCAGATTCATCCTGCAAACCACCATCCTATGCTGACTTGCTACAATCTCACCCACCACTACTTTGCTGATCTCCTTCAGATTACATTGTCTATACAAGATGTAGTCTACCTGTGTGCTCCTACCTCCACTCTTATAAGTTACCCTATGCTCATGCCTCTTCTGGAAAAAAGTATTCACTACAGCCATTTCCATCCTTTTTGCAAAGTCTACCACCATCTGTCAAACCTGCCCATCACTTCTTCATCACCTCTATTTCCTGCACCAACATGTCCATTGAAGTCTGCACCAATAACCACTCTCTCACCTCTGGGGATATTCTGCATCACTTCATCTAACTCACTCCAGAATGTTTCCTTCTCCTCTAATTCACATCCCACCTGTGGGGCATAGCCACTAATAACATTTAACATCACACCTTCAATTTCAACGTTTCATCGTGTGAACTCAGTTGACAAAGTGGAGTCTGCTCATGTCCGGCTTTTTCCAAAGTTTCCTCAGTGTGTGGACTCTCATCTCTTTCTCCACTCACTGTGATGGTTGATGGTGTTGATGAGTCGCACTCCCACGTGTGCGTGGTTGTACGTCACCAGAACGATGTCGAACAGCTCCTCACTCTGTGGGTAGAGCTCCCGCAGACGAGTGTTGACCGCCGCCAGAGCCTGAGAGAACACAGCAGACACAGCGACAGTCTGTCAGTCAAAGCCTGTGACGTACACGTGTCATGTCTCTGTGAGTGCATTTGCTTTGTTGGTGTGACTTTTACTTTGACAAAGGGGAAAGCAGGTCCGGGGGCGAAGGGCTCGTTCTCGTGTTCGATCTGGAACCTCAGGTACTCCTCCACTCCTTTCTGCTCAAACACCTTCTGCTCGCGCTCGGTCCTGAACAGAACACGAGAGGAGACGGCGACGGTCACTGCGTTCTCTGGTTTCGGCTGCGGGAGAAACCAGAGAATCATTTTTATTTGGATGCAGTTAAATGTTTTGAGCTCAACATGCCAGGTCACATGCAAGAGACTGAAGAGAGAAATGAACACGGCCTGAGTCAGCGCTGCACACACTGGTGCTCGGTCACGTGACCGCCTCACAAACATGCGATTAACGGACGGATAGATGAGGTGGAAGTGGCTCGTTTGTCGCTCACATTTCTCCGTGAGTACGTCACCTGTGGAGACTGTTCTCTACGTAATCATGAGGAACATGAGATTACTGTTCAGCCGTGACATTGACCCAGTTCGGCCGCCGCTGTTAATCCATCACACAATCCCTCACAGCTTCTCGTAGATTCTGCACGACGGCCATCGCATTGATCCATGAGTGGATTCAAATAAATAAATAAATAAATGCATTTGCAACTATTTAAAGAACTGATCAGTCAAAAGCAGAGGTGGAAAGTAATGCATGACATTTTCTTGTGTTACTTTAATAGAGTAGGTGTATTTTTGTGTATTTTAAAATTTTGTTATTTGACTTTTACTTAAGTAAGTTTTTTTGGAAGTGTAACTGAGTAAATGAAGGTCCCTGAGTGAGTGAGAAAGTTAAAGCATGTGTGACCTTTGACCTATGTTGACTGATACATACATATGTGTTTAGACATTTTATTTTGTCACTTTAAAAAAAAAAACAATTCATGTGAGATGTGCGTCGTTTTTGCACGACACAAGAAAGAACCTTTGTTAAAAAAGTATGTTTTTAAACTTGAGTACAATATTAGACTATAGTAGAATATTAGATATTTCCGTGCTCTTTCCACCTCTGGTCAATAGCTAGAATTGTACGCCGATCATTTATTTCCTATAACAAAGATTTCAGTCCGTGTTGGAACGGCAAATACGAGTTCTGAATTACAGCTGAAGCTTGTTTTAAAAAGTCTTGGAAGTGGAAGAATGGACGGCCGTGTGCATCCAAACCACGAGTGTTTGCAGAACTGATCACGCTTTTAAAAATAAGTCATTCTTTCCTCCACTTTGAACCCTGACTGTGCCTCCACAGGGTTACCCACAGACTCGCACAGCTGAGCAGTTGTCGACAGTGAAGCCCTTACTAACCTCATGTTAAACTCTTGTTACATAATGTGTGTGTGTGTGTGTGTGTGTGAAAGGGGGAGGTCGGCGTGGCGTTCACTGCCAACACTGGGCAGCACAACTCGGATTAGGGACTCTAATAACTGGCTTAAACGTCCAGAGTTTATCATTTAGGAAGATTTATCAGCAGACATTAATGACATCTTTCTGTCTGTTCTATTCTGTGTGTTCCTTGACTTAGAATACAAATGCCATCCTATAGTTCCTCGACACACAGGGGTGAGGAGATATCTGTCGTCTCACTATTAGATGTCACTAATTCTTACAGACTGGACTTTTAAAGTGAAATAACTTGACATTTTTAGTGTTATTATTAGGTTAATACAGAGTTATTAGTGTAAACCTTCATATTCTGCATACTTAATATGAATTAGCCTGCAGTGTAAAAAGCACAACAATAACAGGACATTCACACATTGTGCTTGTGCGTCAGTATGTCTACATGCCTGCTGACATGACATCTTGCCTTACGACCATAAATTGTATGAAATACTTTTCAAACTAACAGGCTGTAGTCATGTGTTCCCCAATCCAATCTTCACCTGAACAACAAACGTGTTAATCCACACCCTCTCTTCCCTCAGGGGAGCCTGTGAAGCCTGTGAAGGCTGCAATTTATCACCACCACCAAACTAAATGGACACACAGAGCCTTGAGAGGTGTTACACTGCAAAAACTCAAAATCTTACCATGGATATTTTTCAAATTTCTAGTCAAAATATCTCATCACACTTAGTGTAAGACAAAACCACCTAAAGAGTAAGATTTACTTGAGATAAAGGAGCTTGTGTTTAGACAGTGCATCTTGAATATCTTGTTCAGTGGATCAGTCTTGAGTCAAACAGTAGAGTTTCTTACACTGCCTAATACGAGTCAGGAATGTCTGAAAATGCCTAATCTAACTTCAAGTAGGTGTTGGACTTAAATCTAGAACAGTCACAATTAAAGAACTAAAAATGAGTTAAATACATTTGAAACAAACAGGATGACAAAAAAAAAACAGATGCTACTTTTGAGGGGAAATCCTATTTTTGATCATCACAAGATTATTATGAGACACAAAACATCACAATACTAGTGAAATATAGTTTTCCCAGCTAATTTCATGTCTTATTTCAATAAATCTTACCAAGAGAATTTTCACTTGTTCCATTGGCAGATGTTTGTTTTTTTTATTACAAGCAAAAAATATCTTGTATTAATTTTTTTGTACTTTTTTCCAGTGTATCGTCACAGTCCCATAGAGTCGCTCCTGAGTGGCCGCTCAGTGTATTCTCTGTGTAGTGACTGCAGTGTAGTCATCAACATGCCACACATGTGATGAAGCTGCTGGTTAGTAGAGTGGGTGTGACCATGCAGGCACGGGGGGGCGGGGTTAAAAGATGCAGGTGAAACAGGCTGCGTTGACGGTCACTGAAACGACCTGTGACGTCACGTGACGATGGCTCATACTCACGAAGAACACGCCTCCCTCCACCTTCCGGGGTCGTCTCCCTGTCACCTTAGCAGAACGACAGTTTGTGTTTTATTCATCAGCGCGTGACTTAAACAACAGAGACAGCAGAAATGTGACGTGGAGACGTGTGGTGCAGCTCATCCATGAATGTACGACCATTGTTTATGATCATCCAGGTCTTTTATGACCTACACGGGGCACACAAGTCTCTTAAGGATTATTTAGATACATATATGTATATATACGTATATATATAGATATACAAATATATATATATATATATGTATACATATATATATACATATATATGTATACATATATACATATAAATATATATGTATATATGTAAAGCAGGATAATTTAAATGTAAAACAGACTGAAACACTTGTCATTCAGATTGAATAGAGCAGCGTCATCCCTGGTGGTCTAGTGGTTAGTATCTGGGGCTCTCACTGCCACAGCATGGGTTCAGTTTCCAGTGTCAGTGAACATAAATTTCCCCACTGTAAGACTGATAAAGCATTAAATGGCAGTATTCTTTACATTTTAGGCTCTGCAGGTTTGTTTATTTTCATTGTATTGATATTAACTATATATTTTTATGGGACCATGAAGAACAGTGGCTGATAACGACCGGTTTATTTGAATATGGTGTGTTGGAGCAGGGAAACATGTAAAACATGCAGTGGGTCCTACAGGACCAGGACTGAGAAACCCTAACCCTATATTCATACACGACTTGACTTGAATTTGGACATGTGACTTACTTTAAAATGATGTGCTGTGTTTCAAATGTCGGTAAAATTTCACACAGTGATGGGTGTGTGTGTGTGTGTGTGTGATATGATACTGGCAGTGTTAACTGTCTGTCCTCTGTCAGTGAGCCTCCGACCCACTGAGCACATTAATCATATAACTCTTCCTCACAGGAACCTACTGTAACGGCAATGACCTCCTACCTTTTAATCTGTACATGCACACACACACGCACACACGCACGCACGCACGCACGCACACACACACACACACACTGTAAATGAATCCCGTCAGAGCTGTGCCACCTCAGCAGCACACACAAAGATTCATGAGTCATGAGTTATTTGTGTGTGAGGCTGTGGTGAGACGGCTCCTCTGATCCACCTGAGAGTCAGGAGAAGAAGAAGAAGAAGAAATAAATAAATAAATAAATAAATAAATAAATAAATAAATAAATAAATAAATAAATAAATAAAAATAAAAAAGTGCAAGGAAAGAGGTGGGAGCAAAAATAAAGAGGTGAGAGAGTGAGTGTGTGTGGGGTGATGGGCCCTGGAGGGGGGGCTGATATTTATAGATAAGTAAAGGCCAGTGATGATGCAGACTGTTAGCAGATATGGTGACCACACACACACACACACACACACACACACACACTGTAAGAGTATAATATTAAAGCACTGCTTTGTCTGAAATCCAGTATCTGATCTAAGTGCTTTATACTTATTATTATATGACATACATCACCCTCGTGTGTGTAGGACGTCTTTCATATAAAATAATGATCCCTCAGAGACGTCAGCTGAACCTCAGCTGATACTATGATGACAAAAACAGACGCTCCATCACAGAAACCTTCATTTTAATAATGGCTGCCTAGATGTAAACAATTAAATACTTTGTACTGGTAAAGGTTTGTTTTTGAGTCGACACAAGTGTACTCCACTCTGATGTTTCCCTTGTCTGTGACACCTGCATTTCTGGATTAGGATTAGATTTAAATCTGTTTTTTCAGTAAACGTCAGTAATCTGTCGTCCGTAGTATTCTTTTGTCCATAAAATGAAGGAAGGTGTTGAAAAATCAGTCTCCACCAAACCTGGAAATCATCATGTTCTCAAATGTCTTTTCAGTTTTTATTTCAAATGGAGCAAAGAAACCAGTTAATCACCAAAATATTCACATTTAAGAAGCTGAAAAATCAGAAAGACACAGAATAATATCACTGTCATTCACTTCGTGCTGCTCAGTCCTGTAATTACTCTCATATTCCCCCGTCTCATTTGAATAAAAGCCCTTTAATCTGTGTGGACCGTGACCTCTAATGCACGATACTCTCAAAGCTGCTTGTTGTGACTCTAGAACAGAATAAACTCTAAATATAGAGACGTGCGGTCTAGTGTTTCTATTGTTTCACAGTATAGTGACCTGGTTTTTACCTGCCGTGTGACAACAGTGTGAAAAGTCACCACCGCCATGTCCACACTAACTCTCAAACAGCAGTGTTTTCTCTCAGACTGACTCAGCAACTACCTGGAAAATATGCGCGTGTGCCCTGTGGAGTATGTTGTCGTCCTGCACGGCTATAAACAGCAGCCGCTTTGTTTCCTTCACACACAAGTTAACCGTTCACCAGCTGACTTTTGTTCTCAGCGCTGCTACAACTGTCATGTTACAGTGACATATTGTTATTATGTCTCTTTTTAATCTGCTATGAGTTCACTCTCATGCTCGTTGAGTGAAATGCAGATTATGTCAAATATAATCTGCAACTGAACAGATACGTTTTAATTCGTCACATGCATTTTTTACACATTTAAATAGTACATTATGTTTGGCATAGGTTTTTATAAGGCTTTTTTTTTGCTATTCTGTTGGATTTTAATGTTAAAAAAAGCAACTGATAAGTGTTTTGAAAGGTACTAAAATGTACTTATCAAATCTAATCTCTACTCTGAACATCCATCCAGCCATTATCGAAACTGCTTATATCCTTTGAGGGAGCTGGAGCTGATCCACAGCTGACCTCCCGTGTCATGAGTTTCCTTCCTCCTGAAAAGGACGTCACAGAACACCTGTTAACGCAGCGACGCCTGACGCTGCACGTGGACAAAGTAAACATCTCCCTCAGAAGGAAACGTTGGGTACGAGGTGTGACGCAGCAGAACAACAGAGGAGGGACAGTCGTTGTGCTCGTTAATAACAGTAATAATAATATAAAGAGAATAAATCGACTCACTGGTTTTGGCTTGGTGCTGAGGCCCAGGTGATCCTGCTGCTGAGGTTCCTCTTTCTCCTCCCATGATCCTCTGCTGCCGCCGTTGGTCGACGGGGACACTTTGAGCTCCTTGACCTGTCCACTCATCACCTGCACAGGGTCCAGACTCATCCTTACCATAGAGAACCTGTCACCTCAGTGTCCCAGAGGACTTCTGGAAAAGGACGAGGACTCACGTCTTCTCCTCCACTGCTAAACCAGATGACTTTTATGGAGAAACTACCACGCGTGACCAAAGGCTTCCTGCAGTGTTTTGCTGGTCTTGCATCTGGATGTGATGAGAGTGTCCTGTCCTCTGTCTCCTGTGTCTCCTGTGTCTCCTCTGTCTCCTACCTCTAGCTCAAGAGGATTATCACTCACTGAGTCCAGTTCCAGAGCACGTTTAAGATGCTGACTCACTCCCAGCCATTATCCTGTAAACTCTACATATGCACACACAGTCTGTCCTTCACAGTGTTGCAGTCCATCTGCTGCTATCTCTCTCTCTCTCTCTCTCTGCATGTATCTTTCCCCCACTCAGTGCCTCCCCCCTCTCCCCCCCACCCTCCCTTTTTGTCCCATTCAATCACTCTCTTAACTCTTCATTCGTTATCCCCCTCCCCCCCTCTCTCCCTCTGACCAATCCTGGCCCTGCTTCCTTATTCAGCGTGCCCCCTCCTCCCGCCCCCCACCTCTGCTGTGTACCCTGTTGACAGTGCAATTATCCCAAGAGGCTCATGGGACATTCAGGGCCGCATTTAAATAAATAAGTACACAGCAACAAATAGCTGTCGTGATGAATCCACGTCACATAGAAGCAAATCAAAAGGAATCTCATTCAAATCCAGTTGGACAAAAAAAAGACTTGATCCATTCATTTTTTTTGATTCATGCTGATTTAAGAAGTGAAGTGTGTGCAGACGTGCAAATGACGCCACATAACCGCTGACACAACAAGAATAAACAAATATAAAAGCAGACGATGAGGAGTTACTGTTCACCATGGGATCAAGGCGGGAAACGTACATTAACAAAATAAACTGAAAATTGTCTATAATAATCTGCTCTGTTGCAAGGGAAACTTAGTGAGGGCGGGTGTGATGAGGGGAATTAGCCTAAAGGTGCCACATAATGGAGGTAACCTTCATTTAAAAGCAAGGTCAAATGCTGAGCCATCAGTGCTCTTAGTCATGCGTGATGAATGCAGCAGCAGCAGCATCAGCATCAGCATCAGCATCAGCATCAGCAGCAGCAGCAACAGCAGCAGCAGCATCAGCATCAGCATCAGCAGCAGTTCAGCAGCAGCAGCAGCAGCAGCATCAGCAGCAGCAGCCTCTCCTGCCTCTGTTGTTCCTCACTCACAGATGACAAAAAGGTTCCACGCTTTTGTTTTAGCTTCAAGGCCGATCCAGTTTGTGTGTCTGTGTCACCGGTTATTATCTAAACTAAGTGTTTGCAGCTCATTTTCAGTCTTAACGACTCAGCCACAGCATTGAAACATGGAAAACAGAAGACAGTTAAGACATTTGAAAACTTTTGTGTGTATAAGCGCATGTGTGCGTGAGTACTGATGCTCCCTCAGACCGTCACACATGCTTGTTTGTCATTGATAACAATCTGGAGGTAAAAAAGGATCCGTTAGCTCGGTAAATATCACAAAAATTATATACTGTCTCTGAATATCACTTTGAATCAGGGGTGTCAAACTCATTTTTGTTCAGGGGCCACATACAGCACAATTTGATTCAAGTGGGCCGGACCAGTAAAAATAGTAAAATAATAGCATAATAACCTATGAACAACAAGAACTCCTTGCTTTTTTTCTCCTTTGTTTTACATTTAATGAAGGATATTTTTACAAAACATGAAATTTCTTGAGAAATATAAGTGCAATTTCAACAATATCGTGCCTAAATGTACTATTTACACATCACACTGGATCTAAAAAGGCACAAACATTTAGTCACAGGTATCTGGAAGAGAAAAATATTGTATTTGACATTACGTTTAGATTGTAATCGTAGTGTGAAATTTAAACAAATTCATCCTGTGGGCCGGATTGGACCCTCTGGCGGGCCGGTTCTGGCCCTCGGGCCGTATGTTTGACACCCCTGACTTAGATGATTGTTTGAGTTGGGCGTACTAAAGTAAATGCATAAAAATGTTACTGTTGCTTTTACTTTTATTTATATTTACAAGTATTTAAAAGAAAGAAATCAGTTATCGACGATTAAATTATATAGAATTCTTCAAAAAAAAGTTTTCTCTGTCTGTGTGTTTGTCTCAGATGAGTTATGGACGCAGTAAATCCAGCTCTTTGTGTAACACAGTTTACAGGCTGCACAGCGACACGCTGATAAATGATAAAGGATTTTCCTCATTAGTGCTCATTAGCCCACGACGTGGCAGTAATATAGTCTAGTTTCATACGATATCACCTGACCTGTTAAAATAAAGTCAGTGTAAAAGCACTAAATGTCCCAAAAACATCAGTTTCTCGAACAATTCAACGTCTGAAAAAATTCTATTGATTTTTTTGGGACATTGAATTTTTGGACACTAAATTTATTTTAACATTGAAAAAAATCAAAGGGAAATGTGATGGCTTTTAAAGTCTGATTTCGATGCAAATAAAATACAGCGTTAGAAATTCAAATTCAAACTCAGACGGCACAGATTGACTTTCATAGATTACCTTCCAGAACACAACTGTGTAACTCATAATATAATATATAATAATAACTAAGTGTCATTTGCACAGTTCCAACGTTTCTGAGTGAGTTGCAGCCAAATGATGTTGTTTTATTTACATGAATTTGAAAAACACAATTAGTTTGACAACAAAATCACTGGAAATCTTTCCTTTGAACATTTATTGGTTGAATAAAAGCTCAGATTCTTCTTTCTGCTGCTGATTTATTTTGACTCCAATGTTGTGAGAGTGTCGTTATAATCATGCTCCACTGACAAGAGAATGTAGTGACAGGATGTTAGTAGGTGAGAGGTGAGCGTGTGTGAGCCTACAGCTCCATCCTGTGGCTGCTCTGCAAACTGCATCTCTTCACCGTGACCTCTAACTGCTGCTGCTGCAGTGTGTGTGTGTGTGTGTGTGTGTGTGTGAGGTTTTCCACTGAGCTGTAGCCTGATACGTCCAGGCTCAGAATAGATTTGTATTGATCATCAGTGACGAGTGTCTGCAGAGGAGGTGATGAAAAAAACACAACCGTCTTTTGTATTATACAGCTGAGCTGAGTGGTTTATATGTAAATAACTAGATAGAGTCAAACTTATACAGCATATACTCCAACATTCAACCTTTATTTGTACTGAATCAATATTAGGACGTGACACTTTGGTCTCTGTTTGTATAACTGTAGAATTGCTTTAAAATAATAATTTCAGGCCTACAATAATGAGAAGAAATTAGAAGAAATTACAGAAAGAAAGAAAGAAAGAAGAACATCCTTTCTGGTATGTAAATTAGTGCAACATTCTCAGTCACCACAGTTAAAGAATGATTCCCAACTCCTGGAGTCACAGCTTCATGGCTTTATCTTCTTGGCTTTGACAACTGTGTCCAAATTCAAATTGTGTGTCCTTGTGTGCCGCCCCGGCTGGTGTCCACGCTCAGTGGCGGTAGAGGCCAAGGACAGTGGCCAGTCATCCTCTAAATATGAGCTCCTCTTATGTTCTTATCCAGATGTTTCAGAGGTTTGCAGTGTGACCAGCTGTGTGGTGCACATGTTTTTTTAGCTTCATTAGTGATCGCACCTGGTGTTTGTTTAAAGTACCTGCTCTGGCGAGGTTCCAAGCACGCTGAGCCGTCCACTGATTGGTCAGAGAGTGTCGTCACAGGAGGAGTCATGAGCGCGACGTCCGACACGAGAATCAAACCGAACAATGCCAAACTGTAGATCAGCTTTTTAAAGTCAAGACTTAAAAAAAAAAAAAAACAGAGCCGAGGCGAGGGCGTGTGGGACCTTGTAGTGGAAAAGCGACATAAATGTGACCGTCTGTTTTACTCACCACTGTGTAGGAATTGGCGACATCTCATGAAAGTGAAAGTGCAGATTGGGATAAATGGACTCATGTGTGAGCAAATCAGGAAAACACAGAGAGTCAAACGATGTCATGATTCTGTTGTTTGTGTCGTACGTTTCTGCATCAAAAGTACAAGATGTCAGTAAACCCTCTTAAATGTTACACACTGGACCTTTAATGTCATGTTCATGCTTGTGTTCAGGTCCACAGAACACAAAGCAGCGTCCTGTCCTTCTGTCTCAGTGAGTCACTCAGTGTCCACAGACACCAGAGGCGAAATCATTTTACACACTTGTTACATTTCACCGGGCATTTTGAGTGTGTGTGTGTGTGTGTGCGGGTATTACTAATGTTGTGGGGACCTAAAACTGTTTACACAGTCACATTATGGGGACTTGTCTTCCTTGTGGGGACAAAAATCAAGTCCCCACAACGTAAATGACCAAATTTTAAGGTGAAGATATGTTTTAAGGTTAGGTTGAGGTTAGGATTAGGGTCAGGGTCAGGGTTAGGATTAGGATTAGGCCAGTAGTAATTGTGGTTAAGGTTAGACTAAGTCTCCAGGAAATGAATTTAAGTCAATGCAATGTCCCCTCAAGTCATGAATGCCCAACATGTGTGTGTGTGTGTTTGTGTGTTTGTGTACTCCCCGCCATGTGGCCTCAGAGCAGTTACCATGAGAACAGCGTTAGAGGTGACATCATTGCAGTAGTGTGACATCATTGTCAGACGGTGACTCATACTCCTCCTGCCTCCACTGTTGTGTGAGTGAGTGAGTGAGTGAGTGAGTGAGGGAGGGAGGGAGTGAGGGAGTGAAGGAGGGAGATGCTGTTAGAGGAAAACACTTCACACTAACTCTTGACATTCAAACATGTGTTTTATTCTATGTAACAAAAATAATTACATTGTTTTTCTTGTTCTATCGGCGCACGGTAACATCATCGAAAACAAAAGAAACATTTAGGAGGAGACGTTTACATCAAGGTCATAGAGAAATGTTGAAGAATTAAATTCTATTGCACAACTGAGCACAAATGGTCCAGCACAGCCGCCCCGTCAAAAAAAAACTACAGTATATATATATATATATATATATGTATATATATTATCCATGTTCATATAACATCACACACGCTCAGTGTTCGTGTTCTGCAGCGACGACACACTTGAGCTTTCCTAACACAATCCCGTCTTTGGCACCTCACATCTGCAGGTGATCGATGTTGGAGTTTCTCTCAGTACAAATAAAGATAAATAAATGAATAAAAAAGGATTGTGTCTTAGTCTGAGGCAGTGCTAATGATAAGGATGGACAGACTCCATGAAACAGAGGAGAGTCGAATCAAAACATTAATCCCGGTTTTATGTAAGCTGTGCTTGTGTGACTGTGTATGTGAGTGATTCAAGAGCCAAATATCATTTCCTCTGTTTTATTCCTTAACATGAGGACAGTCTCAGAACACAACCCATGTGCAGGAATGTTGATTCATAAAGAGCCAAAGAAAACACAGCGTACGGAACAATGTCACATGACCAATATGAACTTAAACCTTACCGTGGAGTAAACAAACAAAAAAAAGCATAAGAATCTTTGAATCTCCATAAAGCTGAGTTATTTCTAATATCACTGCAGCTTCAATAATTCAACTTCAACTCTGTTTACACGTATTTATCTTTTTACAGTGTGTGGATTAAACCTATTCATTTACTTTACACGAGCATATATACGTTTATAATAGAGTGTCTTGTGTTAGGTCACAGAATAGTACGTTTTTATACCATTCTGTAAAATCAACTGATCTCAGAGACGGTTCATCTTCTTCTATTAGAAATGAAAACAAACAGGAAGATCTGCAGTGGAAAAATAAGAATAGAAAACAGGATGATGAAGTCAAGTTTGAGTTATACAGTATAACAACGTTAGATTGGATCTTCAGACATGTACAGTACGTTATATTAAAAACAGAGTCATATTTGAAGTGGCCACCCCATAATCCGCAATCCATAATCCACAATCCACAATCCTCCTACACCCTGACACCTGAATGTGACTATTATTGTAGAACTGCAACACTAGAGGCTACAGCACACTAAACACCAAGTCCCATATGTACTTGTACTTGTACTTGTACTTGTACTGTATACCAGCAGACCACAAAAGCAAGTGTAGGTAATAATACTCAGTGATTCGGTGTCAAATTATTAGTTTTTACAAAGTTAAACTCAGGACTGAGGCATCTCTTGTTACACAAATGATACAAATACAAAACATTATGTGAGCACTCACAAAAGTGTCACAGTCACACACACACACACACACACTGTGGTTTCAAAAGTCATTTTCCATCATCTCTCTCTCACACACACACACACACACACACACACACACACACAGTAACTGTGTCATCATATGAAATCAGGTCTATGCTACCGGGTACATTTACATTGTTGTTATATTTGTCGTTGTCTTATATTCATAATAAATACGATTACAGTTGTATCATAATGTACATTATGAAGTTTTTTATCGTTACATTATCACACAAACAAACTTTGTTCTCCGGCCTCGGGGAGGGAGTGTGCTGTTTGTTAGCCGGGTGAGAAGAAGAAGAAGAAGAAGGAGAAGGAGGAGGAGGAGGAGGAGGAGGAGGAGGAGGAGGAGGTTAAAAACGGGTTCAATAACACGAGAGAAGTCAAACTGTTTTTACTGACACACACACACACACACACACAATGTCAGTGATTCTGAATTCCTAACGCACAAACAATGAGATACAATGAAAAGTTGACGTCTGTTCCTGAGGTTAAAACTTCAGTTTAGTGAAATGCAAGGTTCCAGCAGACAGTGCAGCTCAGCGCTCCATGGCACAGTTTGGAACAGTCCGCCCTGATCTGCAGGAGGTGACGCAGTAAACTAAAGAGCAACAGTTGAGGACACCAAGCATTTCAGGTTCTAAAGCTCTGGTTTTAGAAAATGCAGGAAAAGATGTTGCACTTTTTTTTTTTTACCCCAAACTATCGACTCCAATGTGTGTGGTTCCATCCTGTAGGAGGAGAACCACTGAGGTTGGTGCCTCAATGAACAGAGTTACCATCCTCAGTGTTTGACAGTGGACACAGTATCTTATTGAACTGTAGTGATGGGAAGTCTGGCTCTTTTGAAAAGATTTGGTTCTTTTGGCTCAACTCCCCCAAGAAGAGTCGGCTCCCAAACGGCTCTTCACTTAGTCTCACTCAGAGCCTTCTTCTATTTTAACCGAATTTACCAATTATGAATGGTTTGCTGTTGGTGAATAGTTTTTTAATCAGTGTTTTCATTAAAGCCTTATTTTTATGAATTTTTTAATTACAAAAAAAAAACACTTACTATTTTTTACATTTAATCGGCTCTTAGAGGCGGCTCGTTTGCGAACGACACATCACTACTGAACTGGACTGGACTGGACTGGACTGGACTATGCTGTTTATCGGGAACTGGAATAAAGTGCCAGAATCAGGCCCAGCAACTTCCAGCCTTATGCTGCACTGAGTTTATTTAAAAAGACTTTCCACACGCGGCCTGAACGGTCGACCAACAAGAAAGCGATCGGTGACGACACGTGACAGGGAAAAAGTTAGTCGTCTCTGTTTTAAAATGCTGCTTTTGTTTGTCTCGTCCAAATGTCCTCCTTTATTTAAAGTAAGTTAAGGAAGATGTTTTATACACGTATACGAGCTCCTTGGTGCCGCTCGTCTCATTGACTCCTGTATTTGCTGTAGCAACAGTGTGTCCTGCAGAAAACTACAAACTCTTACTTTAAATCCATATAAACTGTCGGGTCAACAGGTCAACATCGCCTAAAACGTGGGGCAGTTTGGAAAAGACTCATTTCAAGGAAAAAGAGAAATGTTGCTGCTCAGGGACAGGTGACGTCGTCATCTTCACTTCTTTTTCCTTTTGCTTTTCCTTGTCTCTATCGCTGATCTTCAGTTCTTAAATTGGCTGATTTAATGTACTGATAGAATAAGCTTCTTTTATTCACATGTACACACACACACCGAGCTTCCTCTTCAACCTTTTGCTCTTTTTCACATTGATTTTAGATCAGAGCTGAAGTCAGCAAAGTTCCTTTCCCTCCACCCCGTTATCAAAGCGCTTCCCCTCTGACATTTACGGAGGAGGAATACAAAGGACGGAGAGCGGGGCCTGCAGCAGAGGAAGAGGAGTTTTATTTTTCTCCCGCTTCTTCAGGAAGGTTTGGCATTTGTGAGAAATACACGGCCTGTAATTACTGCCCGACTCCACAACATTATAGTATCTGTTATCTATAATTGCCCGTTTTCAATAGACATCTTTCTTCTGTGCGTTTCATCTATTTCTGGCGCCGCTTACGTACACACAGCTCAGTTATTGTAGTTTAAAGTCAGGTTTACAGTGAAAAGATTACACATTAACTCAAGTTTTTCCATCTGTTTTCTCAAGATTTGTAATTATTGTATCTGAGGAGGAGTTTATTCTCCACCATAGTCATGGTTTTTGCCATAATAATCCACAAAATCTGCTGAATTAAGCCAAACTAAGTTGGATTTGTGTGTTTTTACATAAAAAATAAAGACTAGTGACACTAGAAACTAGCGACTAAAACCACGATCACCTCAGGAGAACGTTTACTGAGAGAGATGCGATAGTGAAACAGGAAGTAACGTGTGCCGCGTGTTCACGTTAGCGAGCCGTAGGGATATAGCTCCGTCACTTATTTATTATTATTATTATTATATTGATTTATTTTCCTCTTTTGTGAGAGTCACAATAATAAGAGAGGCTGCAGTGCTGTGAGTAACGCAGACGAGGTCCCGTGGTTTTAATAAAGTGTCGTTGCCGTAACGATTTAATCCAAGCTAAAGGAGCTAGCGGTCTTCTAGGGGCTCTGCTAGCTTGGTGTTGGTAACACTTTTATATATCTCGATTTATTTATCTGTAAAATGCTTTGTTGTATAAAACATTTCAGTTTAAATGGAAATCTAAAAAACTCTACATGTGATGTGGGAACAAGTGGGTTTGCACACGCACACACACACACACACACACACACACACACACGTACTTCCCTTTTAATCACCTGAACATTTGATTTCTCTCGTGCTCTGTATGAACTATAAACGGACCAAACACGGTGTGATGTCATTCCCACGATGCACAGCACTCAGCACTGTGTGAGCACGGAAACTCAGACACAGGCACTTAATGAGACAGTAAGAGGAATAGTTTTAGTTCTAATAATAACTTAATAATCACTTCATTAAAGCGAGCTCCATTTCATTCACATCTTTAAAGGTAAAGATCCGCACGACAACAAAGGAGGACGAAGTAAGAACAAGAGAGCTGACACTCGTACTCTGCTGTATTCTCACGTACCTAAATGACTGTAAATCATTGCTGAATGTCTTATCGGTCGAGAGTGAAACGGGTTGAAAGAAAAGAAGGACATCAATCAGGGCTCCGTTATGTTCTATGGCTCAGTCCTAAAAGTCAAAAAAAAAAAGAGAGATTTCCTACCTGTCTCCTCCTCCCTCAACTGCATCCTCCCCTTCTTCTCCCACGTCTATGCTCACATGTTCCTTCACTAGTTTCAGTTCAACTCTTCCCTCCCTCCCTCCCTCCCTCCCTCTGCATCTCCACCCATCCCTCTCTACTTCTGCACGTCACACTGCAGCAGTAGGACGATGGAGGGGTCAGACTTGGCCGCTTCTTTGAACTCCTCCAGGGTGATCTCGTCGTTGTGGTCCTTGTCCATTTTGGAGAAGATCTTGTCCACGCGCTGCTGTGGGGTCAGGCCGTCCTCGTTCATACGCATCATGATCACCGTGCCCACCATCTTGTAGATAGCCTGAGGAGGAAAGACATGGGAAGGAGAAGGAAAAGGTTAATATTTTTTTAAAAAAGTCAACCTTTTTTTCCTGGATAAGACACAAACCCACCTCTATGATCTCAAGCATCTCCATGCGCGTGATCTTCCCGTCCCCGTCCAGGTCGTACATGTTGAAGGCCCAGTTGAGCTTCTGCTCGAAGCTTCCCCTGGACGTGATGGACAGGGCACAGATGAACTCCCTGAAGTCGATGGTGCCGTCGCCGTTCTTGTCAAACGTCCGGAATGCATGCTGCGCGAACTTGGAGGCGTCGCCGTACGGGAAGAACTGAGGTGTGAGGAAGTGACGGAGACAAAAAAGGCAGTGTTAATTATGAGGCATATTGGCAATCTGTCCAGTTAAAGCAAAACACTTGTTTCTGCCTTCATCTAAATGACTTCATCATTAAAAGTCAAGATCTTTGATCTTTGTTTTCAAAGACAGATTCTGACTTGATTTGACTGATTCAAGGTGAACAGGAATTTAATTACATGACTGACTAAACACAACAGCTGAGAACAGAGTGAAACTTTTACCACAGATCGAACTAAAGTAAATCTTACTACTGAGTAATCTTTCAAGAATAAAGTCATAAGATTATGAGAATAAAGTTGTGATTATTATTCAAGATGAAGTTTAACGTGAAGTTACATTTTGATTTTGGGCTTCACTTATAAAAAAATACTTCATATTTTTGTCACATCAGTACATTATCTTTAGCATCAGGAGAAAGAAACTGAGTTTGTTTGGAAGAGAGAATCACAAACACACACTCAGAGGAAATCATCTCTTTTGTGGAGGAGAAGGAAATGGCTGCAAGGACAACGCTGGTTACATCTGTGTGCTGCAGATAATTATAAAAAAATCTACTTTATTGTGGTAGAATTATGACTTTATTCTTGTATTATGACTTTTTTAATATTACGACTATTCTAGAAATCTAAAAATAAACGTTCTCTTCAGTTTGGCTCTAATATGCCGTCGTACAATCTTTACATCACCTTCCAAAGTTTCACTTCCCTGATCTATATGCAAATGACCCTTGAACGTATGAAACTACACACAGTATCAGGCCAGAGGAAGTTCCAGGCTTTATCTCAGGTGTTTGTCATCTCTAAGCACAGGCTCACACATACATGGTTCACGTGGCCATATTGTTTTGGAAGTGTGAACGCACATGTGTCCTGGACCATAGATGGATAAATCTGTGGCGCCACACCACAACACAACACAACACAACACAACACAACACAACATCAACATTGACCGCCACGTAATGATTTTCCTGTCGCTAATGGGCAAATGTCATGTCACTGAAGCCCAGTGTACAGTGGCATTGATTCACTGTTTGGACGGTGCATGTTGGTGTGACACACACATTAATGTCATGTTTGAAAAGGGCCGTTAGTAAACATGGAAAAGCATGTGGTCACATTCAACGTTATAATCGTTTTGGATTTTTCATTAGTGTTAGTTTTAATTCAATTTTAGAGCTGTTTTTATTAGTTTTAGTTTTTTTGTAAATGCTTAGTTTTACTTCAGTTTTAGTTTTAATGTTTAGTTTTTTGTAATGTTCAGGTTTTTTTTGCCAGGTACAAGACTCAAAGTTTCCGTTATGTCGTTAGTTTTCGTTAACGATAATAACCGCGGTCATATTCAGATGCATTTATACAATCTACCCAAGTCAGATGTTAATGACAAGTCTAAACGGGGTCTTTGTCAAACGAAGCTCAGGCAGCTATTTAGACTTTTTCTACGTAAATAGCTGGTATACAGTGTTCTGCTCTAGTTTAAACTTTGTTTATGCAAAAGTTTCCCTACAACGCAACATGTGTCTTCTAATCCCTCAAGAAATAAACAAACACACAAGCCTCAGAGACACTTTTAACTCTTGTACATCAATGACAAATCTATGCCCCACGCAGTAGACTATATATATATATATACATATATATATATATATATATATATATATATATATATATATATATGTATATATATATATATAAATATTATGTAAGAATAGGGACATTAAATAAAATCAATGTGTGCCAAATTGTAGCCATTGACTATTTCACATATGTTGCACCCAGTACAAAACAAATAAAACTTGATAAGAAAAAAGTGCATATGTACAAACGTGTAACATATCACATTTGTACTTTGCTCCATCTTTACAGCTGTGTCGGATGAATAAAAATGGGGAAAGTTGAGTTTAAAAATGTCTTCATAACTCAGCTGTTTTCTCTGGGTTCTCCTCCCACCGTCCAAAAATATGCAAATCTGGCAAATTGGACACTCTACATTGACCGTGGGTGTGTGAGTGGATGTTTGTTTGTCTCTATGTGTGTCCCTGACTCCGCCTTTTGCCCTATGTCAGCTGGGATTGGCACCAGTGCCCCCCTGTGACCCTCATGTGGAGGATAAAGTGGAGCGTGAACCCAGTCGTAATCGAAGGCTATGACTTCTTTTCCCTGCCACCGCACCCTCACCTTAACATAGAGCTGCTGAAACTCCTCCAGGTTGAGGATGCCAGAGGGGCAGTCTTTGAGGAAACCCTTGTACCACTGCTTGAGCTCTGCCTCGTTGAATTCCGTGCTCTTGGTCAGGTCGTCCAGGACCTCTGGGGCCAGTTTGCTGTTGTGTTTGCCCATAATGCTTTCACTCTCTCTCTGGGGAGCCGGAGAGGCAGGGACTGGTGAGAGACAGAGAGAGACAAGGATATGCACACAGGCGATGACGTGCGAGACAAAACAACAGCAACAGTAAATCCCACATGTTGTGTTTGCAACAGTGTGGGTTTACCTGCGTCGATGCACCTGTAGTGGAAGCTCGATGATCGATACATGGCTTTGTGAGGTATGCTGTCATTTCCCTCTGTTTTCTTCCCTTGATCTTGATCTTTCACACCAAAATGAGTGTGGATTGTGATGTTACATCGATAAATGTTTTATAATCGAATCGTGAGGCACCTAAAGATCCTAGTAGTCACCCCTCGTAGTCTTTGCATACCAGAAAGGACGGGCTACTGTATTATTTTACCATTTACTATTGTACTATTGTACTATACACTAACCAACATAGTAGATTCCTCAGATAAACTGTGTGTTGCAGACTGGACCTTTAACAGTTAACATTCACCATGATCACCTTGTGTGAGGAAATACAAAAGGCCCCTGACATCATTGCTGCTATTCTGGCCGTACAAAAGGCCCTTTACTCTGGCCTCTCACCGCACACATGTATACACATGCCTGAGGGCCACTGCAGTGACTCCATGACACCATCCGTCGCTGACTCATATCTCCCGTCTAACGGCGTTCACACTTTGACACCATTGTACGGCCGACGAGGCTAAGCGTCTACAAATCCTCCCTCTCGGTTGTGTGAAGAGTGCACAGTTTAATGGTGAGCGAGAACCACACATGGTTTGGACTGTCTTTGACATGTGGAGAGGTTTGTCATGATCCTCCGCCGTCCTGTTACCACAGCTTATGTGAAACGTCTTTGGTTTGATTGTGAGAAGTTTTTAGCCTCTTTATAATAAAACAAAGCAGAAGGTTTCATTGATAAAAGAGAAGTGTTGAGCTTTGTTATCACTTGAGCCACTGATACTGCATTATTTTGCCCCCTTTTTCCCCAGATTATTATTATTATTATTATTATTATTATTATTATTATTAACAACCCTAACCCTTGGCTCTGATTGTTTGGAAAATGTGTTAAAACACATGATGAAGTGCCAAAAGGGACGCATTACATCGCCAGCAGAGGGCGCCTGTCGGCGACCAGATTCCAATTTTAGCATTTGAAGTTATTCTCTTTGTTGACGTTGACATGTTGAGTTCCTGTAAAAAGAATAAGAAACGTGTTTTGCTTGACCAGCACCTGAAAAGTTCAGGTAGACCTCAGTTTTCCGGTTCGATTGCAAGCACTAACGTTATCAGGATGTGGAGATTTCAACAAAAATGCCCCAAAAAAAGGGTTGTCGACTATAGCTTTGAAATATCTATATTTGGTTCCAGTGAATTGATGATAGAATCACATGACTGAGAATGAAGATATACGGATATTTTGTGCCACCCCTACTGTACAATATGATTTTTTAACCCGGTGGTAAAACAAGTTTTAATTGTCCATTAACACTGCAACTGTTAAATAATCAATTTCCACAGTATTTAAAATGTGCAATGACATGCATTCATGGCATCTGACAAATTCTCCACATCCATGTACTGACGCCGAAGAGCATTTGCATTTGCACAGACACACACAGTCTCACAAGGTTAACTGCGTCTGGATGGATACAGACAGACAGACAGACAGACAGACAGACAGACACTGCCACAGAACAGCAGTGAAGACAACGACAACATCGCTGGTTCATGCGTATATTTTTTCCACTGCAGGAGAAGGTCAGCTTCAAACACTAAAAAAAGCGGAAATCTCAAGCTGCAGCCACTTGGAATGAAGGTTTAACTATCGCTCAAATCATTGACGATGTCTCTGTAAATCACTGACTGTATCAACAAACACTTTATTGTGGTTAAACACAGAATTGCCCCCTGACAGAGGCAGATGAGAGTGTATCGCTCTGTCAGGAAAGCCAATGTAAGCAAACACAGAGGAAACTTATCGATGCTGTTCATGCCAACACAAGAAAGAAAAGAAAACCAGGAGGTTTGTTCTAATTGTTCCCAGGTCACACAACTGTCTTCCTGTCAGCTCATCGGACTATAAAGCAGAAATCTGTTGGGGGGGTGGGGGGGGGGGGGTATTGGGGGTTATCTCCAGATAACCCTGGCTGTTTCTTTATCTGGGATTACGCTGCCTTTCAGAGAAAATAAGTCAGATCTCGGGGGAACCAAAGAGACGTTCTATGACATTTTCTCATTACCGCAGCCTCAGAGAAGGCGGTGCTTCTTTGAGCACATGCTCACGGATACTGTGACGAGGTAAATGTCAATTTAGTGCGTGTGTGTGTGTGTTTGTGTGTGTGCAGCGCACAAAAGATATATTTGTTGTGGTAAAAGAAACAAAAAGGTCTCATCACAGACTGTTGCTGTGAGGCAACATAGTTTTGTCCTATGTATATATATGTATGTGTGAGAAAACAATCTGTAACCATGGTAACAGTACTTGGTTTAGGACATGGTAACACAAACTCAGTGCAGCTTGCTCCTTAAAATAACAAATAACAATCCATATCCTGCTTTGGTTTAGCTACTGAAGAGAGGCCACAGAATCAAAAACTGCTAAAGAGTCTGGAATACTTTCTGTTAGATAATAATAATTGACATTATAATCTCTTGACAAACCACCAAAGATCTAATCCCAGGAGAAACACACGTCCAGATTTGCTCTGTACATGTAAAGATTCTGAATGACACCACTGTCAATTCCTGCTCTGCAAATCCCCACAAAGGATCAGCTGTGTGTCCAGTAACACACTGTCATACACAACAATGTCTTTAACGATCTGCTCACACCAACACAACAGCAGCAGCAGCAACAGCAGCAACAGCAGCAGCAGCAGCAGCAGCAGCAGCAGTAGCAGCAGCAGTAGCAGCAGCACTCAGAAACAAAATCACTCACCAACACTCCAGCTTCAACCTGGTATATATATAGGTTTTATCTGACGTCCCTGGTCATATACAGACAACCATACAGTGACATGAAAATGATTTATGGTGGGAGGGAGATACAAAGATGGGAATAAAAGCTTAACCCTAACAGAAGTGAGAGGGAGGCTGAGTCAATCTGGATTCACACGTCTGGAAGAAGACAGCGCAACAGTAACACATAAGAGTGGAAGGGAGATGAAGATGGAGGCAGACGAGAGAGAGAGAGAGAGACTTTAACACATGTTCATTCCAGCTGTCAGACTGACAGTAATCACAGAGTCTAATCTGAGTTATAAATGCATGAGAGACTGAGGATAATCCATCTGATTGAATAAACCTGTGTAGTTATAGGGCCACCTGTTTGCATGTAACTGTGAAAGCATGACTTCTGTAGTGTATAAGTTCAAACTGTTTATATGTATCAGCTCTGCGAATATGTTACTGTAATTGAGCAGGTTTTTTGTGTACTTGTACTTTTTAAAGTAAGTTTTAAAATGTGTAATTGTACTGTAATAGAACGTTTTTTGTAGGACTATGCTTTGCTATGTTTTAATTCACATCCCTGACTGAATTTAAAAAATATAAGAAAATAAGTAATGAGGGCAGGTGAACGATGAGGACAGGTGAACAACGAGGATAGGTGAATGATGAGGACAGGTGAACGATGAGGACAGGTGAACGATGAGGATAGGTGAACGATGAGGACAGGTGAACGATGAGGACAGGTGAACAACGAGGATAGGTGAACGATGAGGACAGGTGAGCGATGAGTACAGGTGAATGAGGAGCAAAGTTGAGCGATGACGACAGGTGAATGATGAGGACAGGTGAGTGATGACGACAGGTGAATGAGGAGGAAAGGTCAATGATGAGGACAGGTGAGCGATGACGACAGGTGAATGATGAGGACAGGTGAGCGATGACGACAGGTGAATGATGAAGACAGGTGAATGATGAGGACAGGTGAGCGATGACGACAGGTGAATGATGAGGACAGGTGAGCGATGACGACAGGTGAATGACGAGGACAGGTGAGTGATGACGACAGGTGAATGAGGAGGAAAGGTGAATGATGAGGACAGGTGAGCTATGAGGACAGGTGAACGATGAGGACAGGTAAATTGGTGTTAATTAAGGTCCCTGAATGAGTGACTAAGTTAAAACATGTGTGACCTTTGACCCATGTTGACTGACAGATAATGTATTTACATATTTTATTTTGTCAGCACTTTTCATTTGTAAACTTTTGCCTTATTTGTGTGAGATTTGTGTTCCCTTGTGCTTTTTGCACAACACAACAAAGAACCTCAACATTGTTAAAAAAGTAACTGAGTAACTTTTACTCTGAGTACATTTTTAGACCAGTACTTTTACTTGTACTTAAGTAAAGGTACCACTATAAAGAAAAAATGAAGCTGTCGTTTTACTACCTCCAGTTTTTCCACATCATGGTGTTTGAAGGTCACATGATACGTGATTATTGGCTGATCTGTCGTCACTAATTAACCTGCCTGCTTACACTTATTATCTGAGTCTGTTGCTCCCACCGTGCACAGAGCTCTAAAAAAATCATTGTTTTCATTCTGGGCACACACACACACACACACACACACACACACACACACACACGCAGCACAAGTGTTATACACACAGTCTGTCCTTTGTTACACAGTCATGAGTCGCTCGGGGGGGATTAATGTGTTGGTGTCCCTGTGACTGAAAATGATTACCTGGCAAAAGCTGTAATTGAATTGGAGAGAGAGCAAAAGAGGGAGGAGGCGGTTTCCTGCAGAGGAGCGACACACTTCCTGTCACTGTGCGTGTGCATGCGTGTTCCTCGTTTCTGAATCTGTGGTTAAAGATAGTGGTGAGATATAAAATGTGATCAGGTTAGATGGGGTGATGGTTTTGTTTAGGATGTGTGTGTGTGTGTGTGTGTGAACAGAGCAGAGACTGACTGACTGACATGTGAATGATACAAAAACGTACTCCACAGAAACCCATCAAACCATAAAAGCGAGAACAATATGTCCGTTGTCTTGACAACAGTTGTCTGGCTTGCTGCCACACAGCCGTCCAGCAGAGGAGGATTTTTGGCCAATTCAAACAATCCTTCTGCCAACTGGACCTGAGTGGAGGCTTTATTAATAATCTACACACTGGACAGACACTCTTCCTCAGTGTTTGTATTTACTGAAAACAAAATACTGAAGCCGCTCATTTTATTGCAGTAGCTGTTGTGTCGGTAACAGTTGTAGTAGCTTTGATTTAAATGAAATATTGAGATTGTGAATCAGTATCAGATCTACATATTATTTCAATTTACGTGCATCTCTCTGGTGACTGGCGCGGGGAAGGATGCATCACTATAGAAACACAGCTCACCTCAGTGCAGCTCCTGTGACTCTAATTTAAGACCAGGCAGCATGTCGAGCCTGGGGAGAAACACAAGGGACACAACGGCGGTGTACGTGTGTGCCCTTATGAATGTGGCTGTCTCTCTCTCTGCTAACCTTTACCTGCCGTTCCTACAAAACAACACTACTTATGTTGGTCGTAGTCTTCCATTTACTGTCACATTTATATATATAAACAGGTCTGAGTGCTGCCCTTGTTTTTGTTGTGCAGCTGATCAGACCTGCACAGACATGTACGACACTGTTCCAGCAACACCTCAGACCTCGTGGAGAGTTGTTTTGGTGATTCAACGTCGTATTGAACTGTCATTTTCTTATGAAAAGAAGCGCAGGAAGTATTCAGAGCAGATAATATTCACCATATTGTTTGATTTCTTTTCAATGGCACTGACTTATCGTTTACTCCTCTACCTATATGCGACACACGGTGTCGGAAATGTATTATTTGTATGTGCAGAGGGACGCGTGATGGATTAAGTCAGGGGTTCTGGAGCCATTTATGTTCCCCTCTCTCCACCCAAATAAAATGAATCAGGAGCCTCAAAAAACCCCTTTGACCCATGAAATTAAGATAAGGTTTTTTACACAGATGTACTATTTCCAAAATAATCATGTCCCAAACTGTTGACATGTCATTGCTGTTTATAGCCAAAACTACTACTTTGAAATAAAACACAGAGTTATGTACACGTAGACCTCGTTCTTCCATTGTTTGTGGAAATGAATGAAAAATTAAAAGTGACCTCACTTTGAAATAAATAAAGTAAGATTTGGATTTGGATTTGAGAAAACCTGCCGGACATAAACAGTAAATGTAAAAGTATGTGGAGCCAAAGATGGATGTGATCTCTAAATAAGGTGTGAAAACAACAGAAAAATAAATGTTTTTATTATTATTATTATTCAAAGCTACAAGGAGCCACTGCTGAAGGGCTGAAGAGCCACACCTGGGTCCAGAGCCACAGGTTGCAGACCCCTGGATTATGTGATTATGAAGGTAAAAGGCAATCACAGTGCAGGGTGGATATATACAGTATATATGTAAGTGTATCCATCTGTCCATGTATTCTTTATCTATACTCCTCATCCCTCAAGGATCCTGAGTGTTTGGCTCTGAATGGCACATAAATGATGTTTTACTTTGGACAGTATATAGTATAGTATACACTAAAGTATTATTTACTTCATTACTCAGGTGAACTTAACAGTTGACTTCAAGAGATTGAAGTAAAAAAAAAAAGTCTGTTAAATGTAATGACACAAACCATTGATTGTTTGTATGCAGAGTAAATTAAATGAAGGATAAAGTCCCTCCTCCATTCTTTAACCCACTTATCCTGAGCAGGGTCATCAGAGACAGGCAGGATATACCTTCACACTCTAACACCCCTGACCAGGCCACACCTTCACCTTCACATTCACACCTTATATGGACCAGTTTACCTGCAGCAGGCATGTGGAGGAGATTCACACACATGTACTTGCGTGTGTGTGTGTGTGTGTGGGTAGTACAGTATATATACAAAAACACACTCTGGAGACACTCGATGCTTCCTGGTAACACTGTCGCCTCAGAGGACTGAAGATTCATGTGAAAGACTAAAGAAAGTCTGTGTGTGTGTGTGTGCGCGCGTGTGTGTGCAGCTCAAACTTGGATTTTCACTTTAACGTGTTAGCAGCTTTTGTTGTGAAACCCACGCTGCATAATTTAAAGTAAAATGAGCAAAACCAAACAATAAGAGTAATTCAGCAGACTCTAACATGTGTGGACGTGAGTGTGAGAGATGAGTGTAGGGTTCCCGACATAAAACTGTTATATGCAACAATAATAATATAGAATAGCAGAGAACGTGAACTGAAGTGGATTTAATGCACAGTGCACCGTCTTCTGTTTCCTGCCTTAATAACCCTTTAAAACCGAGCATGTCACTGTGCATCACTGTAGTTGTAATGCAATGATTTACACTTTGCTTTCGCGAAGAAAAAAAATCCAACGGTCTCTGAAAGCGGAGACGTCGCACGTCAAAGCCGACATGTGGTTGTTGTTTCAGGAGGACAGTGAATAAATAAATGTTATTGTTAATGTGTTTTATATACTGTTCAAATTTCAAATATAACACGCAAAATCTGGTGTTTGTGTACAACTGCAGTGCTTTTCTAAATAAACATTATTATTCATATCATAAATGAGGTGTTATTAGGACCAGGTTTTTGTCTCTATATGAGGACTACTGTACTGAGAAGGTCAGCGTTTATGCCAGGAACTGTCCTAACAAACACAACTGACACACATATCATAAATAATAATAATCCAACGTCAATATCCCTCTGTAACAAAGCAATGGATGAATCAATCAGGCACTCACACACACACACACACACACACGTGTTTTATATATGCACACGTGTGTGTGTGTGTGTGTGTGTGTGTGAGTGTGTCGCAGGCTCATTCATCTGTTGCTGTCAGAAAAGTGAGAAAAAAAAAAAAAAAGGGCCAGAAAAACAAACACACACACACACACACACACACACGCGCACAGACAGGAAATTGTAGCATCACACGTTGCTCCGTGCTGATGTTATTGTTCTCCACACACTGTGGATCTTTCCAGAGGAGGAAGTATTATAGTATTATAATCATGTTTTCAGTCAGCTGTTGTGTAGAACTAGCGCCGCTCTATCCTGAACGTGCCAAAATCCAGACTGAAAACCCGGGGCAGTGATCAGGCCTTCTGCCCCCAAACTAACAGAACCATAAGAACTGAGTTACCCATGGAAATGATCCCTGAACATTTTAAATCACTTCAGGATAAGAATAGTCAATCTGGACACTTCTATCTAGATTTGTGCCATTTTACTATATTATTTTACTTTATTTATTTATTTATTTAACTACAGTAAGAGCAACAGTTGTTTGACTTTAACAACACTGCGCCACCAACTGGACAGAAAAGGTGTTTTGCTATATTGGAGAACGCACCGACACAGGTGTGCTTCAGATTCAATTTGGGCATCTGCAGCTTCATCATCATCATCAGACAGCTGAAAAAAAAGGTTACTAAAATGAGTAAAAATTGGTTTAGTAAAAATGAGTAAAATTGACTCCAAAGATGACCAAATTTAGGAAGAAAATTGTAGAATCGACCCCAAAGATTATTGAATATAGTAAAAATTAGTCAAATTAGCAAAATGAGTTGGTTTAGTAACAATGAACCAACAAATAAGGCCAATAATATGCATAAGCTCCACGTGGGCCACCATGGAAATGGAACATACGACCCAGGACTTTGGGTCTTCTTCAAGACGTGTCAGGAGGCTACTACTACTGATTAAATAACATTTAGAGTATTGTTACATGGTGTGACTTGCACTATATAGAATATTGCAAAAATATATAGTATTATCATCATTGTGGGCCTTTAATTGTATGATACTTTTTACAAAAGTACACTATGTTTTGAATATTTTTGTTCTTTTATCTTCAAATAAAACGTGCACATAGTTCTGGTCACATGACATCCTGTGCTTACATGATATTTACTTTTGTTTCATTTCTTTCTTGAGCCGATATATCGGCTCTGATGATTTTATAGTTTTAATAGTTACACAATCTAATAATAATAATGAGAGAATTTCTTTCTAATCTAATTGTTTTTGTGAGATATTTTTGTATAATTTGAAAAAAAAAAGAAGTGGCTATGGAAAGAGTTGCTATTTGTGGCTGGGTAATAGCTCCCTCAGTGGATGCTTGAGGGCGCAGCACTTGAGACAGTCGTACTCTTGAGAACTGTAAACAATCTGGTGTAAAAGTGCGGCTGTGGAAGGAAATAAAAGCAGCGACACATCAACTGTTTCTTTTTTCTGTCTAATTAAAACCCCATGGTTGCAATTATCATTAGTGCAGCTGATTATCTGTATTAAGCCAACATGTACTTAGTTTAAAAAAGAAACAGCAGCAGCAGCCACTGGTTGTGTCACCAGCTGTCTGTGATGCAATAACACATTATGTGAACACATGTAAACACACTGGAATCCGGCGTCATCACACTCACACACACACACACACACACACAGACACAAGCGGCCTCCTCTCTTTACTCACACAGTGTGACGTGAGCACTGCGCCTGTGGGCGAGCGTCACATCAACTATTGATGGGAACACACTTGTTGCACAAAGTAGACGTTCAGAAGCATTTATTGTCCAGAGGGTTCAGTCTGTCCTTTGTCATATCCTGTTTGTTTGCTCCATGCAGATGTAAGACACAGCTGGACTGCAACACGCTGCCGGGGTTGTTGAAGGAAAATCAATCCATGGAGTCACAACACAGTCATAGTGTGCTATTAACTCTGTCATACAGAGGTCATTTAATGGGGATAACATCATTTCCTGCCATTTAATATTGTCCTAATAAGGAAACATGTTGTTTTTTAAAGTAATGTGCAGGTAATGTAACATAATATTACAAAACTATTATCACTAATACTGACTTATTGATTATTAGTGATGCAGGAAATGGAGAAAATGGTGATCACTGGCTCCCAAAACCCTCAAAAATAACCAATGTGTTTGTCAAAATCAGGTTTAACCGAGTTCAGTTTCAGTCTAGTTCAAGGCAATTGATTTAGTAACCGATTAATCACTGCAGCACTATTTCTGTTCAAGCTTTCATTTCTCTGCAGACAGAGCATGAAGGACACTCTCAGCCCTGCAGCTGCATTATCATCATTCTCATCAGTCTCATACAGAACAGCAGCGACTGGTTCCAGGTTCAATTACCTCTGCAGGCAGCGCTGAGTGTCCTTGAGCAAGACACTGCTCTGTACTGCTCTGAGTACTGAGTACAACAACGAGCCTTGACTTCAGTGATTCATTCACAACACTTCACAGGCTTCACTTCCCTCAAAGAATATGAACACATTATTCCCGTGACGTCAGTCGCCACTCATGTCACATTTGATACATGTTTACCAAACACCTGCACACGGTTACAAAAACAAACACTAAAGTCCTTCACTTACCGACTGCTGTTTGTGTAAGAGAAGCGGACTCCCTTTTTTATATTTATATCTTCAAAATAAAAGTCTTCTCTGCTTCCTCCAGCTCTTCTTCTTCTTCTTCTTCTTCTTCTTCTTCTTCTTCTTCTCCTCTGTGTAATGTTTCTTTGTATTTATTTTGTGCTCCGCCAGATGAAAACAGCCTCCGCGGTAAGTCTGCTCGCTCTGAGAGAAAATGAATGAAACCGCTGCGTCTCCCCTGCCAACACATTTGCATGAGGCCCGCCTCCCCCGCGCGCCCGTTAGCTGCGGCTCCTGGTCACGTGAGTGTCAAGAGAGAGAGAGAGAGAGAGAGAGAGAGAGAGAGAGAGATTATGGTATTGTGAAAGAAAGAGGAAAGTCAAATCAGGGCAACCACAACAAGACGGAGAGACCATCCGCTGTCAACATGACGACATGACGTCACTGTGATCGTTTATTACTGTTACATTAAAATGAACATGTCATTACATCAGTATTCAGTAGTCATAGTTACTATATTACATAAGTACTCTGTCATAGTTACTATATTACATAAGTACTCTGTAGTCATAGTTACTGTTATTACATCAGTACTCAGTAGTCGTAGTTACTATATTACATAAGTACTCTGTCATAGTTACTATCATTACATCAGTACTCAGTAGTCATAGTTTCTATCAATACATCAGTACTCAGTAGTCATAGTTACTATCATTACATCAGTACTCAATAGTCATAGTTACTGTGATTACATCAGTACTCAGTAGTCATAGTTACTATATTACAAAGTACTCTGTCATAGTTACTATTATTACACAAGTACTCAGTAGTCATAGTTACTGTTATTACATCAGTACTCAGTAGTCATAGTTACTATATTACACAAGTACTCTGTCATAGTTACTATCATTACATGAGTACTTCATTACTATCATTATAAGGCTGCTCAGTAGATATTATTACTTCTTGAGTACTCATTAGTCATCAGAACATTATTAGTTTACTCCACACTTAACATTCATTTCTCTATATACTTGTTATTCAGTAGTGTATCATTATATATGTAGTGATATATATTATATATATTGTATTATTATGTCATTACATGAGTAGTTATCCGTATCATTTAAGTATCATTTTATGAAAGTCGTTACGACACAAGTACTTAGTCTTCATTGCTATGAAAACTGACTCAGACTTTCTGTGTGTGTGTGTGTGTGTGTGTGTGTGTGTGCACACTCACAGGTCCACGAGGGTCCATGTGACATCAATGTTATCATCCGCCCATTTCAACACAGACCGTCCCACTTGATTTACAACGTCTCTTAACATTTTCCATGGAGGAGTTAACGATGACTGCATTAATAGTCACATTCAGATGATGGTGAATAAGTTACCCAGCCGTTATGTTGTGCACACACATCAATCACATTACTCTTTTAAGTTGCCTTAATATTTCATTATTGTTTCCATGTGGAGACAAAACACATGTTTACACCCTTTTTCAGGGGGGAAACGCGCGTTACAGTGTGATTAGTCGAGGTCAGCCGGGGCCTCTCACGGGGAGTGACGTGACCTTTAGCACAAGGTAAATGTCCATCATACTGTGGGACTAACACACACTTTATTACCTGGTGTGTGTGTGTGTGTGTGTGTGTGCCCGCCCTTCAGTTCAAGGTAAGCACCACATCATTCATGCTGCATGAACGAGACTCAGAAAACTAGATAAAACATCCAGGATACACGGACGTCTACGATGTATAAAGTGTATCGTATAGAGGGAACTCGACTGTATTTTATGGACCCAAAAGCACAATTTAAAGCTGAAATAAGCAGCATTTTGCCGTAAACTTTGTCATTATGACGTTAAAACTGTGTAATGGCGGCAGCTGCATTTCAATTGTCCCCGATCAGTGTTGCTTTCATTATGTTACTGTTTTGGCTACCAGGACCACACTCTTACCCACCTTCACTCAAATTATGTTATTACTACTCATGCACATCTGTTATTATACTAGATAGAGCTCACCCAGTGTGGGTTTTTCTACGGCAGATGCAGATGGACGTCTCACGTTGGAGTGTTTGAGTAGAATTATCACATAATGTTCCACTAATTTGTCTTTCTGCCTCTTTCCTTCTTCTCTCTCTCTCTCTCTCTCTCTTCCATCTAATTCAAATATGTATTATTGAAACCACATTAATTGATATAAAATTCATTCCTCCACCTCTAATTGAAATATGTTTTATTGAAAACGACAAATATAGTAGTACAGCCTCTTTTCCATTGTACTTGTATGAATATTCATAAGTGTGTGCGTGCGTGTGTAAGTGTGCAAGTGTGCGTGTGTGTCCCTTGGTAACACAAGGTTGCCATGGGAGACAACCCATCGAGCCTGTCCTATCCTCTCATCCCTCTCCTCTGTCTTTCATCTCTCCTGTCCTGTGTCACCATCCTACTGTTCATCTCCTCACGGCTCACTGTTCTGTACTTTTTTCAAGTCCTCTCTCTCTCTCGCTCTCGTCTACTTATCGACACAGTTCACACATACACAATCAAACACACAGACATGCAGCAGATCAAGTGTAAAAAAAAAATGTATAAAAAAAAAGTGACAGTAGTCATAATTACTATCATTCATTGTAATTCAAGAAAAGTGTGCAGATTGTGAGCGTGTAGCTGTGGTTAGGGAGTCGTTTCCCCCTGAGTGAAATCATATTCATGCTGACTGATGTGCACGTTGGCAGCCTGACAATGAAAATCCAAACCCTCCATTCATGTCTGGGTGGTGTGTCTGGCTGCGACTGTGTGTGTGGTGTGATGTGGTGTGAAATCCTGCACCACTGCCATGGTAAACTGTCTAATTGACCTTTTCCACACTCCACAAAGGACGACTCCTCCGCCCACCTCCTCTTTGCTCCTCTGTCCTCCATCTCTCCTTTTTTCATTCTCCCCCTGACACTTCCGCTTGCCCTTGTTTTGGTTTCACTTTGCCATTTTTCTTTCATTCGTTCAGGATCTGGATGCTACAGTCACAATGACATCTGATGGTAGCGTTGTAGAGATGTTGAGAGATGTTGTGTTTTTTCCCCCCTGTAATCCAGTTCTGGCGTAACCTTGAGCAACGCTAAGTGAATCACGGTCGTATTAACTTTGTAACAAGACATCTGACTTTGACACTCCAGACTGTTGTTTTCGTCCCGTCTCCTTCAGTGTCTGTCGTGTCCTCTTTTTTTATAGAGGACACATTTATGCGTCTTATTCCACTCGATCTTGATTTTCAGCATGCAAGCCAAGGTTGGCCCCGCCTCCTCCTGCATTTTTACTTCAATTGTTTACTAAACCTACACTGATTAAGCGTCTCAGATCCACGTGACTCTGTGTTTCTTTCACTTTGACCTCTGACATCAACGAGGCCTTTTTGCCTGCTGCTTACTAGACGTCTTTCTAATTCTTTTTGGATCATTCTGTGTAAGAGAATATGTATAATAATATGTTTTCTGCACAGATGGTTATGTGTAAAAGGAAGTTTCTGACCAAACAAAATACACAGAAGCTGCATCGATGTGGTGAGGGGATAAAGTCAAAGTAATCAGTGCAGTGGTGAGTAAGGAGAAGGTTTTTATGAATCTGATGATCTCATATCGACTTAAAATAGGTTTAATTATTTCTTTAGTCATTAGTCAGCACAAAGGAAAAGTGCTGAGGCGTATATAGAGACATAAATACAGTCCCTATATACCATTAAACTTTTCTTATCTTGTCTGAGAGGAACTCTCTGCACAGTTCCAGTCTCTCTCTTTACTCACATTGTCTGACTGTCAAGGGCGAGCAAGGGCGAGTGTGTGCCAGAGAGAGAGAGAGTGAGAGTGAGAGATGGTGAGTGAGTGTCGATGAAGACAGGAATGTGTCCTATGACCAGTAACACTGATGATTAAACACTGTGTGTGTGTGTGTGTGTGTGTGTTTAAAGTTTCAAACATGTCTCAGACTCAGACTCAGAGTAAGCAACCTTTCAAAACTGAGCTGTGAGATTCCCTCTCATCTTTCTTTCTTAATGATCCTTCATCTCTCTCTTTCACCATCTTTCTTTTCTAAAATCTCCTCCCCCTTTTTTCGCCTGTCTGTAGCTCTGTAATGAGATTAGGGGGGAAATGTCTCGTAATGACCCCTCCATCACAGGTCAACATCTGCAACATGCTGTCGCCTCAGATGTGAAATGTTCAAATAATAATAATAAATGCTTTAAAGGAGCAATATGTGAATAATGCACAACGGCATAAAATAACCGTGATATGTCGTCAGAGATGAGAGTGTCTGCAGTGTCTGAGGGAGAAGTGAATTTCCGCCCAGCCAGTAGGTGGAGTATAATCCCCGCTCACCAAGCATAAGAATTAGTCGCCAAGGTCACCTGAGCGTCGACCTGGCGACCCTCCAACCAGCTGACACCACGACTCGTCTGCCTCGAACCAGACGTGCCGGAGGGAGCTGTAGCATCGTTCACTTCTTCTTCTTTGGTAGGAATGCGTCCAGACTTGTACTGCCATCCGGTGGTGAAGCAGGATACTACAGTAACCTGATGCGCGAGTGCGTACACCAGGGCATTCACCGGGAGGGAACTCATCTTTCAGACACTTTCTGAAAGAACAATGTAGCCCACGATTTTGAATTCCCATCGCAGTAGTGTTATATTTAGCTCCTTTAATGTAGTGTTTTTTTAGCGCTGTTGTTCATCATCACTAACATTTCACTCAGGAACACACAAGCAAGACACTGAATAACATTTGATCTGGACAGCTTTGCCAGCTGCAGCAGTGTGAGGCAGCGTTGGTGCAGCAAGAAATGAGTGAGGCAAGAGTGGTGGACACGTCCTGTTTGTGTCTTCTGGACTGTATCTGCTACTCTTATTAAACAATGGTCTGTCGATCGTGCTCCTCCATGTCTTTATCACCAACATTTGTGCTAATGTGAGGGCACACGCTGTTTATCTGCACCTCCACTGTGCCACACCTGCGACACCTCCCTGAACAGTCCCTCAAAAAGGTGTCACATAAAACCTGGGATATTACATCAGCGCTGGCCTTAAAAATGCAATATTACATTTGGCCTCTTTCACCGGCCGTCTACATTACAGCACAGTGACAGTTAATGAGTCTCTCTGCTGCTGTTAATGAACCTGTCTTTAACACAGCAATGGATGGACCACCTTAGGCTCCCAGCCTCTTAATCATGAGGAGACAAAAAAAAAGAGGGAGCAGACGGGGAGACATGAGGTGAGCGGAATGCAGGGAGGAGGAGGAGGAGGAGGAGGAGGAGGAGGAGGAAGAGGAGGAGGAAGAGGGGACGGGGCCAAGGCAACCATGACGATCACCTCGAATTGGACACCGATTCCATGGAGGGTGATAAGAATTAAGAGGGGGGGAGTGACAGTGAAGGTCTGACAGAGTCATAATTAGGAGTAGTAATTGTGAGGTCATGTTAGTATGATTCAGAATATTCCCTTTTTTTATTTTCTATACGCACTCCTTGTCGTCAGCTTCCTGTTTATCTCTTTCCTGCTGCTGCAGTCGAGTTACATTGGATAAAAAAGCAACACAACAATGTGACGTGTTCCCTAAAAATTACATGAATGTGTTTTATTTTGCTATAAAACACAAATTAATTCAGTTTAAACTGCCTGGTGGACAATAAAGACTTATTCTATTCTATTCTAATGGAGTGGTGCAATGTAAACTCCTGTGCAAGTGATGGATGATCTGTGGCTGTTTCCACTGATGTTATGTTGTGTGGTGTGGAAAAATAATAAATTCGCCTGGGTACAGTTATATTAACAAGAAAACAAATGACACAAATGAAGGATGAGATAAAGAATACATCAAATAAAACAATATAAAAATATTCTCTTAAAATAGAGAACAGGATGCAAAAAAAGTATAAATATACAACTGAAACAGAAAGCTGTAACCGTAGCTGTGGCTGTTTCTTATATATATATATATATATATATATATATATATATATATGTATATATATATATATATGTATATATATATATATAAATAATATAAATATACACCGAGTTTTGCTGCAAACTTTTTTTTCCCTATATCTACATCTTCTTATATTGTTAACGTTGAAATTGTGTGTGTTCCTTTTCATCTCCCTCAACTCTCCTTCATCAACCACACACACACACACACACACACACACACACACACACAAATGCAGACGGACACATGTATCTGTGTCTGTGTCTGTTAGCGAGAGACCACGTACCTTTCACTGAAGCTGACCCAGTTTCCATGGCGATGAAGAGGACGGGGGCTATTTTGCTGGATGGCTGCTGAGCTGTGACACACCCGTGTTTCACTGATATGCACAGAAAGACGAATGTTTGGACAGACAGGAAGACGTGAGACAGGGAAGCAGAGTGGAGTGAGACAAGTAAGAGGAGCATGAATGAGAGCAGGACAGGGTGAGTGAGTGGTGACGAAGATGAAGAAACCTATGAAATCCACACGAATCTGGAAGATATTTAAGTACTAAACGAAGGATCGTAAAGAGTGTGATTTAAGTGTGATTGAAAACTTGTAGTGTTAAACAAAAAAGATGATGTCATTTCATTCTTCTTTACCACCAACCTCCCTCCCCCTCCCTCTCTCTCTCTGTTTCTCTGGTCATTAATTGACTCCCCTGGCAGAACCAAGTTGGAAATCAGTTTCTATTCCTGTAGATATAAATGTGTTACAGTAGACAGAAGGTGATGTATGTTACAATGTCCCCAGAATAACTGCCGGGTTAAATTTAGACGCAGCAGCAGCAGCAGCAGCAGCAGCAGCAGCAGCTACAGCAGCAGCAGCAGCAGCAGCAGCAGAGATTCTGTGAATGAGAGCTGAGTTTCCTGGATGAGCTGCGTTTACTATGACACAGATAACAGGTGGTTTGTTTGGGATGGATTATTTTTGTTTGTTTGTTTGTTTGTGTGGAGAGAGAGAGAGCGAGAGAGAGAGAGAGCGAGAGAGAGAGAGAGAGTGAATAAGAGGGGAGATTGAAGGTGGCGGGGATTTTCACTTAAAAGGCAGCCGAGAGCACAGCGCAGATTAAAGCACACTAGGAATCAAAGGGCCTCAGGTGGTATAGAGAACACACAGGTGTCCCGTGTGTGTGAGTGCGCATGAGTGTGTGTGTGCGTGTGTGAGTGTGTGTGTGTGAAGAGAAAGCCTCATCTATTTTTACCTCTTATCTCTGCCAACACCTCTCCTTCTTCTTGTTCTCTGTGGTTTTGTCCGTGCAACACGGGACATGAAGTATGGACGTGTACTGTGGAGGAAGAGGAAGAGGAAGAGGAAGAGGGAGAGGGAGAGGAAGGAAATCCCACACACACACACACACACAGAGACCAGAGCTGCTAGATGATGTACAAGTATACATATGAAAAGACGTTAAAGGGCTTTTTCACCCATTTTTTCCACTTTTATCAATTTTATTATAATAATAAGAATAATAAGAATAATAATAATAAAAATGTATTTAAGAGCACCTTTCTGTCACCGTAGGTCACTTTACAGTAAAAACACACATGGTTAAAAACTTTTATTCATGGTTTTCAATCCCATCTTCCTCTGTTGTTGTGGGAATGAGACGTTTAGTCATGATGATGGAATAACACATTTATCTCTGGAAAAAAGGAAGTGAAGAAAGTGTTATTGGTGCAATGATCCTCGATTTAACCGAGCAAAAACATGAGGAATAGCAACACAATGTTCAAAATACACTTGAAGAGCAACAGTGGAAACTGAGGCAAGAAGAAAATCACGTGAAATGAAGAAAATACAAAGACATAAAAGCATTTTCACAACTTAAGTGAGTGTATACTAGTAATGAGGAATGAGTGTGTGATAGATGGTCGACGTTAAGCTTCTATAAAATGACATTCTTGACCAGTCACTGATTCATTTCCCTTGTATTTCATTTATTTAAGACAGTGGTTGCTTTTACATGTTCACCTCTGTGTGACTTCTCGCTCCTTACTGACTAATAACACTTGAATTATTTCCATTGTCCTTGAGGTTCTGGGCGTTTATTCATCACAATGTCCTTGTCAACTGACGCTGAACAAACTTTGAGAAATGCACCTTCGAATGAATGAATGAACTCATTTGCTAATTGTATTTTTGGTCACGTGTGAAACTTCTACCGTGACAATGATCAGAAGAGAAAGATCTGTTTCTGTGACCATTGAGGCAAAGTGACAGACTGACAGGATCTGAAGAGGATGAAAGAAGAGAACGAGGTCACACACGTTTACTTTGTGTTTCACTTCATAAGAGGAGTGCAGTAGAGAGGGAGACACACACACACACACACACACACACACACACCAAGGTCATAATGAAAACTGAAATTGAAAAAAAAAACGTTTTCAAATAAAACTAGAAAACTGAATTGTGTGTTTATAAAACTAAAACAAATGTAATATTATGACTTTATTCTCGAAAGATGAAGTGTTTTTTTCTCTTCAGTTTGGCCCTAATACTCGGGCATAAATAAAAACTAAAACTAATGAATAATCCAAAACTATTATCACCTTATACACACACACACACACACACACACATAAAGAGAGAAGGAGACTTCACCTTTAACATAACTTTAAATGTTGCCACTTCACAAGTACATTCATTAAATCATTGATTTAAACAGCATCATCAAAACTGCCAGTTCAATCATTTACATTATCAGAACTCCCTGTTCTCACACACACACACACACACACACACACACACACACAGGGAGAAGTGGTTCCCTCTGTTCCAGTCCCCCACTCACCCCGTGGTGCATGGGCTATAGGGTTGAAACCACTTATCCTCCCCTCACTGCCGACATCGGCTCTCCACTCACCCACTCACCCACTCACCCACTCCACCTCAACAACAAGCCTGTGTCAGCCCGCACACTTTCCCGCGACTGCTAAAGGAGGACGGTGCAAACCCTCAAACACCTGCAGCGCTGTCTCCTTCCTCTCATGTCTTGGCTGTTTTCCCAAGTACACATGACCTCACACAAACACACACAAAAATGTACACTTACACAAGCTGACACAAGTGTCTTCTCCAGTGCAGGTTGCCATGGCAACACGGTCAGCCGTGCCGTTGCTCTTTAACTACGTGTGTGCACCTGTGCTGCGTCCCTGTCCTCTGCTCATGCATTCATATTCACTCATGCATTCATATTTACTGTCATGATTCAGTGGCTTATTAACACCTGCTTTGTCAAAGCAAAGCAAGTCAGAGCTTTAAAAACAAACATCAAGCTCTACCATGATAGGATTGCTTTGGATTGCAGAGTTTGCCAAATAAGTGGAACTGTGTGTGTGTGTGTGTGTGTGTGTGTGTGTGTGTGTGTGTGTGTCGCAGATGTGTCATCAATATGCCGTGCAGGCACTTTGGCAATTTCCTTAACAGCATCCGGGGCCGAGCGTCCTCATTCGCAGCGGACCTGCTGCATTATCACTGCAGAGACGCGGAGACGGTGCATTTGTCCTTGTTTTCAGTCCATTGAGAAAATGACATTTTGTCAAACAGCATTTTCTCCATCCACAAAAGTAGAGAGTGTCCCGTCATGTGTGTGGACTCAGAGTCACAGTGCAAACTTCTCACTTCAGTGAATGTCTCAGTGTCCACGTCATCAATGGAACTTTGACAATTTACTTAAAGGAATATGGGCCAATTATCCACTATGTACCATCTGCACCATCAGTGCAGAGAGTTGAGCATGTGTCCCGCTTGTTTGAGATACTCAGACAAAATTGAAATTTCCAACCAATGCCTTCCAGAAAAGGATATTTATGCATGTTTTCAGTCCCAAATGTAACTAAATGAGACATCACAATCATCAGATGCATCAGACCATTGTCCCGCTGACGTCGTCCCTTGTTTGAGAAACTCAGACATGATCCATTTTCCCTTCCTTGATAGTTTTTTTTCCTTGCAATGCCTTGCAGAGAAGGAGAAAAGGACATTTTCTCAGATTGTGGCCAAGAGTGGAGAGTGTCCAATTTTGTCTCTGGACATAAAGTCACAGAGCAAATTTCCTCCTTCAATGAATTTGATCTAAAACACTTTCAGTTCCTGGCAACTGTGGAATCCAAGAAGGGAACTTTGGCTCTTTCAATTTGTAGAACTCAGCCACTCTTCCTTTATAAAGTTGGTCATTTTCCGCTTTGTTAATGATGCAGGAAACATTTGTTTATGACTGAAATCACAGTTAAATGTGAAATTAAACATAAATAGATTATAATGTTGAATTATCTATTTTCTGATAATTCTGTCTAGTTCCAACTCTTTCTGTAAATTACAGGCATTTTAAAAAAGCAGATTTCAGGACCACGGTCAGCGACACTTCAACTCACTGCAATGGGCACATGTGAACACTAGAGGGGGCTGTGTTGTATTGCTGTTGCCCTGCTATGGGGTGTTTTCTCCATGACTTGAACCTCTACTTAAAAGTGGTCTCAAGCAAAAGACAATTTGGGCCTTCTCATGCCAGAAAGTGATTGATATTGGTTTAATTGTGTTTGTCTTACCTTGTTTCATTGTCCATAAATAAAGATTTATAAGTATATAAGCCATGTCCAACAAATTATAACAATACAAAAAAAGGTTTTCTATTAAGCTGTGACATGTGGCATGTAGTTACTGATGCAGTCCTGAAGTTTCGAAGCCGACAGAAGTTTAAACATTTAAACATTTCTCTGGTCTTTGGGTTAAACAGAATCGAAATAAGTGGTCAACAGTGTTGTTTTTGTTTGTCTTTATTTGGCCAATATAATTATAACTTAGGTACACGTTGACACAAAAAAACAAAGGGAAGACATGTCATCTGGTGCATAGTTTGATATTATGGTCAGGATTTAACAACACAGATGTGACCAACAGTGCATTTTACTAATAATTTAACCAAAGTACAGCAGGTTGAAGTAGTAATAGAGTACATACATACATGTGGAGGTTTAAGGCCACTGGATGATTTAGTCTTGCATTTTTTAAGCATCTTTGGAGAAACACGTTCAGAACGACTGTTTTATTCTTCAGTAAATCACTTCTAGTTAAGAAGGCCAAAGTGTTCAGAGTTACAAAAAAAGGAAATGTGTAGATTCAGAGCACCACTATTGTTTTGACTGGGTTGGGGCTAGAGTTTGACCAGTAGAGGCACTGTAGAGCAGCACTGTCCTGCATCATTGACTGTCTCAACTGTACACAGTTACAGACAATGAGAAAAACATTGTCTTTACCATCTAAAGACTCTACCATCTGGAATCTATACATTGATTAACAAGCTCTTTGGTTAGAAAATATAGACTATAAACAATGTGTAACACAGAAAATAAAACTGTGATTCAATCCAAAGGACATTTACTTACAATCTTCAACGGATCGCTCAGTTTGAGCAACAGAAAATATTGCTTACTTTACATAAAACTGAAAATCATTGTGACCAGGCAGAGGTGCTGTTTGGCTGAGGTTTGTGTCAGGACATGACACAGGTTAATAAGAGTGAGGGGCAACTACGTGAACTGCTGTTTTGGGGCATTATTACAATAATGGCTTCAGCCCTCCTCGATTATTTCCTGTCAGGCTTTCTAACTGGACCATAAATCTGAATTTACAGGCTTTGAAAAACAGAATAAATGATCTGTGCTCACAGGGTAATCCTAGTTTTAGTTGCTGAGAGCGACACAAACATGTGTTAGCAGTATATTGTAGCACCTGAAAGTGATATAACTGTAGAGGTGAATTAATACCAGCTCTGAACTCAAATTCCTGTATGAAACTTGAATCCACTGCTGGCGAAAGCAACAGTCACAACCGTAGTGTGTGAATGTAGCAGGACGGCTGACGGAACAGTGCAAATGCCGTCACTTTGCCATCGCCTGTTCCTCCATCCCAGCCTGTGTCATCAGCTCGGACACGTTCTTCTCAAGGTTGTCGATGCGGCTTCCCATCTCACTGAGTGTGAACATGAAGGAAAACAAACAATCTGCACATCATAGCGCCAATTAAAGCTCAACTACAACAACAACACAGCACACTGTGAGACGCATAAAAAACATAAATGCTTTATCGCCCACTTTGTAGCCTCACAGTGTCGTCAAACTTTAATGTAGAGATGTGGTTGAAACTTCAAACGGGTCACAAGACTTGGAGCTTTTCTCACCTAAATCAAAGTGCTGATACCTATTACGGTTTTTACACAATCACAGTTTAGGTCTTGTACCTTTTATTGGACGTTTTCATATTTTATAATGAGTGGTGATGTCACTCCAGCTGAGGTCCATGAAAATAATCACAAAAATCTCTAAATAAACAATTTCCAACCTAAACAGAATTGTTTTACATAAAAACGTTGCTATGGTTGTTTTCTAACCATGTGTGTTGTTTCATTTTCATATGACATCATTTTTTGGGGGTACCAGGGAAGGGGAGGGGCGTGTGAAACCGGTGTCAGTCTCGCGCTCTTTAAGTTTTAAAGGTCCAATCCACACAAACGTTACTCCACTGATACTCTGGGCTTTTTATTTACAGACACTGAACGCCACCTAGTGGCCATTTCTTTATTTCACCATATCACAGGGTAGTGATTTACATGTTCAGTGTGTGTGTGTGTGTGTGTGTGTTGGCTGATTCATACAGAACACAGTGTAGGGCGCTGCGTCACGCCTGAGTGAAATTCTCACAATATGTAAACAAACGCCTCTCACACACACACACACACACAAAAAGGATATTTCTTGATTCCAGCTGTTGAGAGATGCCCTGGAATTTCCCCTGAAGCCGCTGCATCGTTTCCTCCATCTACAGAATCACACAGAGGTCAGAGGAACTCAAACTAAAGGTCTTTCAGCAAAGAATGTTCGCTTGTTCCTCTATGAAGTGCGTAAACGAGCTCACGTGACGTCACACAAACTCACCGCCTCTGTCATGTCTTTCGCTGCTTTGCAGTCTGTTGTTTTTGACATAGTCGGTTGATTCCACTCTTCGTCACACTGGTCGTTATTGTCTAGTTGTTTTTGGTTAAACTTACTTTTAAAAAAAAAACATCGTTGTGAATCCGTCCGGTTCGCTTTCAACAACGTCAGATGTGTTTGCCCTAACTTTGCGGCAAACAAAATCCATAGACTTAAAACAGCACGACTTCCGCTTACTGTACTGTTTCTTTCAAAATAAAAGGCATTTGACGACGCCGTTTGGCCCCAAACCTGGGGGGCCCTACGCAAATTTTGGATTTTGAGGCCCTTTATCGGCGTCAATAATAAAGCAGTACATTTGCACAGTTGCAGCCGTGTTTCTTGTGTACGTTTTGGTGTGGCCACAGCCAAGGGTTCTTATTTTGAAGGCCATAGTAAAGGGGAAGTGAAGAGTGTTAAAGCGAGGAACGTTAACAGTGAAGTTTAGACATCGTCAATTTTCCTTGCCATAACACTCTGCACTTCCTCTTCACTCTGGCCTTCAAAATAAGAGCTCTTAGCTCCGGCCACAACAACTTCCTGTCAAAACCTCTTGCCCTTGGCAACAAAATAATAGCTTACACTTGCATCATCCTCAATGTCAGCCTGACATGTTCTTACTTTTAATCTTAAATAGTGCTGATTTTCACCTAATTTTCAAAATGGCACAATACTAAGAGGTAAACTGAGCATGGTGTCACGTTCATGTGTTGTAACCATGAATAGTACTATATATAATATACTATCTAGATATTGTTATGTTTTGGTTTTTTTAACAATACCATACCTATGATAAGAAAATAAAATGTTCTAGTGGGCCCCCTGGTGGTAATGGGGCACTAAGCAGGCGCTTGGGCTGGCTCTGACTGTACATGATACATAATTGTCTTGGCACATAGACAAGCCGCTATCATAAATCCAAGGCTTGGATACATGACATATTATCTTTTCCTATGGATTATATTTGTAATCCTTGTCAAAAATGCAGTTTTAGTTGTCTCTAAAACAACTGTATAATGTTGTTGTGGTTGTTTTTCATCGCCCACAGCACCTTAAAAACAAATTGACTTCTTTTTTGGTTTTATTATGAAGGTATATCTTCCTACATTTCCCATTACATGTGATCTTATTTAGGCTGACTTAACAGACACCCATAGTGCTTTGTATGCAGGAAGAACCTTTCTGTTAACACTTTGTAACCTGGTTTGTCCTGATAAACACATACTGAAGCAGACGAATGGGAATATTCCCTCTCCCCGCAGTAAAGCTCGAGTCTTTATATAAGAGATAATCCTGGATCATAGTGGCAGTTTAGATGGCAGATTATCTGTCATGAGGCTTGTATTACTTTCATTCAAGCCTTTATATTTGTAATGTGGAGTTTGTCTTGAAACGTGTAAATCTACAGTCAATCCCACTGAATGTGTGTGGTTCATAATGAGAGTGGCTTGTAAGAGTGACAACAATGAATGCACATGAACCTTCTTGTGGTTATTTGTTTCCCAGGTGTGACTTGAGCTAAACCAGGCTACATGAAATATGTAGGAGGATGTAGGTCTATAGAGTCAGGGCAATACAAGCACCAAGGTCTGTTTTGTAATAATAGTTCCTCCTCAATGAAATATTTATGCAGCTAAATTGAAGTCAAACATCATTGTTTGTCTGTCTACCTTATACACACTCATTCCTCTTTCATTGCGCATGAAGTGCACAGACTTCATTTTTGAAATTGCTTTCCTGTTTAGAAATCAATTTACTCATTGTATACTCTTCATCCACGGGGGTGCTGTGCCAATCTCAGCTGACATAGGACAGTATACCCTGGACAGTTCGGTATACTCTTCAATTTACAATATATTCTTCTTGCCTCCATGTGTTCACTGTTGCTCCTTTACTGTTTTTTGCACATTGCTTTTCTTCATGTTTTCATTCTTCTGCTCAACTGTTCTTAAACGTCTTTAATGATTGTTATATTAACCCTTAAATTGTTAATAATCGGAAATCATTGCACCAGTAACACATGTGGCTTCATCCAAAGACAGGATGGCAGCAGACTGTAAAATATCAACACTGCAGAACCAAATTTGGGCAATCAGCTTTCTCCATCAAAGGAAGTCACATCTGGAATTCAATGCCTAATGAAATAAAACTGATAAAAGATTTAAAAACTTTTACTGTAAAGGTCAAAAACTGTTCCCACTTTTGATAGGTAGTCTCAATAAGGTCAAACTGTTATGAAGTGCACGAGTGTGTGTGTGTGTGTGTGTGTGTGTACATTGTATTATGTAGATGAGAAAGAGGTCTTATGTACTGGTGTTTATTGTTTTATATTATTGTCATTTTTACTATATATGTGATTGTCTTTATTTCTGAAAAGCCCAGCCAGGGACAGGAGTTGCTAGCAAATTGCTATATATACTCTTTGGGTAGATATCAGATGCACTTTATTTCCACTATATCTCACTGCATTGTCCCTGATAAATAAATATTAATTGAATTGAATAAACATTTAATTAATAATAATTATTCAACGGTCTGTCTAAAACTCTATCACATCCTCTCAAACTAAAACTCCCCCAGGATGCGAAACAACAGTAATTGCTCGTATGGGTGAACTCTCTTGACTCAGTTGAGAAGCTTTGTTTGACCACGTGACGTATGAGGATCTAGGAAGTGTGACGGCATATAGCAAATCACTACAATGAGACAGCCGGTGAACGAAACTGTAAATAACGTCACAATAGAGGTCTAAAGAAATATACTTATACTTTTTTTGTTTTAAAATATCTGTCAATATACCCGTTGCCTTTAAAGAGCTTCATTGATCTTTGGAGTTCCTCTTCAGAGTGAAGTACAGCCCTTGAAACAAACAAAGCTAGCTAGCATTAACTGAAGTGGTGAAGCTGGTTATCAGCCGCAGGCGTGACGCGTCTCCCCCCCAGAGGAAAAGACACCACACCGCTGTCGGTGTTTCAGGGTTGCTGAGCGTATTTTCCGGTAAATGAGCTCAAATCTACTCGTGGTGTCACTGTTTATTTTGAACGCCATCGTTTGTTTTCACACCCGGCGGCTCGCCCTCTCCGATCGCCTTATAATGTCGTGGCAGTAGCTGTTTTGACTGCGTAAACCACGGCAAACACGGATGTTAGTCCCTTCGCCACCTGTAAATCATCACGGAACTAGCCGAGGCGAACAGACGCCTCGCCGTGTCAACAGAGCCGCTCACAGCCAGCTGACATCACTTCACGACTCCTCGTCCACGCTGGTGAGCAGCAGTCGAACATGGAAGATGAGCTCTTCGACCAGATTGTGTCCGTGTTCCAAACGTTGGTGTCGTGGATCGCCGCCGGAGCGATGGTGTTCGGCGGTGTGGTGCCCTACATCCCGCAGTACAGAGACATCCGCCGGACACAGAACGCAGAGGGCTTCTCCTCCTACGTGTGCCTGGTCCTCCTGGTAGCGAACATCCTCCGGATCCTGTTCAGGTAACAGATTATGTCCACGTATGCTCTCTCACACCAAATCTCACCAGCTTTTAATATCATACGATGATACTTCATTGCCACAACCTGTCTGAAATTTGTCCCAAAACAACTACAGACACTACAGCATTACAATCACCCAAAACTAGGCATGGGTCATACCACTTTTTGGGTCCAATAATACCAATATCACATACCGATATTAGTCTGATACAGTTATTTTAGACCATTTTTGACAAATTTGTGCCACGTCATTTCAAAGACACAGTTCAACTGTCTAACAAATGTTGTTCTCCCAAAAATAAGAAATAAACAACCCAAACATGACTCTAATAAAGTGCTTTTTCTGATAGAAAACGGATGGTAATGGTCTGTATTCATGGTTCAGGGCATGGTTAGGGTCAAAGGCAATGTTCTTAGTCAGTCTCAACGTGTTATTGTGGTTTCATAAAGTTTTTCAACTGGTTGACCCATGATCTTTGAGCAGATTTTCATTCGATGAAGCAGTTTTGATGTCACAGAAATGAGCAGATATTTGTATCACATGCTCTTACAGTACTGCAGAACACTAATGACCACAGGGGTATAAATCAAACAAAGAACTTGTTTACTTGCCCCAAAAGACCTAAGGCGTCAGAGGAAATAGATCCTTTCTTTTGTCTTTTTGCAGACCAGTTTGGCTACAATTTCCTTAGTAAAGCACCTAAAAGGGTCAGAGTGTGGAAGGAAATAGTTTCCACTGCTAAGTGGCAATTACTAGTGACATCACACACAAGAATGTGAATTCCTGTTTTGACATCACCTTCAACCAGGCACCTATTGGACCATATCGACTTTCAATCATACCGATGTGCTTTGCTTTATTATCTGTATTCAATAATAGGAACATCATTTACAAAATTCACATACTGTTCTATTGAACAAGACCTCTAACTAGTAATTGAAACCATCAACTACTCACAAGAATGTTTACTGACATTATAAATTAAGTTAGAAATAGGCTAATTTTCCCATAGACCATCATTCAAATAGGGAAATAGGGATCATTGTCTAATCTAGACTTACCAATAGAATGAGCTAAATCTATCACTGGTTACCTTCAAGTAGATAGTTCATAAAAGACCAGAGAATCCTATGCATTTTTTTTCTTTTTCATTTTCTGACCCATGATGAATACTGTCGAAAGAGCTGTCCTCCTGTTGTTGTGTTTACCCAGGCACAGTTAAACAACAACAACAAACAAACAAACAAACTTACTTTGTCTCACAATGGCAGGCAAGCTTGTGCTCTTTGCAATTTATTAACTTTGCATAGCCCCTTGAACACTGACAATTAGAGAACAAGAAATTACAAAACAGGATGAAAAACCCTAGTAAGATTATCTCCTCCAGTTCAGTACCATGTATGTGTATATAAGTAATGGTAAAGCCACGTGATGTTAAATGTTGTCATAAGTTTACCCACAATTCTGTCTCTGTGATTCAGATTTGGCCGCTACTTCGAGACGCTGCTGCTGTGGCAGAGCTTCATCATGATCGCCACCATGCTCATCATGCTCAACCTGTGCACCAACGTCCGCACGGCCACTGAACTCAACACCAAGAGACGCTCATTCATAGGTCAGAAACTCTCCACACGCTCCCTTTACACCACAGTGCAGATAAAGCTCATTGACACCAGCACTGCAAGAGTGAAAGAGTGAGCGCATGTCCATGAATAGAGTGGATACTGTATGTAAGAGTGACAGAGTTGTGGCTGTGTATGAGAGTATAAATATGCCTGAGAGTGAGTCGGGGTGAATCTGTGCAGACTGGGTGTGAGAGAGAGAGAGAGAGAGAGAAAAGGCATCGTGGTAATACACTGCCTGGCCAAAAAAAAAGTCGCCACCTAAAAAAAAGGGTCACATCGTTGGACCGCCTATAGCTTTGATTACGGCACTCATTCACTGTGGCATTGTTTCCATAAGCTACTGCAATGTCACAAGATTTATTTCCGTCCAGTGTTGGATTCATTTTTCACCAAGATCTTGTAATGATGATGGGAGAGTCGGGCCACTGAGCAAAGCCTTCTCCAGCACAACCTTAAAGATTCTCAATGGGGTTAAGGTCCGGTCTCTGTGGTGGCCAATCCACGTGTGAAAATGATGTCTCATGCTCCCTGAACCACTCTTTCACAATTTGAGCCTGATGAATCCTGGCATCGTCATCTTGGAATATGCCCATGTCATCAGGGAAGAAAGAAGCATTGATGGAATAATCTGGTCATTCATTATATTCAGGTAGTCAGCTGACCTCATTCTTTGGGCACATGATGTTGCTGAACCTAGACCTGACCAACTGCAGCAACCTTTTGCTGGTGACTTTTTTTTTGGCCAGGCAGTGTATGTAACCCTGCCTCACATCCAGTGTCACTGACCACAGGGCGACTTCTTTATAGGGGTTACTTTTTTCAATACTTAAAAATACAATTTAAGTTGTAAAATGAGTCCAAAGTTCTCAACCAAACCTTTCAATAATTGCATTTGGCTCTGGTTTGTGTCAGATACAAAAACCGAGGCAGAGCAGTTCACAATCCTTTGCTCCTGTACTCGGTCGTGACAAGATAATTGGGTAATATGGTTTGGTGTCCAACCCTACTCCTTAACTTGGTCATGTTTAAGGAATTTAAATACTTGCACAGGAGATGCACCTATCATCAAAAAAGCCACTCAGCTACACTGAAGGTGGTTGTCTCTGTCTCTAACATGGTGTTCTCGATGCTTTTGTTTATGCAGTAAGAACAAACAAGCATAATTCATGGTTTTATAAAGTTTATAAAGCATTCAAATTGTTTGGATTCAAAGGCAGGTGACCTTTTTAAGTAGTTGATAAATGTCTCTGTTGAGTGTAACATATTTCTGAGCATGAAAGAATACTTGGAAGTTTAAAAAATATAGTAGATTTTGAGCTTTTCTTCTGCTCAGTCAATGCTGAACCTACAGTTTGCCTCATAAGTGTTTCTTAAGGTTATTCAGGGACCCAAATATTGTAATACTAGATGCTGTTTGTTCCATTTACATGTATTTACACTGCACCTCTCCTTCTGGGACAACTGTATACTCCCAGAAGCAATGTGCTTTGTAAATGAGTTGTAAATATCCACAGGACGATTACACTGCAATCATAGACAAAGCAATCAAATTGTCTATGTTAGGAAGGACTATGCTGGTGTAGTTTGATTGATGGTGGCTAACATGACCAAGTCCTGTTAGTCAAACCAATTGTGCAACACCACTTTGTTTCAACTGTGCTTTAAAGCTGTTTAGAAAAGTACAGACAACAAAAACCCAAAAGTCTCTTGCCCCTCTCTCTGTCAATAATCACTTACATAAGTGAGTAGGAATTCAGATAATCAGTCGTTTCCACACTCAGTCAACTGGATAATCAGGCGTCGGCTCTGGACCTGCTGAAAAATGAAGAAAACCAAGCTCTTTGTTTTTCTTTCCCTGTTTATGTTCATTTTTTGTCTGTAGCAACAGACAGTAAGGACGAGGAGGTCAGAATCCCTAAGCGACTCTTTCTGGGTATGTACAGAACTTACTGTGTCTGCCATGAAACATCAGTTGTAGTTCATCTGCCTGTCCCTCTCCATCTGTGTGTGTGTGTCATGCATGACGACAGCCCAGTGTCGCTGTGCTTGTTGCCCAGCCGGCGTTAACCTATGGTGACTAACACCGTGTACAACATGTTTACATAGAGCATGTGGTGTCACTGAGATTCACCTTCTCACCTTTCCAGCCACTGCTGTGATGCTTTCAGTGCATGTTACCCTGCTGTCACGCACACACACACACACACACTTTCACTTACAAAAACTGGAGGATGTGGTTTTTGCATGTTTTATGAGGATTCATTCACTCGCTCATTCAGATCAGTCATTAGTCTAATTAGAGTAGTGGACTAATCTGTTGATTGTAGTTGCTCTCTACTCACCACTTAATGACTTTCATGCTTTTGTTTTTTGCAGTTTGATGTGTAAAAAAGTTTCTGATTATAAGCTCTCCTATACCCTAATATTTGTTTGTGTGTATATTGATGATTAAATGTCAAAAAACAAAAAGGTTCCACCCACCACTCCCAGAAAAAAAGAGATTTTTTTCAGTGCAACAGCCAGTATGTGGACACTTTTTGCCTTTTGTCATTTGTCAGTCCTGGTTTGTTAAAATTGGATGTGCCTGCCTTTGAACACTTAATACATTGACGATGAATCCTGCGCATGTTTATCTTATCTTGCCCTGAACTGTGAATGTAATCATTTTTACGAATGCCTAATTGTTTGGTAATTACTTTTACTTCTGTGTTGTCTTTTAACATCCTTAAAACAACTTTAGGATTCAATATAATCCTCCTGTATTATAGAGAGGTGAAGAAAAAAACTGTAGTTAACTATTATAAGTCTGTGTTTGTTGAAATCATCCACTGATCAGTTAACATTTGACTTCTTAAATTCTCTGGAAGGACATTGCCATTGCTTATATGTGCACTATGGAGTAGAGATGCAGTATTAGTGAAGAAAAGGCTGTTATCCCGTTGTCAGACACTAGATGGCAATAGGAAACTATGTTAGTATGGTGTGAAAAGGTACAGTGTAGACTTGGCTCAGTGTTTGTATAAAAAATGATGACACATGCATGCAGAATTATTTGGCATTAAATGTTCTTTTGTAGCCTATTGGATGTTTTAGATCAATTTCTGATCAATGAGCAGAAAAACATCCACCAGTACTGTGGGTTGCAGTGCTTCTGTCCGTCTGTGTGGACTAGCAGCAGGATATCTGCTTGTCTTTGTGGCCCAGGTGCGATTGCGACTGACCCACTTTGCCCACATGTTGAGGCTGGTACCAGAGTGGCTCTAGCTCCTGTGAACATCGACGAGTGAGCTCTGCCAAGCAGCATAATGTCAGAAGTGACAGAAGGCGCAGTGTTTGCCGGTCTGCACCTGCTCAGTGATCTACAAAGTGCAAATATCAAGGGAAGGAGGAGCATCTTGTACTCCTGTTGTTGACTGAAAGCATGGAAACGCTCGGGTGGTAGGAGGAAGAAATAAAAAAACAACTGAAGCAGAGCTGTGGATTCAGAGAAAGAGCTTCACTCAGAGGGGAGTAGCAGTTGTGGTTGGTTTGAGAGCTGCTGGGCGGCGGTAAGATCAGAGGTGTTGTGATGAGAAAGCAAATAAATGAATTCCTTCATTCGATCTTCAACTGAGGGTTCACGGGGGCGCTGGTGCCAATCCCAGCCGGGTACACCCAGTCCATCACAGGGCCACATGGAGACAAACAAGCATCACACTCACACCTACGCTCAATTTAGAGCCTCCAAAAAGCAAGTGACTTCACAGTATAACGAAGCGGTGCTGGCGTCAGTGTGCAGCTTTCCTCAGTGACTCATCATCTTAGTGTTGTTGTTTAGTCAGCAGGAATGATTGCTAACCTACACTTTTCTCTGATTGGTCAATCTGCTGCCTTTTATGTATGCTCTTACCCTTAAGGTAGCGTTTGTTTGTTCTCAACGCGACAGAGCCATTATCACACCATGAGCTTCCATCAAACAGCTGGACATTTGTACCCAATGAGAAAAACACAATGCTGTTCACTGAGACATTGTCCCTCTTAATTTGGAAGCTGGAGAGCACGTGTTGTGCTGTAAGTACAATCACACAGTCTTTTGTTTAAGTTTCAGTGCTTGTGTCATAGCAACTCACTGTGATTTATGGGGAAGTTTATACAAATCTCAGATCATTGTCTGTGTGGACACTTGCATTAGAGTCGGAAATGCTTGTGCTCACTCAGCTGCAGGTAAAGAAGTTTGGAAAGACAAACAGTTGTTTTCCTGGCAGTGACGGAGGAAAAACAAAATTACTTTGTGTTACTTTATAATCCTGAAAAGTGGGGAACCCTGATTGGATTTTTTGAAAGTCCTGCAGCCTGAAAATTAATTTGTTTCAGCAAGTAAACCACGCAATAAGACTCTGCGTAATGATTGAATAGTCTGTATGCAAACTCCGTGTGCCCCCACTGTTTCACACTCCTGGGTTGTTTGCTTGTTTGTTCCAAAGAGGCTGTAGCTTTGGATTTTATCACCACATTATTTCAACTCAGTGCAACCTTCACATGATTGTATTTTAGATTACAGCTGGGAAAGCGTCTGTGAATATAAATCTCTCAAGCCTCAAGGTTTTTTTCCACAGAGAAAAACAAAATGGATGCATATTATTTAGTTCTAGTGCTAATGTTAGCCATAGCTATCATATAATATATGCACAATATAACATTTTTCATTATACAATGGGCACTTGAAGACAAACTAGATTTTGTTCTTTTGTATTTTATTCTTAAACTTATTTGTATTTGTGTATCTAACTTTAAAGTATGTCCGTCTTATATTTTGTGGTTTAGAGAATTTTACATCTATAGATTATATCTAACTGTGGGTAACAAAAATAAGTCTAGCTTTTTGATGTCGCACCTTTAAAAACACAAGTTTGAGAAGTGCAGGTTCCTCCTCGGCATAAACTAGGGAAATGCAAAGGCAATTAAATAGAAAACACCCAGTGTCAATGTAAACGCGATCAAAATATAGCAGACAGCATCACATAAAAGCAGAAATAAAAAATAAGATCAAATGACACAAACAACATGAAAAGCAGTAAATCAGAACACATTTTATGGCTTTTGTTAAAAAATCAAACAAACGAACAAGCGCACTGCCAAGACGAGCAGAATAAATTGTGCAGTTGCGTTGATTATGTCATCATGATTGAGTGGTGCTTTTGTACCGCAGACATCTTGATGTAGCGATGGTGCACAGCTACATGGCGGTACACAACGTTTTCCCTTTCTTTCATCCGTCTGGTAATGGCTCGTTCCTCATCTGTGTCTCACAGGGATTTTGTATCCGTAGCATCATTGGGATGGCATCTAAAATTAAATCACCTTACACTCTGTAGTGGCACTCACCCCCCCATCACCCCCCATCCCCTGTGGTCTGGTGGGGTCTTTGACATAGCATTTGGTTAACGCTGAGGGTTTTTTTTTTTGTAAACATTGTGCAAACACCATTGATTCTTTAGTAAATGTCATCTTCTGCTATGAAGGGTGAGTCTCGGCAGGAAGCAACAATTAACAGAGTGGAATGGTTCCACTCCGTGCTGGACGTCCTAGGGCTTTACCGTTACAAACTTTACCAAACTGTACCGTGATGGAAACACGGCATATAATAGCCCTTTTTAACTCTGCATTGTTCGGCTTGATTCTTGTGTCAGACGTCTCTTCCTGTGACGACACTCTCACTAATCAGTGGCCGGCAGTTTGGCGACGTCACGCAGAGTATCGCCTCAGCAGTTACTAAAAAAGTACCTGGTACCAGGTATAATGCTAATAGAAACGCAACTTAGCCGTGCCGAGGCGAGGTGAGTCGAGCCGGTGGAAACGCGCCAAAAGTAAAAATGTCTGTAAACATTTATCTGAGGTCTGATGATAAAGCATGGCACATATCAGTGGGAAGCTGTTCTCGTCCTATAAACTGTATTTATTAGACTTATTGTGATAATTATGGATCAAGACTGGAAAATACTTGATTGTTTTAAGGTATTGGCCATGGTGATGAGCCCTACATGTAGTCTGTGTGGAAGTGCAGAGACTTGCAGTGATTTAGCTTTGCATTGGAAGCCTGTTAGTCATTTTGAAAAAACCTCCCTGTCCAAATGTTGAATTCTAAGGTTCAGTTTTCCAGGCTGTTATAACCGTCTTTCATTATAATGCTCCTTTCCTCCTCCTACGGGTGCCTTTGAGTGACAGCGAGCCATTATTCCAGTTACCTCCGCAGACTTTTCCACGGCCTCACTCAAACTGACTGGGAGCAGTTGGTAAACAAGCATTTGAAATCTCCAACACTGACCTGAGTCTTCCTACACATGCACCACATCTCTGTGGAACTTCAAACTGAGCTGTGTGTGAGGTGTTTGTCCACTACGGGGAGTCTGCTGTGTGTGTGTGTGTGTGTGTGTGTGTGCGCGCAGCTCCAGTTTGTTCCCACACAGCTCCGCAGCTACTCGGTGCAGGGATTAAAGAGGAGGAGGAAAATGCCCCAGGGTACACAAGTGGCTCAGAAGGAGATGGTGTGTGGCAGAACATGTCTGAGGTACTGTGCTGAGATAAACATACCTTAGGGGTCAGTGTGGAATGGAGTGGCACACTGCTCTGCCCACAAGATGCTGTTTTTACACAGAAAACTGCTCAGATGTGGAGGCAGAGGTGTGCACTCACATCCTCCTGTCTTCTGCTGCTGCAGTATTTCACCAGACAACACAAAAAAACCTGCACATTTAAAACTTTAAGAGGATTTAAGGGGTGATTACAGCACTGGAGTTGGGGAGTTCAAGTATTGGAACAGGAAGTATCTGCCATATTTTCCAAATTATATAACTAGTGTCTGTTCTTTTCTGTCCAAAGGTTTCTGTTTGGTGCCGTCTTTATTCTCATATTTTATCCATCTCATTTGATTAGAGTTCATTTTTCTTTTCTATTCTTTGAACCACAACTTTAACGTGTACCACCTGAATATCTGTTCATGTTATCTGCTTGGATAGCGATTACATACATCCTTTCTAAATTCTCTGTCATATGAGAGTACGCCTCCTGCTGGAGACACCTGCATTACATTTGTACTCGCTCCTCTCATCTGTCAGAGTAATGAGATAATGGTCTTTATTACTTGGTCGGTGACCTGTAAAGTGGTCAGTTACAGCACTTTTTACAGTGGCACTCTCGGATACTATGAGCCCACTGTAATATATCCAGTAAATAGGATATAATGTTACATCTAACTAAACATTCACACAGCTCTCCTGAGTGATTTCAGACACAGCCTTGGCCAAACAACTCAGCCAGCTGGAACACACTTTGATAGCCTCCTCTTTAGCAGGCGAGCAAACTGTAGCAGAACAAATGTCAGCGCAGCTGCTAGGTGCTAACACTGTGTGCACATGCATCCTACGCGCGCTCACGCATCATCAGCCATGCATTTTGTACAGTGTTTCATATGTTTGGCGTGAAGCTGTTCATGCCTTTAGCAGCCAGGCTGGAATCTGCTCCGTTGGCCTCGATTGCTACACCCAGTATTTGGCCGTTATCACACTGCACCAGCCCGGTGTTAGCTGGCCCCACACTCGCAGCTCTCAAAGCTCTGCTGCTACCAAGGTGCCAAAGCTACACCAGGCGGCTGCTGCTCCAATACCTACAGAGCAATCACTTCTTTATTGCACACAAAACAGCTTGTAATGGATAATTCTTAGATTTAATTCCACTCAGTCTTTTTTTTTACAGCATGCTGCATTGTGCTGCCAAACTGACAAAGGGTTTGCCCTGGTAAATCTTGTGTGGTGTGTGTGTGTGTGTGCTCTTTGAGTTTAATTCACTTACTTTCACTCGTCTGTCGGAACAGAATGATTTGGACTGGCTCAATATTTCAAAGCCAGTTTAGCTTGCATGCATTCATGCCTGCCATGGGTTTTCATTTAGAAATGCCATCCAAAATGTCAGAGTCAGTCGCCGTTCATTTTCAAATGAAACAAAAGTTTAATTCGATGAGAAAGTCAAATGTCATAAATCCTGGTATTTTCAACTTTTAACGTCATCGGCTGCTGACATTGGTGTCATTTAGGCAGAGTGATTAGTGGTGCTGTTAAACAATGCTCTGTATCTCTCAGTTTCCTACACAGGCCTTTACAGTAGACCTCCGAGAACGTAGACGCGCCTCATTTAAACTTGACTTAATCAGCTCAATTGCATGCGAGACATCCCAAATCCCATTTAAGATAAAGCGACGCAGCCATGATTAGATTGTCATGAGTAGCTTTTTCAATTTCCTCCGCTCTCACATTAAAACCAGCAGCTACAAATGAACTCTTTCCACTGCACTTGTACCATAATGTCTTCAATTTTCTTTTTTGTACTGTTGCTTATTGTACTTATTCCCTTGTCTGCTACAGTTGCCGGAATAATCAATACTCCTGCTGCAGCATTGAGACACAGTATTATCACAGTATGAGTAGTATTGGCCCTGTTGCTTATTATGGGATGCCAGTGATGCTGTCCTCAGAGTCTATAGTCTATATCATTCATTAGTATCCAGATTTTCACCTGGCTCATTATTACCGTGTTGAAAGTTACTGTAACTTGATCCGACTGTCACCTTCCCTCAGGGCTCTTCACTACCTTCACTCAACGCTTCCTCCCTCGAGAGCCTGCGTTTACGAGCTTCTGTTCTGCGAGAATCTGAATGAGAACACATCCAAGTGTCTTGAGGCTTGAGCGAACAGCCTATTTGTAGCTGTGTCATGTAGTTTTCGGGTTGTTTTTTTCCCTCTTAATACATGAAGGGAATTGTGGGAGTCGGGTGAAAATTCACAGCTCGGGTGTTAAGTCAGTTAAAAACGAGTTTTTTCCCGTCCTTTATTCACTAGGTACTGCTCAAACCAGACAAGTGCTGGGATTTGAGAAGTGAGGAAATTGCAACTGCAGTTGAAAGTATGATATTTAAGCAGAAACAAATGTATGATTTACATTTTTGTTCACTTTAAGGGTCACATTATTCACTTAGAATAATAAATGTCACAATTAATGGGGCAGAATATTATAAAATGTACTTCATTTTAATATCCTTGATAGAAGAAACATAGAAGATTAACCTTGTTTTTCCTAGTTTTTAAATGTCATTTCTGTTGACTTGGCTCCTTTTTAGACTTTGACTGGAACTACTTCTGGCTGTGGACTCGTTTCCTGGACTACGTACAGTGTGTGCTGGCCTTCACGCTGGTGGCGGCTTACGTCACCTACGTGCTGCTGGACTCAGCGCTGTTCGTGGAGTCTCTGGGCTTCCTGGCCGTTTTCACCGAGGCGATGCTGGGCACGCCGCAGCTCTACTGCAACTATCAGAACAAGTCCACTGAGGGCATGAGGTATGGATTTAATACTGAACACAATTAACTTTATATTCACAGATAACTTCATTTATTCTTTGAGCCACAGTAGGAGCAGCTACTGTTTATGGTCAGGGCATAGAATGACACTGTAGGCAAGTCTGATTTATCTATGTTTTATTATGTTTTGCCCACGTTTTGGTACTGAAACACAGTGAAAGGAAAAAAGGAATATTTAACACTCTCTCCTGCATATCTTTTAATGTTTGATTATTGCTGCCCGAGCCGCTCCTTTGCCCGTCAACATGTTCACATGAGTCACAGTGAGAGATCCAGGAGCTACATTTTCCAATTGACAACCAATGATTAAATATATTAGAACTCATGGGCTGTCAGCCTACATCTCAGACATTCAGGTCGCAATTATCAAAAAAAAAGTTTGTAGAACATCGCTCGGTGGAACACTCTTCAAATGCAGAGGAGTTATTTACTGGCCCAGTTTTGGGGGCCTTTGATGATCATTTCCCACCAAGTCATTCAGATGTAAATTAAAACAAAGCCCGTTGTGTCAGTGATTAAGCACAACATCTTTGTCCTGATGACTGTTGTTTTATTTAAGAGTGCCACTTCCTTCCATCAGAGGCAGCTCTGACGGTGTGTGTGTGTGTGTGTGTGTGTTGTTCCTGCAGCACGCACTTGACTCCAGTGTATATATAATGTCACACATGTGATCATTACCACTGACTGACATGTGCTTATTAAGTATTTCTGGCACCTGTCGAGTAGGAAGTAAGGAACGGTGATCCTGACAACTCATTATTATTCATAACATGATGGCTGGCTCTCTGAAGTTTCTCTAAAAATCAATATGGTAATGGGGTATTGTGACTCGGGGTTATTTATTGCCTGTGTATCATTTTTGGCTCATTAACGTTGATTTGCATCAAGTCTCAGGCTGTAATTAGGGACTTTTTTTAAAGCAAAATCAGATAGAATAGCACTGCATTTACCAGAAAACAATGAGACATAAATAGCTTTAGAGGGACTTGACAGCACATTAATGTGATGAAAATCACAAAAAGAGAAATGTAATACAAAAGATTAAACAGATAATGTATTTATTTATTAAATGACGTGCGACTCAGAAGTTGACCCCCAACGTCTTAAGGTGAAAACAAACGAGGTTCTTAGGAACCCGTCTGTTAACAGCACGGCGAAACAAAGACGCGTTATTTCACTAAAGCCTGTCTTCACTGGGAAATGATAAAATCAAGTGCCTCATATAGTGGTGAAGGGAACATGACACCCAGATGGACACGCTCATTTTCAACCCTTGACCGGAGCATCACTGTGACACGCGCGGCACAGGGATGTCTCTGTCGGTAGTTTTCACCAACAATTTCCATGTGTTCAAGCAGAGCTCCAACGCTATGGAATAGACTGAAATATTTACTTCTCCTGTGACTATAAAAATATACTCATCAACAGTCTCCTCCACTGTGTCGTCTACGGCTAACATATGAATAAGTGCAGCCAGAATGAAACATGAAGCCTCAATGTCAGTTCTTTTGTCTTCCCCGCAGCCGTCAACCCGTGCAGATAAAAGCTGCCATAGAAGCCAGAGGACATTATAATTTCCCAGCTCTGTGTGTTGCCTGTGTTCACCCTCTGAGTCTGGCAAGCTGTTGTTTCTGGGTTTACTCTACCACAGCACATCACCCAAGGTGTATGTGTGCACGCGAGTGTGCGGATGTTTACGAGTTGACCGTAAGATCCTTCAAAGTGACACAGTTTTGCTTTTAAAGTGAATTTGAGTTTGAGCCTTGGTGCAGACGTGTTTTTGAGCTGACACGAGAGCTAAAGCCGAGTGCTCTTTCCTGTAAGTGTGTTTCATTTATGTGGATGAGCGTCACACTGACTTCATCCTTATTAATGGTGCGGCCCACGTGCCCCCACAGTCTAGCCAAGAGTCACATTGTAAATGTTGGATCATCTTCCCAGACCCACAGTGGAAACCTTATTCACCAAGTGGATGGAGTCAGCGCAGTGTAACAGCGGCAGGTTGGAATTAATCATGTTGGCCGTTCCGGTGTGTACACACACACACACACACACCGGACGGCACCAGCACACACTGTCAGACAGGAGACGGCAGCAGTTTTCATAATGAAATATGAATGAGTTCAGCGGATGAGTTTTCCCTTCTGTCTCGCGAGGACGTTGCATTTGTGTGTTAATTTGCACCCCAGGTTTTTCTGTTAACCCACCGGATGCTGTGTGACTCAGTAAGTGCTCTGTTACCACTGTGGATGCTAGGAAACTTAGATTAATGCCACACCAAGTATTGTTAATATGTTGATGATGCAATTTCCTTTCCCGTCCAACACTAGATTTATGGAACTCCAGTGTCATTTTATCGCCCTGCTCTTTCTTCTCTCTCCTCTTTTATATGATATATTGCATTTGATTTCCCCACCAAATATAACATCCAGGACCACTGGTGTGATTATTATTACATTGTGGATTTTTCAGCTGTGACCCCAAGGCAATGCATTTAGACATTTGTTAAAAATGATGCTCGGTTACTACTCTGTATTTGTTTCCCTCACTTTGTGATGTAGTGACATCACCTCAGTTGGTTATTAGTCTGAACAGCATTAGCAGTTGGTCCTAATGCGATGTTTTCTGTCTTTTCTGTCACATCCACCCCGTGGGCCCTGACCTTTCACAGACTCTGCTTATTGCGCTGACAATCTGATGCAGTTATGAAACCCACATTAGCTCGTAATGCAGTCACTGCAAGCGCAGACCTCTCAATTTACAGAACCTTCAATGCCACCATGGAAAGGATAAAGAAAATATAATTCATTTACATTAAAGCAGATTATGAATTATGGTATGGTCATTGTTATTGGGGATGGTCTTGTTTGTATTTCTTAATTAGTTACAGCAGACATAAATTGAGCAAAAAATGAAATCGAGCTGTTATTATAGCCCAATTTGTCTTTTTATTTTTTGTAATGTACTTTATTTCTATAGCCCACAGTTGACCAAAGCAGACAGTAAAAAAAAATTCATCAAACAAATCAAAGCATGAAAATACCAAATAAAAACGCACAGGAATAAAAAGCCAACTGAAAGAATAAAAAGGTTTTATATCATTTCACCTTTTGAGCACAAGTTAACCTAATGAAGATTGAGTAGTGATATGTGTGCAGTCACAAAATAGTTGTCGATTAATTTAGTAATCGATTAATAATCGAATCATCGATTAATCGTTTCAGCTCTAGTTGAAATGCGATGTATTAACAAATTTCACAAATTTTAATCCGATTTTAAAACATTTGAGTACTTTTGGCTCAAGCGTGTTTATATAGTTGGTGAATATGGGTGAAAATCAGATTGTCTTATAGGTCGTGCTGAAAACAAGGATGTAAGACACTCTCATAGCCATACATTTTAAGATAGTAATGGAAAAAAGCAGCGTAAATGCTCTGTGTTCTAAGGGCTAAACCAAGAGCAACTAATATAAAACATGTGGCTGTTGTGTGTGTGTGTGTCCATGTGTCTGTGCCTGTTTGTACAGTATGTGTGGAGTGTGAATACGAGGATAAGAGGGTGTTGACGGTTTTGTGTTAATAGTTTTTCAGGCTGCTGCTATAATTAGATTGTCCTGAGCCTCCAGAGGTTTACTGTGATACTGACCAGGCTGCCATAAAACAAATAAAATACAACAACACACACACAGAACACACACACACACACACACACATACACACACATCCGCAGACAAACACAAAACAGGAGATGGGACATCCAGACAGCTAACTGTAGCCCTATAAGGTTGAGCTCCAACCCAGTATGCTAGATAAAGAGTGCCAGAACCTTATTTAGACTGAAGGCTGCTCACACACACGACACTCACAGACATGATGCATTCCCTCGTCCCTTATCGTCCTAACCTTAACCATCTCAAGGACTTGCTGAAATAGCCTCAACATGTCCTATCACCAGAATATGTCCTCACAGCCTTGTAATGACATATGTACATACACAGCAGACGGAGAGAGAGCTGTGCTCGTGTAGATGGTGACGGGCCATCACCTCTGCGGCCGCTGTGATGAGCCGGGCTGTAGAACAGAGCAGCTGCAGTGGGTTCCTGCAGCTGGAGAACCCTCAGACCGTCTGTCCAAGAACGTTCACATGCCATCTGCTCACACCACGTAGGCGTCAAGAATGCACTGCATTTGGTTTGTGTTCCGTCCAGGAGGGAAGGAATCTCTTTGCTTCCTTTGTGTGTGTGTTAGTTTGTTTTCTGTTTAAAAAAACACAAATTAAACAGAATTTTGAGAAGGCGCTGGAATGAGAGACATTTGCACAGCCTCTTATAAAACACAACAACACAACTGAAAGCTAAAAGAATTGAGTTGTTGTTGTTTTTTCAGACTGGAAACTCAAAGGAAAAAATAATACTCAGCCCAGAGCTGATGTATTTATGTGGGTCAGGTTGCCCCAGTGTTTATTATCTTCACTTGTTTCAACGTTTGTCTTCTTTCAGTTAAACACGGAGCAAACATTGTGGAGTTGTATTTATTCTGAAGCACCACTTTCTCAAAACAGACACACGTCTCTTCTCCTTTGGTAAATGAGCTCCGTCTTTGGTCACCTCCAGTCCATCCCAGCTTAACACTTGATGCACAGTTGAACCACAGTCGGATCATTTAGTTTTGTGTGGATTGAAGTTTTTCTACAGTGAAACAGCTCCTGTAGTACTTTGCTATTTAAATATTGGTAGCTCAGCTCAGCACAGCCTATAAATAAATCCACATGCCTGTCCTTTAAAGTTTAATGTCTTTATTTTGTATTCGGAGCATATGCCAATGTTGTTTTTCGCAGCCTATTGTAGACGCGGTCTTGTCCAGTGCAGCTCGCTCTTCCCTGTTTCAGAAGAAGAACATGACAAATAAGGAGTCAGACATGTTGGCACCCTGTTCCCCCGGGTCCTTCCTGTGTTGACCTTTTATTACAAAACCAGCAGAAACTAATCAAACGAGCCTTTCCTCATTATTACCTGCAGGTAAACATTGTCATAACTCTGAGAGTAACCACCGAGAAACAGACAGGAAGAGACGAGGAAGGTTGTTTTTTTTCCCCCCACAGAGCTTCTTATAGGCAGAGATGAGTGTGAGGATGGTTGGTGGGTAGGGCAGAGAAATGAGGTGATGGTGGAAGGAGGTGGTCATAAGATTAATAGACGGGGAGAAACTGGGAAGCAGTTGTGGAGTGTGGGCTTAGGAAAAAGGCAAAGTATGTGAAAATAGAGCCAGAGGAATCATCCAAAGACACTGCTGAGAAAGAGCTGGTGAAGAAAATGAAAGTCACATTTATAAAAGAGATGGGAATAGCAAGATTTGTGCAAATTGGCCTCACAAATGAAAGGTGAAGCAGGAAGTATGAATAATGCAAGAGCCCATCTGACTGCAGAGCTTTCCACTGAAGAAGCTAAAACACAGGCCAGGCAGTCGGGGTATCACTGGTTGTGTGTGGGGGGGGCAGCAGCTCCAGATTACCTCTCATCCATTCTTTACATCTGTTAAGCCGCTTACAAAAACACAGGAAATCTGCTCACACAAAGACTCAGCCTGCCTCCTTTATCATAATGCTGCCATGTTCCCACCTGCTGCGGGAGTCAAAGCTTTGTGCTTTGTTCAGTGACATATTTATTGCCATCAGACGTCAGGACGCGTGACGATAATCAGTTATGAGTCTGTGGGTAATGGTTGAACCCGGCATTGATTAATGGTTATGACCTTATTGTGCGATTACAGCTGTGATTGATCCGTCTTCATTAAATATAGTGAGATGTGTGATGGACGCCAGTCTCTGGTTGTGGAGAACATGGGATAACACACACACACACACACACACACACACACACACACACAGGGAACATGTACAGACATGAGAGCGAAGCATTAACAGCAACCTCAGCAGGTCGCAGATCCCGTACACTGCACACGTCACCAACCTCTAACTGTATGTTGTGTCCACTGATAAGCACATTTAAGAGTGTGGATATGACGCTGAGTCTTTCATACATTGTGTTGTCTGCTGCAATTCTGCTGCTATGTCTTTTAAATAGGATTTGGCTTTGAAAATTTACATAACATATAACATACATAATATAGGTATATATATATATATATATATATATATACATATACACACACATATGTGTATATACAGTGCTCAGCGTAAATGAGTACACCCCCTTTGAAAAGTACTATTTTAAACAATATCTCAATGAACACAAAAACTATTTTCAAAATGTTGAATATATATAAGTTTATATAACATCTGTTAAACTTAAAACATGAAAGTAAGTTCAATAACATAACTTAGATTACACATTTTTCAGTTTTACTGAAATAAGGGCGATGCAAAAATGAGTACACCCCACAACAAAAACGACTAAACCTAGTACTTTGTATGGCCTCCATGATTTTTAATGACAGCACCAAGTCTTCTAGGCATGGAATGAACAAGTTGGAAACATTTTGCTACATCAATCTTTTTCCATTCAAGAATTATCTCTTTTAGAGACTGGATGCTCGATGGAGAGTAATCCTCAACTCTTCAGAATTCCCCATAGGTGTTTAATTGGGTTTAGATCAGGAGACATACTTGGCCACTGAATCACTTTTACCCTGTTCTTCTTCAGAAATCCAACAGTGGCCTTCGATGTGTGTTTAGGATCATTGTCATGTTGGAAAAGTGCACGACGACCAAAGGCACGGAGTGATGGTAGCATCTTTTCTTTCAGTATAGAGCAAAACATCTGTGATTTCATGATGCCATCAATGAAACGCAGCTCCAAGACACCAGCAGCACTCATGCAACCCCACATAAGGACACTGCCCCCACCATGTTTCACTGTAGGCACCATGCATTTTTCTTTGAATTCCTCACCTTTGCGACGCCATACAGTTTTGAAGCCATCAGTTCCAAAAACATTTATCTTGGTCTCATCACTCCAAAGTACAGAGTCCCAGTAGTCTTCATCTTTGTCAGCATGGGCCCTGGCAAACTCTAGGCAGGCTTTTATGTGCCTGGGCTTTAGGAGAGGCTTCCGTTGGGACGGCACCCATGCATGCCATTCCTCTGCAGTGTATGCCATATTGTGTCACGGGAAATAGTCACCCCAGTTTGGCTTTCTACTTCCTTGGATAACTGCAGTGAACTTGCATGCCGATTTTCTTTGACCCTTCTCATCAGGAGACGCTCCTGTCGAGGTGTTAACGTCCGTGGACGACCTGGACGTCTCTGTGAGATGGTTGCAGTTCCATCTTTTTTAAATTTTTCTACCACTTTTGCTACAGTATTCTGACTGATAAGTAAAGCTTTGCTGATCTTCTTGTAGCCTTCACCTTTGCGGTGTAAAGAAATTATTTTCTTTCTCAAGTCTTGAGACATTTCTCTTCCATGTGGTGCCATTGCTAACAACATGAAATGGGAAGGGGTTTATAGTCAACTGTCTGCTGGACACATGTGTGATGAATAGTTAGACTCACCTGTGGTTGATTATTGTTAAATTGGACATTTGTAGTCTAAAATTTAGCCTTGCTACAGAGACTTTCAGTGGGGTGTACTCATTTTTGCATCACCCCAATTTGAGTAAAACTATAAATTTTGTTCTCTAAGTTATATTATTATCCTTACTTTCAAGTTATAAGTTAAACAGATGTTAAATAAAACTTAGTCTTGTCAACATTTTGCAAATTGTTTTTGTTTTCATTGAGATATTGTTTAAAATGGTACTTTTCGAAGGGGGTGTACTCATTTACGCTGAGCACTGTATATACATATATACATATACATATATATATATATGTATATATATATATATGTGTATATGTATATATGTATATATATACATATACATATATACATATATATATGTATATATATATATATATATGTATATGTGTGTGTGTGTGTGTAAAACC